>NC_041017.1:24691613-25014321 GCF_004193775.1 Glycine soja | reverse complement strand
TTTTTTTTAAGTTTTGAATAACCAAGTTCAAATTTTTGAGTTGACGTTTTGAAATAAAACAACTAATGTATGGGAAAAATAAATAAAAAAATATAAATCAAGATTATGAAAAAAATGTTAGAACAATAAAACGGATTTCCAACTTGCAAATTGATAGCTTTATATACTTTTTTGAATTCAGATACTTTACTGCAATGCTCTTTGAACTCTGAAACTAATAAATGTAAAATAAAATATTTTAGAATTTCAAGAAATTATACAAAAATAATACCAAAAATAAATTATAAAAATTTATTTAAAACAAGCATTCAAATGATTTAGCCAAATGGATAGAAGAATCATTAAAATAAAATGTGTAATACTTTACATGTGAATCGGAACCGGAGCATTAAAGCCAAGCCACAAATCATAAGCAAAACAAGGAATATCGAGGGGAAAAATCAATAAGCATACTTAATCAAATGAGGATAAAAAAAGGAATAATATGCACCAACAAAGAGACACAAAGAGTATAATGCTCAAAATTGTAATGCTCAAAATCAGGATGTTCAAAATCACCAATGACAGAATGCACAGATTCACCAGTAATGGAATGCTCAGGATGATCAAAAGGTATAAAATGATGCCTAACTAATCTATGAAATGTCCTATCTATCTCAGGATCAAAGGGTTGTAAGTCAGATGGATTGCCTCTAGTCATACACTACATTCAACATGCACAACTAGTTGTTTTGTCATGTAAATAAAGGTGCAGGTTTGAACTACAACTACCCTCAAATGATATCCAAATGACTTGAAATTTTGTGAGCAACCTTATAAAATGATGAGAAGATAGCACAAAAAAGTTCAGGCAAAAATTCAAAGTCTAACTATGGAAGCTAAAAATGGAAGGATAAGAAAAATAAGTGAATAAAATTAGAAAAATAAAAAACTTTTGACAGAATCACTATTTTTGGATGATGGAGACCTCATCCGGCCTATGGCCGTCTTCCATGGCGTAGGAAATTTTTTTCTACCCCAAATACATATATAATAATTGCGATTTTGATAACCGGAACAAAAGTTATGGCCGTTTGAAGTTTCGACAAACACAAAATTTGCTACTTTTTTGGAACTTTCAAATCTGACCAAACTAAAGGCTCCAGCTATTTTCCCCACAAAATATAGATTAAAAGAAGTTACCACAAAAAAATTCAGCCAAAAATAACAACTCTAGCTACTAAAACAAAAAATCTCAAATAATTCAGCATGGGTGGTCGCTAAAATCCGCCTCTACTTGATTTCTATTACTACTCTGTTTTGCCGCAAGCAAAAGTGGTCGCTAAGTCCGTCGCAAAACACTATTCACAGCAAAACACCCAAAACTGAAATAGGGGAAGCGCTTAATAGGAAAATTGAAACAGAACACACACTAAACAAAATACTAGGACACTAAACAACACTAACACACATACTAACACAATACTAACAATTAAACATAAAACACGAAGGAATTAAACACACAACACTAGCTAGCTATTATGAACCTTTGGACACTGCTCCCCGGCAACGGCGCCAAATTTGATCGAGGCCATACCCGAATCAAATAAACATGATAATGCAATAACTAGGAAGTGATCCTAGGTTGTTTCCCAACGAGCAATAATAAACCAAATATTCATAATATACTTGCAGTAACAGTAACGATTGGGGGGGGGTTTGTTTGTTTTGTGATTTAAGGAGCAGAATAGGTAAATTGGAATACGAAACTAATAATATTAAAAATGGGTTATTTCCTCTGATTCAGAAGCTATTCTCTTATCCTGGGTTATGGAGAATTCATCCCTAACAGTAACCACTTAATCCAACCTTATTTTAATTTACTAAGCGAAAATCAACCTAGGGTTGTCAATACTTGATTAGGCACCACATACACCAGTTAGCCCTTCGTCCATTAAGCATGAACACAAGTTAGGCTCAGAGGCAATTAATCGAACACGAAGCGTGCACTGATTAATGTTCACGAATTTGGGTTAACTGGTGAAGGGAAAACTGCCAGGGAACCACATTATAAACGAGACCTCAAAGAGAGTTGGGCTTCTTCCTAAGAAGGAAACAACACCAGAATAATTAGCCTTCCATAGATTCAAACAGAAAACGTAAATGAAACATGAAGCAGAAATGTAAATACCAGAAACGTAAATGAGACAGAAACGAAAATGAAAACAGAAACGTAAATGAAAGTAGAAGAAACAAGAACAAAATTGTAATTAGAAGCAGGAAATGAAAATTGTATTAAGAACAAAAACAGTAGCATTAGAACAGAAAGAACTTAAAACCCTAAACAAAGCTCTGAATAATGAATGGCATAACAGAATGCATTGCACGAATCCCAAGGCTGCTATTTAAAAAGAGTCACTCAAAGTCGCTGGGCCCTATTACAATACTCTGGCCCAAAACGAAATAAACATTAAACAACATAAAATAAAATTGCGAAATTTCCTAATTAAAAATTAACTAAGGTAAGCGCTGCTTTATTTGCCCTCTTCAAGTCCACAACCAAAATCCGGATTAAGCCCAATGTTTCATTAATTCCTGGAAGTAGATTAAAAACATCAAATTAGCTAAATGAGATCAAATAATAGAACTGCCTAATTAATTGACAATTAAGACTAATCAGTAATTAAAATGGTGCAAAAAGGGTTTAGAAAATAGAAGAAAATGATGGCACATCAAAGGAATTAAGTCAAGGTAAGTCCATTTGGCTAGAAGCTTATAAGAACAAAATTGCCTCAATCATATCCAAATATGCATGTGAATTAGGAAGCATCAACAAGAATCAAGCCAAGGCTATTGTGCACGCAATCAATGGGGCAAAACACACCAAATGATTATGATGATGGATGGCTCAAATTCTCACAAAGGTAAACTCATCACTTTCAAATTGAGCTTTCAAAACTACCATGACATGTAGAGGAGAATCAAGGATTTCAAGTCACAAAATGTCAAAAACTTTCATTTTCAAAAAAATTACCCATTTCTTGAACATATCCTATGATTCAAAGAAAAACATGCAAAGTCGTACATGCACACAAAATTGATCCAAAATATTAAACTAAAAATCCGACGAAACTAATCAACATTAACAAACTAACACAACTAACAAATTAACAAAACCAACAAAACTAACAAAAACCAAAGAACACTCCCCCCCCCCCCCCCCAATACTTAAACAACACATTGTCCTCAATGTAGCACAATTAAGAGATTAAAACAATTAAACCATCAAATAGAATTGGACAAGTGTAATAAAAGCAAAGAAGGAGATAGGAAAAGAAGAACTCCCTAAGTCATGGTGGAGGAAGAGTAGGGTGGAGTAAGGAAGTCTCTTCCACCACTACGTCCACTAAAGAAGGGTTCGTGAGGAATGTCTTAATTCGATGTCCGTTGACCTTGAAGCTCTTGTTTGTGGAGTCGCTTTTGATCTCAACTGTACCATAAGGAAAAACATTAGTAACAACAAAAGGACCAATCCACTTAGACCTTAACTTACCACTCATGAGTCCAAGCCTAGAATTATACAATAGCACTTTTTGCCCAACCATGAAGTCCTTCTTAACTATCATGCTATCATGGAACTTCTTGGTCTTTTCTTTGTAAAACTTGGCATTCTCGTAGGCTTCTAGGCGGATTTCATCTAACTCACTCAGTTGCAACTTTCTTTCCTCACCAGCTTGATCCATAGAGAAGTTGCAAGTCTTCACTGCCCAGTATGTTTTGTGCTCAATTTCCACTAGAAGATGACATGCCTTTCCAAGGACAACTCGATAAGGAGACATTCTTATGGGTGCTTTGTAGGCAGTTCGATGTGCTCAGAGAGCATCATCAAGCCTAGTACTCCAATCTTTCTTGCTTGGCTGCACAATCTTCTCTAAAATTCTCTTGATCTCCTTGTTAGAAATTTCTGCCTGTCCATTGGTCTGGGGGTCATATGGTGTGGATACCCTATGTACCACCCCGTACTTTTTAAGCAGGGCATGCATTGTTCTGTTGCAAAAATGGGTTCCTTGATCACTAACAATTGCTTTAGGTACTCCAAACCTGCAAAACAGATTAGACCTGACAAAATCTGCAACAACCTTAGCATCATTAGTTCTAGTGGGCTTGGCTTCCACCCATTTTGAAACATAGTCAACTGCAAGGAGAATGTAAACATAACCGAAAGAGACAGGAAAAGGGCCTATGAAATCTATACCCCAGACATCAAACACCTCACAGAATAGCATAGGTTGCTGAGGCATTTGTTGTCGCCATGTAAGTGTATTTCCTGCTCTTTGACATTGCTCACAAGTGCTGCAGATCTTCCACGCATCTTTAAAGATGGTGGGCCAATAAAAACCACAATCAAGCACTTTGCGAGCTATCCTTTGAACACCCAGATGACCTCCTGGTGCGGAAGAATGACAGAACTGCAGGACTGAGTCAGTCTCATGATCTGGAATGCATCGTCTAATGACCTGATCACTGCACAATTTCCACAAGTAGGGGTCATCCCAAATAAAATGCTTAGCATCACTTTTAATTTTATCGTTTTGGGCCTTAGATGCTAAGGGAGGAAAAACAGAAGCAACCAAATAATTGACAATGTTAGCAAACCAGGGAGTAGAAAGAGAGTCAGAAATACTATACAGTATATGCAAATGATCATCCGGGAAATCATCCCGAATGGGTGAATTCGCATCCGATACATGTTCCATCGGACTCAAATGATCAGCAACTAAATTTTGTGCTCCGCTCCTATCACGGATCTCCAAGTCAAACTCTTGAAGCCAGAGCATCCATTGGATCAACCTAGGCTTAGAATCAGCCTTCTTCAACAAGTACTTTAGAGCTGCATGGTCAGTATAAACAATGATGCGGGTACCAAGCAAATAAGATCGAAATTTTTCAAGAGCAAAAACTATGGCTAGAAGCTCCTTCTCAGTAGTAGTATAATTCGCTTGGGCAGCATCTAAAGTCCTAGAAGCATAGTATATCACCCTGGGCAATTTATCATTTTTCTGAGCAAGGACAGCCCCCAATGCATAATTTGATGCATTACACAAGCTAAAAAGGGGTTGTCCAATCAGGTGCCTGGATGATGGGGGTGGTAGTCAGCGCTCTTTTGAGGCAATCAAAAGCCTCTTTGCATCTGTCATTAAAGTCAAACTCCACCTCCTTTTGCAACAAGTTGGACAGTGGAAGGGCTACTTTGCTAAAATCCCTTATAAAGCGCCTGTAGAATCCTGCATGACCAAGAAAAGATCGCACCTCTCGCACATAAGAGAGGTAAGGCAATTGTGAAATAACAGAAAATTTTGCAGGATCTACTTCAATACCCTTATTGGAAATTATGTGGCCTAAAACTATGTCTTGCTCAACCATAAAATGACATTTTTCAAAATTTAGAACAAGGTTAGTTTCAATGCATCTATTCAAACTTTTTCCAAACTATCCAGACAACCATCAAAAGAGGATCCATACACAGTGAAATCATTCATGAACACCTCTATGCAATTTTCTAAGAAGTCACTGAAAATACTAATCATGCACTGCTAGAAGGTACCAGGGGCATTGCACAGGCCAAAAGGCATCCTCCTATAGGCAAAAGTGCCGAAGGGGCAGGTGAATGTGGTCTTTTCCTGATCCTCAGGAGCAATAGTAATTTGCATATAACCAGAAAAATCATTAAGGAAACAGTAGTGAGATTTACCTGCCAAGCGCTCAAGCATCTGGTCAATGAATGGCAGGGGAAAATGGTCTTTTTTGGTAACTTGGTTCAGGCTCCTATAGTCAATGCAGACTCTCCAACTATTCTGCACCCGAGTAGGAATCAGCTCCTCCTTCTCATTTTTGATCACTGTGAGGCCGGTCTTCTTTGGGACTACCTGGACGGGACTCACCCATTGGCTTTCGGAGATAGGATAAATGATTCCAGCTTGCAAAAGCTTGGTTATCTCCTTCTTCACTACATCAAGAATCACCGGGTTGAGTCTTCTCTGTGGCTGTCTTACTGGTTTAGCTATATCCTCTAAATTTATTCGATGCATACATGTGGATGGGCTAATACCAGGAATGTTCGCCAGGGTCCAGCCTATAGCCTTCTTATGCTTGTTGAGAACAGACAACAACTTCTCCTCTTGCTCATCAGTAAGGGAGGCAGATATAATCACTGGAAAACTTTTGCTATCATCCAAGTAAGCATATTTTAAATTTGATGGCAGAGGCTTCAATTCTGGTGTGGTAGGCTGGGTGGTGGTAGAAGGAGATGATTTCTCAGCCTGTACCTCATAAAGAAAGTTAGAGGTATGTGTACTTCCTGAAACATGGTTAGTCCTATCTAACTCTATAAAATCAATCTCAAGAGGTAAAACACCACCACCAGACATGCAATCAATATCACTTTCAGATTCACTTTCAGCATCAAATTCAGACATATGATCAAGTACAATTTCAGACTCAATGCATGAAGAGTGAGAGGTATGCAGATTAGAGTAAAGATCAGTCATGTATTCATCAACAACATGGTCAATTATTTCAGCATGAAATACAGAAAGATCTTCAGATGGGTATTTCATAGCATCCAGAATATTAAAATGTACAGTTATATCACCAAACTCCATGGATAGTGTGCCTGCATAAACATCTATCTTAGTTCTAGCAGTTTTCATAAAGGGTCTGCCTAGAATGATGAGAACTGATCCTTGAGAAAATCCATCTTCCATATTCGAAATATTAAAATCAACAGGGAAAATCAGTTCACCAACTCTAACTAAGACATCTTCTATGAAACCAATAGGGTAGGCAACACTTCTATTAGCTAAATGAATTATCACATCAGTTGACTACAAGGGACCTAGAGATAGAGAATTAAAAATAGACAGAGGCATAACACTAACAGAAGCTTCTAAATCTAGCATGATATTGTCAAACTTACTATTCCCTATAATACAAGGTATGTTGAATGTACCTGGATCTTTACATTTTTCAGGAATTTGGGGAACAGATTTACCAATCAGTGGGGAGACATTTCTGCCCATGCTAATTCGTTCACTTCCTTTAAGCTTCCTCTTATTAGTCCACAACTCCTTCAAGAATTTGGCATATCTTGGAATTTGCTTTATTGCATCCAGCAGAGGTATGTTTACCTCTACTTTTCTGAATGTTTTCAAGATCTCTTTCTCTGCCTCTTCCATTTTTTTGTTGGAAACTGCTCTTGGAGGGAATGGAAGAGGAGGAATGTGTTGCTTTTGCAAATCAGAATTACTAGTGGAAGATTCACCTGCACAGAAATTGTTTGGTAAATTTTTGTCGTTACCTTTTTCTGGAGTAGAGTGAAGTTTGGCACGTTCATTTGCAGATGAGGAAGGTGTTACGGGTTGAGGTCCTTGACACTGCTTTCCCGACCTCAATGAAATGACACTGACATTTTTGGGATTTTGGACAGCTTGGGAAGGCAGCTTGTCAGAATTCTAGGACTGTTGTTGATTCAATTGTGTAGCCAATTGTCCCATCTGATTGGTTAAACTCTGAATGGAGGCTCTGGTCTCTTGTTGAAACTGCATGTTCTGCATAGTCATTTGCCTCACAAGTTCTTCGAGGGAAGGTTGTGGAGGAGCCTCAACTGTTGGTTGTTTCTGGGGCTGTTGCTGTTGTTGGATTGGTGGAGGAATGTATGGTCTGCTTGGGCCAGCAGCATTTTGGAAGGAAGGAGCAGACTGCTGTTGTTGTTGCTGAGGGCTAGACCATATGAGATTAGGGTGATTCCTCCATCCAGGGTTGTATCTGTTGCTGGAGAGGTCATAATTGTTCTACTGTGGTTGATTCTGCTGCTGAGGTTGAGGAGGTCTATTGTAAATATTAGCAGTATAAGCTTCGGGCTGCTCAATTGCTCCAGGTTGCTGCATGGAAGGGCAAAGGTCTGTATGGTGGTCAGCAGAGGAGCACAAACCACAGACCCTTGCAACAGGTACAGATTTCTGGTTCAAGGCCAGCTGGGTTACGAAGTTAACCAATGCATCCAGTTTGCCTTCAAGCTTCTTAGTTTCAGATGATGCAGCTGAGTTTGTAGCTACCTCACGCACTCCTCTAATGACTATAACATCATTTCTGGCACTAAACTGCTTGGAGTTGGAAGCCATCTTCCCATTTAAATTTCTGGTTTCAGCAGGAGTCATGTCTCCAAGGGCTCCACCACTGGCAGCATCTATCATACTTCTCTCCATATTGCTGAGTCCTTCATAAAAATATTGGAGAAGCAGCTGCTCTGAAATCTGATGGTGAGGGCAACTGGCACATAGTTTTTTAAATCTCTCCTAGTATTTATACAGACTCTCCATTGAGTTGTCTAATACCTGAGATATCCTTCCTGATGGCTGTGGTCCTGGAAGCAGGGAAATTTTTTTCTAAAAATACTCTCTTCAAGTCATCCCAGCTTGTGATGGACCTTGGAGCAAGGTAATACAGCCAGTCCTTTGCCACTCCCTCTAAAGAATGAGGAAAAGCCTTCAGAAAATTATGATCCTCTTGGACATCTGGGGGTTTCATGGTGGAGCAGACAATATGAAATTCCTTCAAATGTTTGTGCGGGTCTTCACCTGCAAGGCCATGAAACTTTGGAAGCAAATGAATCAGTCCAGTTTGAAGAACATATGGGACATCCTCATCAGGGTATTGGATGCACAAGCTTTCTTAGGTGAAATCAGGTCCAGCCATTTCCCTTAGAGTCCTCTCACGGGGTGGAGGTTGTGCCATGTTCTCAGAATGTTCAAAATCAGAATGCTCAGAATCAGAATGCTCAAAATTCTAATGCTCAAAATCTGGATGTTCAAAATCACCAATGACAGAATGCACAGATTCACCAGTAATGGAATGCTCAGGATGATCAAAAGGTATAAAATGATGCCTAACTAATCTATGAAATGTCCTATCTATCTCAGGATCAAAGGGTTGTAAGTCAGATGGATTGCCTCTAGTCATACACTACATTCAGCATGCACAACTAGTTGTTTTGTCATGTAAATAAAGGTGCAGGTTTGAACTACAGCTACCCTCAAATGATATCCAAATGACTTGAAATTTTGTAAGCAACCTTATAAAAGGATGAGAAGATAGCACAAAAAAATTTCAGGCAAAAATTCAAAGTCTAACTATGGAAGCTAAAAATGGTAGGTTAAGAAAAATAAGTGAATAAAACTTGAAAAATAAAAAACTTTTGACAGAATCACTATTTTTGGACGATGGAGACCTCAGCCGGCCGCCGGCCGGCTTACATGGCGTAGGAAATTTTTTTCTACCCCAAATACATATATAATAATTGCGATTCTGATAACCGGAACAAAAGTTATGGCCGTTTGAAGTTTCGACAAACACAAAATTTGCTACTTTTTTGGAACTTTCAAATCTGACCAAACTAAAGGCTCCAGCTATTTTTCCCACAAAATATAGATTAAAAGAAGTTACCACAAAAAAATTCAGCCAAAAATAACAACTCTAGCTACTAAAACAAAAAATCTCAAATAATTCAGTATGAGTGGTCGCTAAAATCCGTCTCTACTTGATTTCTACTACTACTCTGTTTTGTCGCAAGCAAAAGTGGTCGCTAAGTCCGTCGCAAAACATTATTCACAGCAAAACACCCAAAACTGAAACAGGGGAAGCACTTAATAGGAAAACTGAAACAGAACACACACTAAACAAAATACCAGGACACTAAACAACACTAACACACATACTAACACAATACTAACAATTAAACATAAAACACGAAGGAATTAAACACACAACACTAGCTAGCTATTATGAACCTTTGGACACTGCTCCCCGGCAACGGCGCCAAATTTGATCGAGGCCGTACCCGAATCAAATAAACATGATAATGCAGTAACTAGGAAGTGATCCTAGGTCGTTTCCCAACGAGCAATGATAAACCAAATGTTCATAATATACTTACAGTAACAGTAACGATTGGGGGGGGGTTTGTTTGTTTTGTGATTTAAGGAGCAGAACAAGTAAACTGGAATACGAAACTAATAATATTAAAAATGGGTTGTTTCCTCTGATTCAGAAGCCATTCTCTTATCCTGGGTTATGGAGAATTTGACCCTAACAGTAACCACTTAATCCAACCCTATTTTAATTTACTAAGCGAAAATCAACCTAGGGTTGTCAATACATGATTAGGCACCACATACACCAGTTAGCCCTTCGTCCATTAAGCATGAACGCAAGTTAGGCTCAGAGGCAATTAATCGAACACGAAGCGTGCACTGATTAATGTTCACGAATTTGGGTTAACTGGTGAAGGGAAAACTGCCAGGGAACCACATTATAAACGAGACCTCAAAGAGAGTTGGGCTTCTTCCTCGGAAGGAAACAACACCAGAATAATTAGCCTTCCATAGATTCAAACAGAAAACGTAAATGAAACATGAAGCAGAAACGTAAATACCAGAAACGAAAATGAAAACAGAAACGTAAATGAAAGTAGAAGAAGAAACAAGAACAAAATTGTAATTAGAAGCAGGAAATGGGAAATTGTATTAAGAACAAAAATAGTAGCATTAGAACAGAAAGAACTTAAAACCCTAAACAAAGCTCTGAATAATGAATGACATAACAGAATGCCTTGCACGAATCCCACGGCTGCTATTTAAAAAGAGTCACTCAAAGTTGCTGGGCCCTATTACAATACTCTGGCCCAAAACGAAATAAACATTAAACAACATAAAATAAAATTGCGAAATTTCCTAATTAAAAATTAACTAAGGTAAGCGCTGCTTTATTTGCCCTCTTCAAGTCCACAACCAAAATCCGGATTAAGCCCAATGTTTCATTAATTCCTGAAATTAGATTAAAAACATCAAATTAGCTAAATGAGACCAAATAATAAAATTGCCTAATTAATTGACAATTAAGACCAACCAGTAATTAAAATGGTGCAAAAAGGGTTTAGAAAATAGAAGAAAATGATGGCACATCAAAACCCCCCATACTTTGCCTTTTGCACTCCTCGGCAAAATGAAACAAAGAACAAAATCCAAGGATATCAAAGAGAGGCAAACGAAAACATTCACATATTTCTCAATGAACATCAATGAATGAAAGGAATGGGTAACATCTAACATAAGGAGATCCGAAAAGTCAAGACATTCATGAGAATCATCCAAGCAACCCAATCATGGCAAAATAGTTAATCAGCTCAAGAATGAAAAGTGATAAAGCCTCACAAGATATACACTCTATCTCTGAAGTGTCTAGGCTACTATTTACCCTCAAAGCACCTATGAAAACAAACACCACATAAACTTGGCAAGATTCTAAAATTTACAATCAACCCATAAACACAAGCACATGAGGATCAAAAGGTCTTTTAAGGTTGTAATGGGGCCAAGGACAAGGTATGGAAAAATATGGAATAAGTGGTTGAATTCCAAAGGAATAGAGGAGCAATGGGGAATAAGTGCATATTAAGAAAACATAAGAAAATAAAAAGAAGTAAAGATAAAATTTAAACATAAAGAGTAGAACCAAGAGTCTTATCATTCTTTTCTTATTCACTCAACTTTACTGTTTTTCTTTTTCTTTTTCGATTTTTTTTTCACTCTGTAGCCTTTTGAGAAACAGCATCATATTCAGCATGTCCAACATTTAACCAATATGCAATGTATATCAAGTATGGCTCAAAATATATCATGAAGCATGGCCAACAAAACATGTTATCCAATGAAACAAAAACCCCCACACTTATTCCCAAAACAATTCCAAAGCTCCAAAATTCCTTAAGGATATGGTGATGTCATGGTTTTTCACTTAAGGCTTGTAGTGAGCTTCAAAACAAGGAAAGGGAAACAAGGCTCAAAAGGGCTATCAAAGGAATTAAGTCAAGGTAAGTTCATTTGGCTAGAAGCTTATAAGAACAAAATTGCCTCAATCATATCCAAATATGCATGTGAATTAGGAAGCATCAACAAGAATCAAGCCAAGGCTATTGTGCACGCAATCAATGGGACAAAACACACCAAATGATTATGATGATGGATGGCTCAAATTCTCACAAAGGTAAACTCATCACTTTCAAATTGAGCTTTCAAAACTATCATGACATGTAGAGGAGAATCAAGGATTTCAAGTCACAAAATGTCAAAAACTTTTATTTTCAAAAAAATTACCCATTTCTTGAACATATCCTATGATTCAAAGAAAAACATGCAAAGTCGTACATGCACACAGAATTGACCCAAAATATTAAACTAAAAATCCGACGAAACTAATCAACATTAACAAATTAACACAACTAACAAATTAACAAAACCAACAAAACTAACAAAAACCAAAGAACACTCCCCCCCCATACTTAAACAACACATTGTCCTCAATGTAGCACAATTAAGAGATTAAAACAATTAAACCATCAAATAGAATTGGACAAGTGTAATAAAAGCAAAGAAGGAGATAAGAAAAGAAGAACTCCCTAAGTCATGGTGGAGGAAGAGTAGGGTGGAGTAAGGAAGTCTCTTCCACCACTACGTCCACTAAAGAAGGGTTCGTGAGGAGTGGCTTAATTCGATGTCCGTTGACCTTGAAGCTCTTGTTTGTGGAGTCGCTTTTGATCTCAACTGTACCATAAGGAAAAACATTAGTAACAACAAAAGGACCAATCCACTTAGACCTTAACTTACCACTCATGAGTCCAAGCCTATAATTATACAATAACACTTTTTGCCCAACCATGGTGGTGGTGATGAGTTAATGATAATTGCAGTATTTTAGGAAGTGATAATTGAGATCTTTGTATATTTCAATTTTGTTTTGTAAATTTTTTAGAGATTCAATGGTTTATTTGATTTTTTTAAAACATTTTAATTTCAATCATATATTATTTTTAATCTTAATCTGATTGTTGTTATTAGTTGTTCTTATGTTCTCACATAAGAAAGTGTTCTTACAGGAGTCATACTCAATGTTGTTAAAATCATGATTCAAATCGTGAAATCTCTCATTTCTATGCTTCAAGGAGGGCTTCCTATAACAACTCATGGTGCTACTAAGGTTTTCTACTAAATTATAACTCCATTAAAAATCTTATTTAATTTATTTGTGAAAATATGAGTTAATTTTTCGCGATATAACTATATGTCAAAGACATACATTGACATATGAATAAGCTCAACAAGTTATACACACAATAAAAACATTAGATGAATTGAATTGAATTTCGATTGGCTTCGAAGGTAGCTTGGAAAGCTTCTATGAATTGCATTGACACATTTTAAAGCCCAGAGAGTCTTTCTTCTTCAAGTTGATTGTGAGGGTGCAACTTTTGTTGTCACCAAGAATGTTTCATGGAGTACAGATGACAATCACTAGTTACATGCTCTTCTCTGCAAAAATCACAATAGACAGGTCATGGCAACCCCACATGCATAGATTCAAAAGAAAAGAACATTCTTCATTTTTTTAGTTAGAACAAGATAACAACAACAAAAAGTGAAAACAAGAAATAAAGAATGAAAATCTTAAGTTGACAAAAGGTGCACAACTACGAACAAGTTAGTTCACAAAAATCAAATCTAAAATTAAACTATTCTAAAGCTAAAATAGTTCAAAATAACAAAATTGTCAATTGCCTAAATGTTGAAACAAAGTCCCTGGCAACGATGTCAGTTTCTTATTGTGCTTCTGACAGATAGGCAAGTAAGTCTAGTATAATCTATCGAAAAGAAACAATAAGTATAATGAGTTATCATATCCATAGAGATTGTGTGTGCAACATAAAGGAATCAACAAACTTTTACACATTCATCGTAGCAAGTTGTCAATTCATTGTGGTAAATATGTGAGATTTTAGTTTTAGTTTTTGGAAAAGAAGTGTTTCACTGTAGCAAGACATCGATTCGCTATAGCAAAATCCAACTATTTTTGGTTTTTCAAGCATGATTTGGGAGAAAAATTAAAATCAACATATCAAAATGTTGTTGAGATGAAATCATCCATAGAATTCTTTATATAAAATTTGTTCCAAACCAATCTCCTAGTTCAGTGCAACCAAAATCCAAACTACAATAATTAATCCTAATTCCTTAGCAATTAATCCTTAAGTTCCAAGTCAAATCCCTAATTCCTTATATGGCTCAAACCTAGAAACTCATAAGAAGATCAATGAATCTCTACAAGTGCAAGTATTTAATCTATTCCTGGTATCAAAACCTTGCACAATTTCAATTCAAATTTAGGATATGAACTTGTTTTCACACAATCCAAATCCCTAAAAGCTAAGTTAATCCCTCCTAACATGCATCTAAGCATAAAACTGAAATAGGTTCACATTAACTACGAGAATTGATTAGGATTATAGAGATTACATATTTGAACTCTACTTCAATCACTTAACAACTATGAATTTTAGCTCCTTTGGATCATGAAGGATCCATATAGAACCTTAAAAGAACAACAATGGAGGAAAGAAAAAAGATATAAGAAAGAATAGAGAGAAGAAGTTCGAGATTCTATTTCTTAATTTATCAAATGAACAAAAAAGTCTATTCCAATGATTTTACAAGCTTTTTTAATAGTGCTGAAATCACATTAACTTTTTTATGCCTCATGGAAGTTTCGTTGCAGTGAAATTACACTAATGAATTAAGAACTCTTAACTTGATATTCATGTTTCTGCACCTTGTTCGTTGAAGCAAAAAGTTGACTTGCTGGAGCAAGTTTCTACTAACTTCAAGGTCTTCAGATTTACAAAATCATTGTGGCGGGACTTAGCTTTGTTGTATCAAATCTTCATTATTTTCAATTGATCAAGAGTCCTTCTTTGTTGTGGCAAAAATATATCTCGATGTTGCGAGATTAACTATGCAACTCTTCAATTCTTAATGATCAAAATCTATTCCATTAGCATCAAAATTTACAATATATATATATATATATATATATATATATATATATATATATATATCCAAAAATGTCTTTTTAAGTTTTCAAAACCATTTTATACAATTTATTTACAAAAACCAAAATTATGAACAAAAATTCTAAAGAAGAGCTAAAATAATTGCTCACAATTTAAGGTGTGAAAATAAATTATCATCTCCCAAGGAGACATTTCAATTAGAAGCTAGGGAAAGAGGGAACATGATTTGATTTAGACTAAGCTTAAGTACAATGCATAGAAAATGGGGAAAGTAAATGTGTACTTGAAAACTACATGTAGTTAAACTAGGTTGGTTACTTTTCAATGAGCTTAGTTGAAATAGAACTACTTGGTTAGGTGGAAGAGAGAGATAATTTTGTGAGTCCATCCTGTCTAGGGAAAATAAAAAAGTTTTTATGTGTATTGGTAAAGAATACATAGATAAATCTCAACATGTTTCATCAAAATCTCAAGTTTAGTCATTTCTTGTCCAAATGGAATTTTATGACTTGAAAAAAAAAATCTTAGAATGGATATAAGGTCTTCATGTGTCTGTGTGGATTATGGGAAGGTCTCAGTTAAGTGTGTCAGATAGACAATTCCAACTTATAATACATTCTAGATTCTTGAACTCAATTAGATGGCTCTTATTACCTCACTTTGATACATAAGGTGAGAAAATCACTTTAACATCACTTGAATGTAATTATAAGTAAATTCTCAGGTTTCAATTTTATCTGTTAGTTATTTCACAATGTATTTATATACTACCAGTAGCCAAACAGGTTGAATTCCTACAAAAATCTTCATAAAATATACACAAAACACAACCATAATTTCATGATCAATATTTTGGCATTGAAATAAAATTAAATTTTATCATTTTAATTATTCAATCACTTATTAAAAAATTATTAAATATATGGGTCTTACAATCCTCCCCCAATAAGAAAAATTTTGTTTACCTAGGAAGAGACTGGGATAAAGCTCCCTCATTTTATCTTCTAGTCCCCACATCATATCTCCATGTCATAAAATTGTTATTTAATAATGATTAAATATATAATATTTAATAATGTATACTCCTTCCGTTTCATTATAATTGAAATTCTGATACCGATGACAGATGTCGTACCAGATGTCACGACATCACGCTTCAGAACATGGAGATTATATTTGACTGTATGAACAGATTAAACAAGTAAATAACACAAGAGAATTGTTAACCCAGTTCGGTGCAACGTCACCTACATCTGGGGGCTACCAAGCCAGGGAGGAAATCCACTAAAATAGTGTTAGTTCGAAGATCTAACAGCCACTGTTTACAACCTTCTCACCTAACCACTACCCGTGCAATCTCTACCTAAGAGCCACTCTTAGATATAAGAACCCCTCTCACTCCCTCTCAATCACTCTCCCATGTTTACAATTAAATCAAATACACACCAGAGATTGCTCTCTGAACAATAGAGATCAACTCTACACACTCAGGTCCAACACTTGATGTTAGGGTAGCATCAAGGTGGCTCACAAAACACTCAAGTCCCAAAACTCACAGAATAACTTTTCAATCTCGGACTTGGTACAAAACTCGTGCAGCCTTCATGTTTATATAGCAGTGTGCGTATCTGGGCTGCAACAACTTGCGCTGGATGAGATCTATCATTTTCCTGAAAATCTGCACTTAAAGATCTAAAAGATAAAGCTTGATCTTTTAGTTTTTTTATCTTTAATCTCTAATCCCTGAACGAACTATTCAAGTTTGTAATTCGAACTTTAATTATCTTTTAATTCGTTCCAAAAGATAGATCATCTAATCTGTTGCTAACTGCACAATAATCTGTTAAAGATATAACAGATTTATGTGTCCAGTATTTTTGGGCAAGATGTCCTGGACATCGTATCCGACATCTTGGATCCTGCAGCTTCAATTCTTCATTTGACATTTATCTTGCCTTGTGCATTGTGCAGCCCAATCTGATTCCTTGACATAATGTTGGACATCATGTGCAGCAACTCCAGCTTTCCTTCATTGTCTAAGTGCTTATGTTTTAACAAAATTTTAGCCAATCTTTTAAAACTCAGTAGAGCTAAGCACTAACAATCTCCCCCTTTGGCAAATTTTGTCTAAAACATACTTAGACACTTCCTGAGCAGGTACGAGCAGTTATGCAAGTGGGATCAGCAACTTTCATTATCAGAGTAATCAAGCACAGCGGTATCTGTAGTGGCGACAGCAAAAATCTGCAAGTTGCAAGTTGTTTCCAGGATGTCAAGACATCTCTCGTGACATCAGCTTTCTGCTCCCCCTGTCTCCATGCTCTTACTGCTGTGAAGCAGTTCACTGCGGCATCTTTTATCAGCTACTAGTCCTTTCCAGGATGTCAAGACATCTCATGTGACATCAGTATTTTGCTCCCCCTGTCTCTATGCTCTGCTGCAGCATCTTCTATCAGCTACTCGTAGTTACAGTAGCTTACATCAGTCATCATCAGCAGCAGCAGTCTCCCCCTCAAAATCATGAATCATGCATACATCGTATCCTACTACTCAAAATCATGCATAACACTACTATTGCATACATAGTATCCTACTACTCAAAATCATGCATAATTATACTATTATACTATTACTCCCCCTTTTTAGACAGAATTTGACAAAAGTAGAATGCATGAACTTAAGGTGCAAATATTACAGACCAATAGTAATCCATTGTTCAAAGGGACATGCCCCTATAGCTAGTAAAAAGCAAAAATAAAGGTCTGATGGTCATGGGGTGGCATCAGAATCATCATCATCTGATTCTGTATCCTCTGCTGCATCTTCTTCTTCCTCAGCGGCTTCTTCTTCTTCCTCAGCTGCTTCACCATTATCAATGCCACTGTTTGAGAGTCTTTTGATCAGGCGTTCCAGCTCCAGTTTCTTCTCTGTGGTGGCTTTGATGGTTGCTTCCAGCACCTTGCATGTGTCCTTGAGTTCAGCAATCAAAGCATCCTTGGACACAGCACCTGAAGCAGCAGCTTTCCCTGATGTCGAGACAATGTCTGGGACATGTGTCCCCTCAAACAGTTTGTAATGCAGGGACAGAGCCGATTCTCTCTTCATCACAGAGTCAATGTTGTTTAAAATATTGGGATGTTGACTCAACATAATGCCACACAATACAGTTGGGAAGGCAATGGGTAATTTGACAGCAAAAGATTCTGAATGCTTAACAGTTTGATCAAAAATATAGTTTCCAAAATTAAATTTGGACTTGGTTCCAACAGCATACAGAAATTTACCCAAACCTGTGGCAACAGTGGAAGTATGATTGGTGGGTACCCAGTTTGCAGCGCCAATCCTATGCAGGATTGCATACTTCACACTCAGCTTCCCTGCAGAAAGCTTCCCTTTCTTTGGCCAATGCTGGACTTGTTTGGCAGTGATTTCCTTGGCAATTTGATGCTCAGTAACAGCAATATCCACCACTCCTTCAGTTGGTCTGCCCAGGTATTTGTTGATTACAGCAGGGGAGAATCTAACACATTTTCCTCTGACAAACACTTTCTGATAATCATCACTCTTTCTGTTTGTTATGTCAGAGGGAATGTTGACAATGAATTCCCTGACTAGACTTTCATAGCAATCTCCCAACTTGGTGACAGTTTTCAGTAGTCCAGCAGCCTTAATGAGGTCCATGATCTCCTTGCAATCCAAGGCATCTCTTCCCAGTTCTCTTTCAACAGCAAGTCTGCGTTGATATACAAATTTCCACCTTTCAACATTGCCAATGGAGTGGAATGAAATGTTGTCCAATGGAGCATCAGGGACATTTCCAGGCACCTTTTTCCCTGATTTCTTGGCCCGCTTGATGTCGAGAACATCTAGTTCGACATCATCATCAGAATCAGATGAGGAAATTTCTTTCCTCTTCTTGGACGGGATTGCAACTTTGCTCCATCTGGATGTGGTAGGAGTGATTGGTGTGCTCTTCTTCTGTGCCATAGTTTTGATTCGTCCAGACCTAGTAATGGGGGTTTTCCCTTTTCTGCTTTGTAGCCTTTCTGCAATGCCAGGTGCCAACTTGTTGGCAATGGGTTCCTCATCAGATTCTACCTCTTCTAGATCAATGAGGTCACCTGGAGCAGGTTCTGGAGCCCTTGGTGCAGGGGTCTCCTTTGTGGCTTGATCCTCTTCCTCTGTTGATTCCTCTTTACTGGATGAAGAGGGGACTTCAGCATTTGGGGTGGAAGATGTTGGAACATCTTTGTCAGCATCAGGGACAGAAACATTCGGGGTGGAAGATGTTGGAACATCTTCATCAGCATCAGGGACAGAAGCATTTTTCAGAATGTTACTCACAATACTGCGGATCTTCTTATCCATCTCCGTGTCTCCTTCCCTAGGACTTGTTGCAAGGCTAGGGTTTTCAGAAATCTTCACTCCCTGTTGTCTTTTGGGAATCAGTTTTTCAGGAACAGGGGCTTGACCAGGAATCATTTGTATGGGTTGGATATGGAATTCAGGTTGTTCCTGGTTTGATGGTGCTTTGGTGGATGATGGAGATGATGGTACAGAAGGTGAACCAGAAGATGAAGTATCTTTTGGTGAGGTAGCCATGGAGAAGCAGAGCTTTTGGAATGGTTTCGTGAAAATCTGAGAGCTGTTGTGGAATGCTGAATACGAGATTACCAATAAAATATGAGTTTGAATGGGGAATGTAGAGGGACGTGTGAAGCAACGGTCGAATTTGTTTTGGCCCAGTAGAGAACGCGCTATTAACGTTTGAGCACATTCAAATAACAGTAATTGCTATAAATCCTCTAGCAGACAAATGCCCAGCTTGCCCCTCAGTTTTTCAAACTGATTTGCATCCAATGCCTTTGTGAAAATATCTGCTATTTGTTCCTCAGTGTCAACATGCTCTAGTGTGATAACTTTCTCATCAACAAGATCTCTAATATAGTGATGTCGAATGTCAATGTGCTTGGTTCTGCTGTGTTGAACTGGATTTTTTGAAATATTAATAGCACTCAAGTTGTCACAGTACAATGTCATGACATCTTGTTCGACATTGTACTCCTTAAGCATCTGCTTCATCCAAACTAGTTGTGAACAGCTGCTTCCTGCTGCAATATACTCTGCTTCTGCAGTAGATAGGGACACACAGTTCTGCTTCTTGCTGAACCATGAAATAAGATTGGTTCCCAAATAGAAGCATCCACCAGAAGTGCTTTTTCTGTCATCTGCACTTCCAGCCCAATCAGCATCACAATACCCAACCAGCATTGAATCTGAACAATGACAGTACATAATCCCATAGTCACTGGTGCCATTTACATATTTCAGGATTCTCTTTACTTGAGTCAAGTGACTTATCTTAGGATTGGCTTGATATCTTGCACAAACACCTACTGCATAGGTGATGTCAGGTCTGCTAGCTGTTAAATATAGTAAGCTCCCAATCATGCTTCTGTACAGGCTTTGATCAACACTGGTGCCAGCTTCATCTTTTGACAGCTTCAAGTGAGTAGGTGCAGGTGTTCTTTTATGGCTGGCATTTTCCATCCCAAACTTCTTGACAATGTTCTTTGCATACTTGCTTTGTGAGAGGAATATGGAGTCTTCCATCTGCTTCACTTGGAGTCCCAGAAAATAAGTCAGCTCTCCAACAAGACTCATCTCAAATTCAGATTGCATCTGTTGGACAAAATGTCGAAGCATCTCATTCGACATCCCTCCAAACACAATGTCATCAACATATATCTGTGCTATCATCAAGTTTTCAGCATCTTGTTTGACAAAGAGAGTCTTGTCAATTCCTCCCTTCCTATACCCTTGCTGAGTAAGGAATTCTGTTAGCCTTTCATACCACGCTCTTGGAGCTTGCTTCAATCCATAGAGAGCCTTCTTGAGCCTGTATACATGATCTGGATGAGTTGGATCTACAAATCCCTTTGGCTGCTCCACATAGGCTTCTTCATTCAGGTATCCATTCAGAAACGCGCTCTTCACATCCATCTGGTACAGCTTGAATTTGAGGATGCAAGCTACACCAAGTAACAATCTGATGGACTCAAGTGTAGCAACCGGAGCGAAAGTTTCATCAAAGTCTACACCTTCAATCTGAGTGTAGCCTTGAGCAACAAGTCTGGCCTTGTTTCTGGTTATAACACCTTCTTCATTGGTTTTGTTCTTGAAGATCCACTTGGTACCAATCACATTAGTTCCCTCGGGTCTAGGAACTAGCTCCCAAACTTCATTCCTCTTGAATTGCTCCAATTCTTCTTGCATAGCATTGATCCAGAACTCATCAGTCAG
Organism: Glycine soja; assembly: GCF_004193775.1. Lineage (NCBI taxonomy): Eukaryota > Viridiplantae > Streptophyta > Magnoliopsida > Fabales > Fabaceae > Glycine > Glycine soja. The sequence continues at coordinate 24,993,083 of NC_041017.1, read as the reverse complement.
TGCCTCTTTCACATTCTTGGGCTCAATTTTGGAGACAAAGCATGAATTGGAGACAATCTCAATCTCCCTTGATCTTGTAGTGACCCCTCTGTTTGGATCTCCTATAATCAGCTCCTTGGGGTGCATCTTCTGGATTCTAATGGAGGGTCTCTTGTCAGGTTGATTGATGTTTGGTTCATCTGTAGCAGAATCAGAGTTTTCTGCATTTTCTGTACTTTTAGCTGTATCTGCTACATTGTCTCCCGATGTTCTGACATCTTCTTCGACATCCTTCTTTCTTGCTGGAGTTAGATCATCAACAACCACATTGATGGATTCCATCACAGTTCTGGTTCTGGAATTGAATACTCTATATGCTCTGCTGTTTGTAGAGTATCCCAAGAATATCCCTGCATCACTCTTGGGATCCATCTTTCTCCTTTGCTCTCTATCTGCCAAAATGTAACATGGACTTCCAAAGATGTGGAAGTGCTTGACAGTTGGCTTCCTCCCTTTCCAGATTTCATACAGTGTGGTTGGAGTCCCTCTTCTAAGTGTGACTCTGTTGTGGATGTAGCATGCTGTGTTCATGGCTTCAGCCCAGAGATTATAGGGAAGTTCTTTGGCATGAAGCATGACCCTAGCAGCTTCTTGCAAAGTCCTGTTTTTCCTTTCAACTATGCCATTTTGTTGTGGTGTAATGGCTGCAGAGAACTCATGAGTGATGCCTTCAGACGTGCAGAATTCAGTAAACTTGCTGTTTTCAAACTCTCTGCCATGGTCACTCCTGATTCTCTTGATGACACAGTCTTTTTCTCTTTGAAGTCTTAGGCTCAACTCCTTGAATACTTCAAAGGTGTCTGATTTCTCTCTGATAAAGTTGACCCAGGTAAATCTGGAGAAATCATCCACAACAACATAGGCATACCTCTTTCCTCCAAGGCTTTCAACTTGCATAGGCCCCATCAAGTCCATGTGAAGTAGTTCCAGCACCCTGGAAGTGGTCTGATGTTGAAGCTTCTGGTGGGACATCTTGACTTGCTTTCCAATCTGACATTCACCACAGATTCTGCCTTCTTCTATTTTCAGATTGGGAATGCCTCTAACAGCACCTTTGTCAATGATTTTCTTCATGCCTCTTAAGTGCAGATGTCCAAATCTTTGATGCCATATTCTGACTTCATCTTCTTTGGAGAATAGACATGTGGAGGAGTAACTGGTTTCTTGAGGTGTCCATAGGTAACAGTTGTCCTTTGATCTGCTGCCCTTCATTAGAACTTCACTCTTCTCATTTGTCACCAAGCATTCTGACTTTGTGAAGTTTACATTGAATCCTTCATCACACAACTGACTGATGCTGATCAGGTTTGCAGTCAGTCCCTTCACCAGCAGTACTCTGTTCAGACTAGGAAGTCCATCATGGACTAGCTTTCCTATTCCAATGATCTTTCCTTTAGAGCCATCTCCAAATGTCACATAGCTAGTGGAGCAAGGTTCAATGTTCACCAGGAATTCTTTAACTCCTGTCATGTGTCTGGAACAGCCGCTATCTAGGTACCAATCTTCCTTAGCTGATGCTCTAAGTGAAGTATGAACAACAAGACTAACAGTCTTGTGTTTTGGAACCCACATCATCTTCCTTCCGCTGCTGCGACCTTGAGTTCCATGATGTGGATGGCCATGTAAATGATAGCAAAAGGGCTTTATGTGACCATACTTGCCACAGTAGTGACACCTCCACTTCTTTCTTTTGCTCTTTTTCTGCTGCGTTCCATGATGTCGAGACCGATGTTGTGACATCGTGGCTCCAGTGCTGTTTTTGGCAGGAACAAATTCTGTCATGGTTATTCTGCCAGCAGATTTATGATTAAACCCAAGTCCTCTCTGGTTTCCAACATTCTTCCCAAGCTGTAGCACCTCATCAAGCATATCTGAGCCTTTATTCAGCATCTTTATTGATTTTGTCATGTTTTCCAGTTTAGAGTTCAGAAAACCAACTTCTCCTTTAAGCTCAGAGATCTCCTCTTCATGTGCCTCCTTCTCAGCCTCCAGATTTGCAATGACCTTCTTTAGTTGTGCTTCTTGCTGAAGAATCTTCTCACTTTTGATGCATAGTTCTCTATAGGATATAGCAAGCTCATCAAAAGTGATTTCACTATCTGTATCACTTGAATCTTCAGCAGATTCAAATCTCCCAGTGAGTGCATTCACATCTCTGTCAGAATCACTTTCTTGTTCACTCTCTGTATCATCAGACCGACATACAGAAAGTCCTTTCCTCTGCTTCTTGAGATGAGTGGGACATTCAGCTTTGATGTGTCCATAGCCTTCACACCCATGGCATTGAACTCCTTTGCTGTGGCTGGGTTTTTCATCTGACCTTTTCTGGTATTCACTACCTTTCCTGATGTCGAAAGGGATGTTCCGGACATGTGGTTTCTGCCTCCTGTCCATTCTGTTCAGCACTTTGTTGAACTGTTTTCCAAGGAGCACAACTGCATTAGTCAGACCTTCATCAGTATCCAGGTCATACTCATCTTCTTCTCCTTCATCATTGGACACGAACGCCAAGTTCTTGCTCTTCTTTTCAGCCCTATCCGAGAGTCCTAGCTCAAAGGTTTGAAGGGAACCAATGAGTTCATCTACTCTCATGTTGCAAATGTCTTGGGCCTCCTCTATTGCAGTGACTTTCATGTCAAATCTCTTAGGCAAAGATCTGAGGATCTTTCTCACCAGCTTTTCATCTGTCATTCTTTCTCCCAAGGCAGTGCAAGCATTGGCAATTTCAAGAATGTTCATGTGGAAGTCATGAATACACTCTTCCTCCTTCATCTTCAGATTTTTGAATTTTGTAGCCAATAGTTGCAATCTGGACATCTTCACTTTGGAGGTTCCTTCATGAGTGGTTTTCAGGATCTCCCATGCATCCTTGGCCACAGTGCATGTGTTGATCAGTCTGAAGATATTCTTGTCAACTCCATTGAATAGGGCATTCAAGGCTTTGGAGTTTCCAAGTGCCAATTCGTCTTCTTCTTTTGTCCAGTCTTCTTCTGGCTTCAATCCATCAGTGGGCTTTCCTTCTGTGTCCAGCATCTTGGGATGTTCCCAGCCTTTGATGACAGCTTTCCAGGTTCTGCTATCCAGTGATTTGAGGAAGGCCACCATCCTTGCTTTCCAGTATTCATAGTTGGTTCCATCCAGAATTGGTGGTCTGTTCACTGGTCCTCCTTCTTTCTCCATGTTCATCAGAATTTATCTCCCTAGATCTCACTCAGTGATTTCGAGTGCCTGCTCTGATACCAATTGAAATTCTGATACCGATGACAGATGTCGTACCAGATGTCACGACATCACGCTTCAGAACATGGAGATTATATTTGACTGTATGAACAGATTAAACAAGTAAATAACACAAGAGAATTGTTAACCCAGTTCGGTGCAACGTCACCTACATCTGGGGGCTACCAAGCCAGGGAGGAAATCCACTAAAATAGTGTTAGTTCGAAGATCTAACAGCCACTGTTTACAACCTTCTCACCTAACCACTACCCGTGCAATCTCTACCTAAGAGCCACTCTTAGATATGAGAACCCCTCTCACTCCCTCTCAATCACTCTCCCGTGTTTACAATTAAATCAAATACACACCAGAGATTGCTCTCTGAACAATAGAGATCAACTCTACACACTCAGGTCCAACACTTGATGTTAGGGTAGCATCAAGGTGGCTCACAAAACACTCAAGTCCCAAAACTCACAGAATAACTTTTCAATCTCGGACTTGGTACAAAACTCGTGCAGCCTTCATGTTTATATAGCAGTGTGCGTATCTGGGCTACAACAACTTGCGCTGGATGAGATTTATCATTTTCCTGAAAATCTGCACTTAAAGATCTAAAAGATAAAGCTTGATCTTTTAGTTTTTTTATCTTTAATCTCTAATCCCTGAACGAACTATTCAAGTTTGTAATTCGAACTTTAATTATCTTTTAATTCGTTCCAAAAGATAGATCATCTAATCTGTTGCTAACTGCACAATAATCTGTTAAAGATATAACAGATTTATGTGTCCAGTATTTTCGGGCAAGATGTCCTGGACATCGTATCCGACATCTTGGATCCTGCAGCTTCAATTCTTCATTTGACATTTATCTTGCCTTGTGCATTGTGCAGCCCAATCTGATTCCTTGACATAATGTTGGACATCATGTGCAGCAACTCCAGCTTTCCTTCATTGTCTAAGTGCTTATGTTTTAACAAAATTTTAGCCAATCTTTTAAAACTCAGTAGAGCTAAGCACTAACAATAATTGTCATGTAAGAAAAAAGATAAACCTAAAATAATTGTCATTTTTTACTTTTTCATTTAACATTAATTATTTTTTCCACTTATATCCTTTATATTATATATTAATGATAAAATAAAAAATCTAGAAATTAATTAATGGTTATGTAAGGTTAATTTTGTAAAATCATTACTTTCTTTCATGTATTTATTACTTTTGCTTGAGTTGTAAATGCCAATTATCTTGGGACACAAGGAGTATATTATATATATGAAAAGTGATCGCAATACACTATTTTGAACACACTTTCTATTATTGGTTGAAATTTATTGAAAATCATAAATTTGTATGGGTCTCACCTCTCATTTAATGGCTCTCATGATTTTGTATTTTTCAATAAGTTTCAACCAATATGAGAGAGTGAGTTAGAGAATGTGTTGCTAGTAGGGCACAGCCAAACATTTTAGATAAGAGGGGCCAATATAAAAAAATCATAACTTAAAAAATATTTAAAATTTTACATGCATGACATTTATAAAAAATTTAATATATAACTAATATTTTCTTATGAGCAAAAAGAAATATATAAATTGTGTTGAACATAAGACATACTAATCAACAAGTGCAACTAATACATAAACATCCAAAGGCAGATAGCAAAAGGAGAAGAAAGTAGAAAATTTTCATTTAAGTTAAGTTAAAAGAAAATTTCATTATAGTCAAAGCAAGTTATTCGAAATATTTCAAAAATAGATACTAGAGAAACATATGAAATTTTTTGAAAAAATACTTGGTTAAATGAATAAGACATGATAAATGCTTAGAAAAGTTTACTAAGTATAAGTTATCATCAACAAAAATAGATACTATAAATCTAATAAAATATTACTAAAGAAATCACTTTTTTTATTTGTTCAAAGTTAGTTTCTATATAAGTTAATCGTTTCATAGAAGACACAGAGTTATTTTAAGTATTTTATTACTCCTTCCATTTTTTATTTATGAGACCTAATTAAAAAACTTAACATGTAAGATAACAAAATGCAAGATGAAAAATGTTAGAAGCATAATGAAAGAGTCATAGCACGAGAAAAGGAACAAAAAATTCCCTAAAAAAATTAATGGAAAAAATTTGTGATCATCCGAAAGCTAGAAGAGTATATAAGAAACTAGGGGGCCATGATCCTTATTGGCACTCGACTCCCTTCCCCTATAGTTGCTAGCACTTTGCCTATAGGTTTAACTACCCATTTAGTCCATATAGTTTCTAAACCTATCTCTTTTAGTCTCTACAATTAATAAGATAATTTTGTAGTCCTAAAGTTTACATTTTAATTCTCAAAAGGTTTCTACCGTTAAATTTATTTAACTCTATTAGTTAAAGATACCTGTGTGGTCTCTGATTCAAGAAAAAAAATATAAACTAGTATTTTATCACATTTAATAGAATTATTATTTTTCCATAAAAAATATAATTATGTATTATAACATATAAATCAATTAAATCAAAATTAACTTTTTTGTTTATCTATTATGCAAATAAAAGATATTTCTGTTTCTTTCTAAATTTTAAAATTTCTTCTATCGATATCAACTTTTTTAACTCAATTTACATTTCAACTTATTTAATTATTGATACATATAGTTATTCTAGATTGAATTATCTTTGAAGATACATCCCTTTGTCATTTTTTGTTTCATTGACCACCTTTCATTCTCTAACTTTGTTTGAAATAAAAATAGAAATGTTAGATACTAATAATAATTTCCCTGATTACATATATTAATTGTGAAATTATGTTTGATCAGAAGATACTATAAAGATTAATTTTTATTTTTAAATTTCATAATTGTCTTAAAATTATTTTTTATGTAAATAATTGTGCATAAATTATTATGTGTTCAAATAAGTGTAAGGCTAACACATAAGCAAAAAATAATGGAAGACACCAAAGAAGGTTATTATTCAGAATTGACAAAGATATTTATTCAAATGTCTTCAATATAATTTTGGTTCTCCTATTTTACTCATTCCTCAATTTTTAAATAGAGACATTTAATTCTTTTATTTTAGAACTTTTTTAAATTTTAGTCAAATCCTTAATTTTGACTACATTTTATTTCTTTTATTTTAATATAGTTGAACCTAAGACCTAACATATTCTTTTAAGGTATCATAAAAATGATTTAATTAATTAAAATGTAAGAAATGAAAGATAGATAAACTTGAAGATTAAATCAAAATTGTAGATTTTTAAAATATAGAGACCAAAATTATGAATTTTCTAAAATAAAAGGACTAAATCTCTAGTTTGAAATATGGGGACTAAAATGAAGGTTTTTTTTATAAAAAAATAGAGAGGCTAAATGTATTTATTTTAAAATGAAAAAACTAAAATTAGGAATTGAGCAAAACATGAGAATCAAAACTGCATTTAAACCTATTAAAAATGTGTATAAAATATTTTTAGTAATTTCATATTCATTACTCACAATTTTTTTATTACTTGAATGTATAATTATCATAAATTATTGTTAATCATTTTCATTATTATAATTATAATTTGCAACCAATTATTATAATTACATTACAATTATTATATGATTTAAAATAAATTCTCTCTCAAAAACAAAATCAAATGAATTTATTGCTTAGAGCTCTTGAGGATGTCATGTATAAAAAATCATATTGAAAAACATTTTAGTATGTATTATTATAGATAGATTAGTATAGCATATTAAATACTTTATTAAATTCTACAATAAATACTACATTAACTATAATGCATTAAATATTACAGGAATATAGTGTTTTTTTTTTATCGTGATTTCACATGACCACTTTTAAATGTGTTAATGACTGATTTTCTTTTATAATCTTAACTGTGAAGTCTATTTATGATATCACTCATTTTCCATAAAAGTGTGCATTTAATGAGATATTATCAATATAACTCATCATTGGTTGAAAAATATTTTTTAGATTATGAGTAGTGTCATTATAGCTAATAACCACTTAAATCAATTAATGTTAAGGACATTTTTGAAATAAAATTTAAATTTATATTAATATGAATTAAAAATAACTAATTTAACTATTTTTCTTTGTCGATGAGTTAGTCTTTTGTTTCTTCTATATAGGCTATATACGACTAGAGATTCGCTTATATATAATAACCTAATAACATTATAAAATTTTATAATTATAATAGAGCAAATGACAACAATGCTTTTAGTGCTTTATCAAATTATATACATATAATCTCACTCTTTTTTATTTTCCTAAATTAATCTCACTTTAAGTTTGAAAACGTCATATTAACATTCTTATATGTCTAAAAACATTAGGGTGACACCCATCAATGCCCCCATCAAATCTTACACTAACACCTATAAAGGAGGTGAATATATGAATAAAAACTAGAAGAATATTTGTGTAATTACACAAAACCTCAAAGGGTATTACTTGTAATTTGCTCATTATAATATTAGTGCCCTTAGAATATTGGTTAGGAATTAAAAGAAAAAAATATTTATCATGTAAATCATAAAAGAACATAAAAAGTAATGGACAATGACACCACATTATAGTTTGTTAAATCTTTCTCTAAAAAAAGCATTTATATATCTTAAGACACTTATGAATGTAATCATAGAGATAAAATGGGCATAAAGATGTGTACACCAAAACAATCTATTTCCTTTATACATAATTATAGATTACAAAACTTGAATTCACTTATATCATGTTTAGTAAAAATAATATAAATACTACATTAAACATAATGCATTACTATACACTATATTAAATTATATATATAATATTAAATTTATGTATATTTTTTCAACAAATACAATATATTATTTTTTCCCTAAAAATATAGCATATTAAATACTGTATTAAATTCTTCAGTAAAAAAAAACATTAAAATAATTTATTTTTACATATTAAATTAAATTTTATTATATTTACTACATTGAATGCTATATTTTTTTCTCTATAATATCTAATAATAATATGACTCTTGTGAGAACTTTTTCTTTTGTAAAAACATAAGAATAATTAACAACAATCATTAGATTAAGATTAAAATATTTAAAAATTTAAATTAAAAATAATAGATAAGTTTTTATATTGTCATCATCATTGTCGTCACCATCTTTGTGTTCATGACGATAAAGATGGTGACAATCATGTTGAGCTAATGAGTTAATGATAATTAAGATATATTAAGCAATGAAAAATTTAAAATCTTTACATATTTAAATTTTATACAATGAATTTTTTAGTTCTAAAAATTTGATGTTATATTAGATTTTAATTATAATATTTAAATATTTTAACCTTAAGTATTTATTATTTTTATTCTTGATCTAACAATTATTTTTAGTTATTCTTATTTTCTCACATAAAAAACATTTCTAAAGGAATTGTATTCTCACACACACCTATAATACATATATATATATATATATATATATATATTTTGTGTAATAAATGTAATAAAAATATTGCCATAAATATAATCTATTATATATTATTTTTAATTCTATAGTACTTACTATCTTAAATGCAACATTAAATATGTATAATATTTAATAAGAATGATAAATTTATATATTAATTTTGAGTAATGAATACAATATATATTTCAATAAATATAATATATTAAATTCTACGGTACTCCCTTCGTTGTTTTATAATAGTCCTTTAAGGATCTTGCACTTCAACCAACAAAATCAATTAATCCACTATTTTCTCATTAAAACTGTATGCACTTCTATTGTGCCCATTCTCTTTCTGTCTCTTTAACTAGCTATAATTTTTTTTCCTATTGATTGTCGTTTTTATTAATTTCTCTCAGTTTCATTTTTCTTTCTGTGTAATTAATATTTTCCTTTAAATTTAGATTTAGAGCATGTGTTATCATTATTTTTTGGGGGAATAAGCAATTTGTGAAACAAAAAACGAGAAACGTGTACATACTCCACTACATATTTGACTAATAATTGATTTATTTTTCTTTCAAATTAATGCATATTTATTATTTACTTTTATAAACAAAATATGTAAAATAGTTAATGGGAAAAAAGGTATAATTGGCAAAAAAAAAATATTATATTGGACTTTGAAAATGATAAAAACAAATTTTTGTTAAAAATCCGATCCTCAAAAAGTAAGAGAGGGAGTAATTACTACATTAAATATGTATAATATGAGTAATAAATTTATATATTAATTTTTGAAATGAATATATATATATATATATATATATATATGTATATATATATATTTCAATAAATACAATATATTAAATTTTACAGTAAATACTACATTAATTTTTTTTTTTTGCACAAACATTCAATCATAACATATCTTGTATGATAAGTTTGTTAAATTTTTAAATAATTATCTCATATAATGTGTGTAATAAATATAATACAAATACTACAATTAGTATAACATATTAAATTCTATAATAAATACTATATTAAATACTGCATTAATTATAATACACAAAATATTATAAATACTACTACTTTTGTGATACTTTATATAAGAAGCAAATGATAATATTTTTTATCCTAATTATAAGAATCAAATAATCACTTTTAAATGTATTAATGACTAGTTTTCTTTTATACCCTTATTTTATGATGAACTCTATTAATATGATATAGGGATCAAGTTAATCATAGAGTTCAACCTCACTATTCATTCTTTTAAAATCTAATAGTTAAGATTAGTCATTCATCACAACCATTAAATTTTAAGAAAATGATAATATTTTTTTTATCCTAGTTATAAGAATCAAATAATCACTTTTAAATGTATTAATGACTAGTTTTCTTTTATACCCTTATCTTATGAACTCTATTAATATGATATAGGGATCAAGTTACTCAAAGAGTTTGCCCTCACTATTCATTCTTTCGAAATCTAATAGCTAAGATTAGTTATTCATTACAACCATTAGATTTTAAGAAAATGAATGGTGAGGATGAGGAGTAACTCTACACACAGGCTAAAGTATGTTTTGGGTCTCTAATAAATTAATGAATTTTGTCTTGGGTCCCTAATAAATTTTTTCTTTGCGTTGAATTCCTAATAAAACAATTTTTGTTTTTGATCCTTGATATTTTGTTTTAGTCCTTGATAAATTAGCGAAATTTGTTTTGGGTCCCTAATAAATTTTGTTCATTTTGTATTAGTCCCTTTGGGAAATATTTGATTAAAAGGACTAGAATAAAATAACATTGACCAATAACAAATTTTTTGTTTATTTTGAAATCCACACAAAAGAAAACATTATTAGGGACTCAAAATAAAATTTGCTAATTTATTAGGGACCTAAAACAAAATTTGCCCATGCTAGAGGTCATCATTCCATCTAAGTCCCATTCACCGCCTTTGGACGATATGATATCCTTTGTTGGATTTGATTCTTCATTCTAGGGAACTGAGGCTACTTCCTCTGCTCTAATGTCTCCATGATCGGTATTACCTGAGTCTTGGGTACCACCAGAAGTAGACCTGGTGGATCTCATGTTGAGGATGAAGGAAAAGATTTGGAGGAGGATACATCTATTATGGAGGATCTGTCTATGGATGAGGAGGACCCCATCACGGAGCTAGCATTGATGAAAGAGGACTCTTAACAGGATTCTTCTTATGAGTCTTTCTAGGAGACCTCTTTTTCTTCCAGTCATACTTCTTTTGAGGTACACCTAACTTGGGCTTAGGTATAGGTGACTACTCTAAGTCTTAGGTTTTCCCCCTTATATGTATTTTGGGATGGGTAGACATAGGCTCAAACCTTTGTATCTATTTAGTCATTACTTACTTTATATTACTTGTTACTTTGGGGCTGTATATTCTACTTACTGGTTTCACCGAAGCACTTATGTTTTCTCATTCATTATGACACATGAAACTTATTTATCTATATTTGGTGAACATAGAGGTTCACATATTTATCATTACTTATTACTTGAGCATGTGTGTTTTGTTTATGTCACAAATGTTTCTATTTTACTTATCGACTTAAAGTTTTAACACGATAAGCAATTACTATAATTTATTAGGCATGTTTTAAAAACAAAAATAAGTTTTAACTAGTTGGAATAGAAGGTTTGTATTATCGAAAAAAATTTCCTCTATCTTTTATAATCTTTTAAATTAATAATAAAGAGAACTAAAGACTATCTTTTCATTAAGGAAATCAATGGGTTATTTTGAAAGTCTATATTTAAGGGTGTTACATCATCTACAACGTTAGGGACAACTGGTGTGCAATTATGAAGAATGAATCTCTAGTTGATGGGACACAAAATCGTATCATAAGGAGGTGCATGAGGTCGGTCAAATTGGACTCCCCTGGACCTGCAAAGGCCAATGATGATAGAAGGGAATCCCAAAGAACCCTTGTGTGTAGGGTTTTTGGGGTTGGTCAAGAGCACAAACTCTTCAACCTTATTGAAAATGATGTACCCAATGTTCATGGACATCCCCGCGATGATGACATAGATGAGTTAAGTGACGTCTTTGTTGAGGTCAGAAACATGGGAGTTAGGGGCGATGTTGGCATAGTAAAAGGTCAACCAAGTCTGGGTGAACGGCCTCGTATCGATCAATGAATCAAGTGGGGAACAATAAAATTCTCTACTTCACTCATCTCAAAACCCATCCCTCGGTACACAAAGGACATCTGCCACCTTTGTGTATTCACAAGGATTGTGCAACCATTAATCACACTTAAAAAAAGTACCCAGCCTGGGAGTAGACATTACCAAATAGGTGTTAATAGTGTGTGCATCATAGGGAATGCAAATTCCATGAATAATGTTGTACCACTCAAGAAATACATCCTTTTCCTCTAGAGGATGGTAAGCATTTTCATAGAACTCAAGTCGGGCATTGCTAAACTCCTGGTCTGGTTCAAAAAGCTTCTTCCAGCGGTGTTCTTTAATTGCATTGGTGAAGGAAAAAAAGTGATTGGGTGCCAGTTCCACTCACCACTCTTTGATTCATTGCCGCCACCCCAATTCTTCAAACTACTTCTTATAGTGAAGTGAGGGAAAGTAGTTGTTGGGTCACATAGGTTCATTTTCCTTTGGATTAGGAGCACTCGGGGACCCACATCCTTGGAGCCTTTGTTTCTTATGGGGAGAGGCTTCCTTCTTAGTTGTTGTCTTAATATGGGTCATCCTGAAATTCATAGGAAATAACACATTTGGAAAAAAAAAGATCAACCTCAGATGAAAAGAGAAACAAAGAATGTTGTTCTGGGTGGCCTCGCTTAAGCTTGAACAAGGGCTTGATTAAGTGAGGCTATTGCTAATTCAAAAGTTAAGGTACTATACCTCATTGCTTAAGAGCCCAAAACAACACACGTAAGCAAGGTGGCAACCTCGCTATGATCCTCGCCCAAGCCTGAGGACAAGTCCTTAGGGGTGGCTCGCTTATGCGTGCAATGTGTTGCGCTTAAGTGAGGCATATCAACAACACCCCCAAAATCATATTTTTGAACAAAAACCCTACCATGCTTAAAAGATAATGACTTATGCTTAAGCGTGGTTCAATATTTAGAGATAATTGTGTGGGGGGGGGGGGGGTTCCAAAGTGATTTCTTCCATAATGTAATGCAGCAACACATTTTTTTTTATAAAAAAATTAGAGATCAATTGGAACCCCACGTCTTTTATCGTTATGGTTTCAACCAATTGCAAGGGAAAACAGAGGAAGAATTCAGAAACATACCTAGAGGAAGATGCAGAGACTAGAAAGAAGGAAGCTTGGGTGCTTGAGTGTGTTTGTGAAGTAGAGGAATAAAGGTGTAAGGGAATAATAAGAGAAATAGGGTTTTAAAGGGAGAAGTAGGTACTAAAGCGTGAAAAGGGGAAAATGATTAAGGGAGTAATGGAGAAAGTAATGTGGGAAGAAGGAAAGATAGGAAGTTTTAAAACTTCCCATCAGTTACATGGGTGCTCACTTAAGTGTGGGCATCTGTCCGCTAAGAGAGGATGATGGGCTAAGAAGTTCAGACCCATCATTTTTTTAAGTGCCTCGTTTAAGCGTACAGGGAGCCACGCTTAAGCGAAGGGGTACAAAGAGTACCCCTTCTTGCACTAAATTTCCTTGCTTAAGTGATGACATAGCCACGCTTAAGCAGGGGGTTACAAAGAGTCCCCCTTTAGTTTCTGACTTACCCTACTTAAGTGATTGGATAGCCATGCTTAAGTGAAGGGTATCGTGTGTCCATTAATGTGCACAATAAGAAAAAATGATCCAAACTTAAAACATGAACCTATCCTAAAATGCAATGCAATGTAGAAAAAAGGTTAGAATCCTGGGTTTGCATTCTAGTAAACATTTCTTTAACGTCACTAGCTTGATGTGTGAAGCGACCTCACAGATCACTTAGGTGGATCACTGCAATGAGCCGCTCGACGACACCACCTAAGAAAATCTTCAACCTCTTACCATTTACTACCCAACTTTTTTGTGTAGCAGGGTCCTCAACCTCTATTGCCCCATTAGGCTTGACCTCCTTTATGCTAAAGGGGCCACTAAATTTGGAATTTAGCTTCCATGGAAATAGTCTAAGTCGAGAGTGTTAGAGCAACACTCATTGTCTTAGCCTAAACTCTCTCTTCAAGATCTTATTGTCATGGTAGGCCTTAGTCCTCTCTTTGTATAGTTTGGACGACCCAAAAGTAGTGAGTTGCATTTCCTCTAGCTCCTGTAACAGCAGCTTTTTTTCATCCCTCGATTTAGCTAGATCAAAATTCAAAAACTTAAGAGCCCCAAAGGCTTTGTGTTCCAACTCCACCGGGAGGTGGCATGCCTTTCCATACACTATCTAAAAAGGTGTGAGCCCTATAGGTTCCTAAAGGCAATATGGTAGGCCCACAAGCTATCATCAAGCTTGTTGGACCAACCCTTCCTTGAGGCAGCCATTATCTTCTCCAAAATATGCTTAATCCCCTTGTTGTAGACCTCTGCTTGCTCATTTGTCTGTGGATGGTAGGGGGAAGTCACTTTGTGTCTCACTTCATAATGTTGCTAGTTGTGCATTGCAAAAGTGTGTTCCATCACTAATCAACACTCGAGGCATTCCAAACATACCGAAAATGTTCTTCTTAAGGAACTTGATCACCGTCTTCGCATCATTGGTGGGAGTAGCCACTACTTCCACCCACTTTGAGACCTAATCTACTGCTACTAGGATATATTCATTTCCATGGGACGATGGTAGGGGGACAACAAAATCCATGTTTGATCATATGTAGGAATTCATGTTTCACTTTAGAATAACTGATTAGTCCATCAACAATTTATATCTTTGTAATAATCAAAATCATAGGCAGGAATGGATCGTCCGATTGTGACTAATTGGAATGTCCATACTTAACAAATTACACATTCTACTCTAGGATGCATGTATGCATGACTTCTCACAATCAAGCATTAAAGCAATAACAATCATCCTAATCAAGACTAGTGTTTATCAATATACAACTCATCATCAACAATATAAAAGGGCTATATAATCTTCATGACATATGGATGTTTACAATATATGATAATGTAATTATGATAAGAAAATATTTTGCAACTTTTAATTTTCAAAAATATAAATTCTTTAATTAAATATATTATAAGGAGATTGTGCAAATTTCAAAAGCTTTATTTTGAAATTCACTTCCATGATCACTTCTCAAAGATTTTATTTTGAAGGCGTAATCTACACTGGGGAAGTAAATTTCCTTGTGTATGGTGCACAATTATTTTAACCCTTGGATTAATTTAAGGTTCATATTAATACAATACACCCTACACACTAAAAAGGTCTTTCTACAATCCCTCTCCCTTTGTTTGTTTGCTTCCTCCAACTTCTTCCTCACTCTCCCCTGGATCTCCGACAGTTTCTCCAGTGCCAACAACCCTGTCCATGCCATCAAGGTCCTTTTGTTCCATTGTCCCTGTCTCTTCGTGCTCACAAGAATCACTACCAAGAATAAAATCCAAACCCAATGTGTAGTGGTCATGATCTAGAGGTGACTCTGATTTGAAGCTAATGAAATGGTGGGTAACCTTCGACCCAAACAGATCTAATACCAACCAAGCCGCACAACAACGAGAACCTAAGTCAGAATCCTCAAAGCACCTTATTCACAGATCGTGGACCACCATCATCACCAAGCAAAGGCCCCATCACAAAACCTTCACTGTTGTGAATCTCCAGATCGTGACCACCACACACAGTCACTACGTGTCACCCCCCACAATCGCATGAACCTTCATCGCTGCTTTCTATCCATCGCTACAAAGCCTGAAATCGTGATGTTACTGTGGCCTTCACATGGGAGCTCAAATTTTGTCTCTTGTGTTGTTGCTAGTTTTGATAATTTATTGTTTTCAATTTGATTTTCTTTTGTTGTCGATCTAGATGGGTCTTGTTTAAGTCGATGGGAGAGGTGGCACCGACATTGCATTCATCATGGGGTAGGAAGAAACAAACAGACAAGGATGCGTTGTAGAGGGAATTATTTGGTGTGCAGGGTCTATGGTATCACTATGAACCTTAAATTAATTAAGGGTTAAAAAAATCATCCACCATACATAAGAAAATTTACTTCTTCACCGTAACTTACACCTATTTTCAAATTCTTTTCATTTTGAATCAGTTTGTTTAGTTTTCTAAAAGCTTTAAAAACTACCTTTTGATAATAGAAACAAGTAAGTGAATCTAGAATAGTCATCTACTAGTGCATAATAGTTCCACCATGACTCATTGTCCTTAAGGGGCCAAATTATGCAAAAATTAAAGCAATTTTGTAGTAGAAACCATTTTTTTTCTTAAGATTCAATGAAAAAAAAGGCAAAGGAGATGCAATAAAAAAGAGGTAAAAAAGTAAAATTAATAAGTCACCTTCAAACCAAGAATTAAACACTTGCAAGTGAAATAATTTAAATCAATTGGACTTCTTTTTTTAAAACATACCTTAAACAATTAATAATAACAATCTAAGGCCTATAATTAACTTCATATTAATGATTAATATAATTAAATTTATTTTTTTGATATTTTTTATAATAAAAGATTATCGCAACCAAAATTATCCTTAAATTTTGTGGTGGGAAAAAGTTAGTCTTGTGTATACTTTTTATATAATAAAAAATACGCAGAAAAATAAATCCTTTTTACAACGAAAAACATAAACTATAATATTTACTCATTATTATAAATAAATTATGATAAAAAAAATTGATTATTTTTACAAAAATAAATTCTTTTAATTGGATAGTGCGCACACCGTAACTTCCTTGCGAGCTAGCATCATAGAACACTAGCCAAGAAGATGAGATCCTCTCCCGTATTAGCGGCAAATGGAGGTCCTGTTAAGAGAGGTTCAACCGTTGGATCATACAAATGGCTCTGATCATCTGAATGAATGAATTCAAGTTTGGGTGTCTGGCACGCACGCTTCATCATCTCACACTCCACAAAGCGATCTCGAATGAGGGCACCCTTCACAAACTCATTTGCAACTTAAATGTTAGGGTGTTGCTAGGTGCACCCAGCGTTATTGCTGGTGCACCCAGCACCCCCCGTGTATTTTTTTAAAAAAAATTGTGCACCAGGTCATTGAGGTTGATCTGCCCATTGGCTTTGGTTGATCCCCAGAAGAAAAATTTGATTCGTAGGTGACATAGATGATTCGTGAGTCACTTGCGGATCAACTTGATCCGCAAGCAGGTTGTGTCTTTGTTTTTTTTTTATATATATTTATTTTAGATGGAGATTTCATTTTATTTTTGAATACGAATAACATAAAATTTGCACGAATTGAAACATAAAATCATTCCAAACATAAAATAACATTACATTAGCTTCAAACATTACATTAACTTAAAGAGAGTGGAAAGAAATAAAATTTGCATAAAATATGACAATTAAGCCATGCTAATTTTGCAACAAGGACATAAACATATTATCTTCCATTTCAATTACATGCTTACTAAAAACGACTAAAATTTCTATTGGCCCGAATTTTTTCCAGTAGATAGAATGCACTAACACCTTCAAGACGTCATCGTTGGATTTTAGTTCAATAATTTCGAATTTGATAATTTCATGTGAAAACTCATAGTGACTTGGTTGTCGAAAAAACAATCGCCTTACCGTTTGTGTTTCATGAATAACATAAGGGGGAATCCCATGAGGCGCAATTTACTTGATCAAATCTTTCAGTTCATCCATGGTACATTCGGAAGGAATGTCAAACTTTTTGGGATTTTTTTTCTATGAACGAGTAACCAACAAACTCATTTTGGCATGACATGTTCCACCTCTCATTGTAATACAGCAGAGCATCATGAGTAGGGGTCATAGTGGCTTGAAGTATGTTTAGTATACCATCTGGTGTTCTACCAATGGTGCATAATAACTCAATCGGACCAACACTTGAGAATTGATGATTACACATTAACATTGTGTTAACATAATCATCATTTTTCAATTGCATACATTGAAAGCGAAAATGGTTACCTGTATCTGCGAATGGTTGCCGGTAGTAAATTTCATCCAAATATTGTTCATCGGTTAGCTGAAGGATATTGTGTATTCTGGTGTTTAACGTTTGAAAATCACAAGCGTTAGGTACTCGAAAAGGTACCGGAGTGGAGGTTTGAAAATAAACACCACTATTATTGTAAACAATGGAACCATTTGGAAAAATAAAACTTAATATAGAGTTCACAATTGTCTGACTGCTTGTTTCTCCCAAAAATGTCATACTTTGTTCAAAGAGTTGAGTTAGGAATGAATGTTTGATTTTTCACCGTGTTCGGCTGTGTAATATATATAGATGAGTTTCCGTACTATTGATTCAATTTTTTAGAATAAATACATACGCGTGCACATGGTTTTTGTCTGTGTTGTCAATCACACCAATGATGTGACATGGTAACACGCTTTGTGTTAACACACTTGCATTTCCCAATGTGTAGTCAAGTCTTACAGTGTCCTGTCACGCTTTATGTTAACACGCTTGCATTTCCCAATGTATTGTCAACTCAGACAACAATTTATCATACATGCGTACTTTATTTTAGTTGCAACAATTATTTGTTTTTCAAATAAGCAACAAATTTTTATGTTAACATAACAAATAAACAAAGGTACATTTTCAATCATCATTTAAGTCAACATAGTCTCTTTTGTACAACGTCAAGCTTCTATAATGTTGCATTTTACTAATATATGGAGTTGGCCACTGCTTCACTTGAGTATGACAATTGGTAGACCGTAATAATGCTATCAGCGGTAAAGGACAACGATCTTTCAAATAAATATGTCGTACATGAAAAAATAAATAAGTATTAACTCAATCGTACACAACTGATTGCATAAATATAAAAAAAAAATATCTACAATGTACCTGAACAAAATGATTTTCATAGACGTGACCGATACAAATTATGCGATGCACCGAAGGATCTCCCAGTGGTTGACTTCTAAGAGGAAAGAACGTCATGCTTTGTTGGTGAGACAAGGATACAAGGATTACATTATACCTTGATGCAATCACATATCCCATGTCGGTTATATCCATCCACTTATCCATAGTGACCTGAATGAAACAAATATAGACGTCAAAGTTTATTTTAAAGTTAAGTCTTAAAAATCAAAAACACAAATTAAATATTGTGGTTAACCCATCAACATGTAGTGACATCATCCTTAAATCCTCAAATCTGTCTGTGCCACCAAAGAGCTTGATATAATC
This sequence comes from Glycine soja, assembly GCF_004193775.1. Lineage (NCBI taxonomy): Eukaryota > Viridiplantae > Streptophyta > Magnoliopsida > Fabales > Fabaceae > Glycine > Glycine soja. The sequence continues at coordinate 24,974,024 of NC_041017.1, read as the reverse complement.
TTCTGCGAATTTGGCAAGTTCTATAAGCAGATGAGTGCGGACCAACGACCAAGAGTCTTCACCCATACCTAATAAACCGGCAACCACCCGATATCCACAATTTCCATCAGCTTCAACATCAACAATATTATCAATGATGTCGTGGATAAATGGCTGAAATTGATCCAACATAGACATCATCCTTCTTGGATTGGGTTGGTCAGAAGATGATGAACTACGCCTCACTGATGAATTGCTATTTTGCTGAGAATGAAAAGCATCTACATACTCCCAGTAAGATGGATCACACTTTGTTGACCTTGAGTTTGTTTTCATTGGTTTCTTCGGTGCACCTTTTGTGTTAACCTTTGCTGGAGGAGGACACATCGAATTTTGATCAGGGTACGAAATTCCCCGAAGCGTTGTCTTCAGAGTAAACTTACCACAAACATCAAGTTAATCAAATCTTTAGGATATTGTTTCGATTTCTTCCTTGATGCTCACCTCGAGCTCAGATATCCCTTGATCTGAAAAACTGAATCTCCTCCAGAACATATGGATTGAATCCAACGGGATGCAACCAACAACATATTTGGATAGCTCACAAGCACAAGGAAGACTGTGCATCGTTCTCATCACACAACCACAACTGGAAGGATTGTTGCCAGCATAGTGAACACGCTCAAAGTCAACAACAATCTGATTTAAAGCATACCTTGAAACCATTCCAAGAAGACTCTTTCTTATGTAAGGTTTTTTTGAAGACGTGTTCAACGACATGTGTACTTGTTTCAAATGATGCTCTAATTTTCGTATGTTGTAGCGTCATCATGTTGTTCATGGCATCCCAGACATTGCATAAGTCTCCAAGGCTATTTTGTAACACTCTTTTTAAAGCCCAGTGCGCAGATTCAACCCTACATTTTAAATACACAAATAACAATAAACATATACAACAATAAAAATCCATCAATTTGTTAATCGAAATAAGTGAACAATTTCATTCCTGTTTGTTATTGTGTTCCTTAAGTGCATCACCTTATTCGTCCACGTGGTAACAAATTTTTCCTTGTGTGGGATTATCCATGTATCCTTCACATAATAAACAAAAACTGGCCAAGGTGAACAAACCATTTCAAACCTCTTCAGGTACTCATCAAACTGCTACTCCGAAGGACAATCAACAAGAGTTCCCCAGGAATTCATGACATATTCCCAAGCATTTCTTTGACCAATTAATGATTTACATTTGCCCTTCATGTTCTTGTTTATGTGAAATTACACAATAAATTTGTACACTCAGGAAATACTGTTTTCACTGCATTCATCAATGCTAGTTTTCTGTCAGTGACAATAACTCTAGGCAGGACGTCTTAAAAATATACCTCGGAAGCGTTCTAAAGCCCAAACCACATTATTAAGACGTTCACCCTCCAGATATGTAAAACTGGCAGAGAATGTCATCCCAGTTGGTGTCACCGCAACAAAATCGAGCAGTAGGAGTCTGTACCTATTTGTTTTATAGGTACTGTCTATCAAAAACACCAAATTACATGCGTTGGCTAACTTCACTGCATTAGGGTGACACCAAAAGATATCACGAACCACATCTTCATCCTTTAATCTGTGCCAATGAATATACTGATCTCGTTCAAGAAGCTTCATTAGGTGTTGCATTTCAGTATCACTTCCTCTTATAGAAGAACGGTATGCACTTCTTGCATTGTATATTTGTTTGATGGTCATACAACTATTCGCATTGTGCTCCTTCAGAGTCAACAAAATGTTTCTTGGTTTGACCATTGACTTCGTCACATAAGCAATAAGTGTCTTTTCAGCTTTACTCAATCGCCCGACATATGGATGTCCAACTAATGACTTGGTTAATTCATGACTATGAATCCTACAAATCAACTTCACCATCCACCCTTGTCCTCTAACCGCAGGCTTGCCACGAAGCTTGAAGGGACACCCACATTTCCTAGTCCCAGTGTCTCTTCTAACAAATTCTCTCTTCCTACACCTATACTCGCCACTCCTTTCACAGCCAATTAACACAAACGAAGTCCTTCCTCTACTACCTGTGTTTGTGTCAGACCTTACAATCACCGCCGCAAATCCATTTTCATAAGCAACGGATCGAGCCCACCGCAAAACATCCTCTCGACTGTCAAACACCTATAAACCAATTTCGATAATTTCAGTTTCCTACAACATATTTATTTTATTAAATCACTCAAAATCATGAACATTATTACCTGAGAAGTATTGAATGCATCCGAACAATCAACATGTGGTTCATTCACATCACATTCTTCTTCATTTTCATCATCCATATCCACTTCTTCAGACATTGTACCTTCATACATCCACTGATCTTTGTCCATCTTAACAATAAATAAAATTTTTTAACACAAACATACAACACATAACATACAAAACTATACATAATAACTCATCATTACCAAAAAGCCAAAACCCTATTTCATTCTACACGTATAAACAATTCTAATAAAAAATGACAATACAAACAAAGTAATAAAAAAAAAATTTAAAATAAAATCTGTTACGAATTAAGTTGATCCATAAGTGACTTACGGATCAACTTGATCCGCAAAACACTTTCGGATGAACTTACGGATCAAGTTGATCCGCGACAATGAAATATACATGTAGATCAAGTTGATCCGTAAATCCCTTACGGATCAACTTGATCCGCGTGAAACGCAGTACACCAAAACGCACCTAACACTGCGTACCTCGTATGCCGCCGCCGCCGACCACTGCAACACCGAACATCGCCGCTACCTCCACCTTCACCTTCACTGAAACGAATAAAACAAGGAAGCACCGGAGATAGAAAAGAATGAGAGAATGCACAAATGATAACATTGTGCCATTTTTAATCTCAGGGTGACACTGTTCACGACGACACTATTCACCAACGAGACAAAAAAAAAAAAAGAAACAACAAGAACATTTTGGAAATTTTAAATAGTTACTGGATGCACCAACAACAATACTAAATGTAGCTAACAACTCCCTAAATGTTTACGTTAAATTAAAAAATTTAAAAAATTTATTATTAAATTAATATTTAAATACTATAATTTAATAATAAATTAATATGAGAGACTTAAAATATTTGTGCATAACTAATATTAATCAATCGTAGTGTGAGCACCAACACGGTGAGTTTTGCAGAATAAATCCTAACCCTTAATTTTTAATTGGAGAGGATCCTCCCCCGGTGGGTGACATGAACGACTTGAGGAAGAAGAGAAAAGCCGCAGGCGCAGAGTGAGAGCCGAAACTTCTCATGGAATCGCAAACGGATCTGCAGAACCGACCCGGAATCTTCATTATCGGATCCTCCAACGTCGGCAAACGCACCCTCCTATCCCGTAACTCTCTCTCGCTTATTCTCTCTAAGCTTTAATTTTAGGTTGTATCTTATAACTCTTGTAAAATTAATTCTTTGGTATGCTGTTTAGATTCCGGAATTATTTATTCAGTGCTGGAACTGGAATTTGATTTGGCTGATGTTGAGTGTAGGATTGACCTCTGTTGATGTTGATGATGCTTTTGATTCGGCTTCTCAAGTGAATGTCCATGGGTATGTATGTTCACTTTGAATTGTTTTATCCTTGCTTATTATGAATCCTTTTTTGAATTTCTTTTTGAATGTGGAATGAACAGGTGGACTATCAACAATAAGTACTACACTGCTGATGTTTCTCTTTGGATGGCTCATCTTCACGACGATTTTTCTGCTGCCAACGTGACCCTGTCTCGACGAATGACTGCACTGGTGATGGTTTTTGACATGAATGAAGTTAGTTCCTTCGCTTGACTTGACTCTCCTTTGATTTGTTCTGTTTGTGTTGTTAGTTATTTAATCCTTGATGGAGGTTTTATATTCACTGCTTATTGTTTTGATTTTCTTGTGCAGAAGAATTATTCTTTAACTATTTTCTTGTTTTCTATGTGCCTTGAGTATGCATAATATATGTATGTATCTTAAATTTTTTCCCTTTATGTGCAGCCATCTTCCCTAGCTGCACTTCGAGAATGGGTATCTCGCACTGATATTCAGAACTTTGAGATATTACTGTGTATTGGAAACAAAGTGGACCTGGTTCCTAGTCACCCAGCCCATGCTGAATACAGGAGACGGTTGCTGAAACTTGAAGACTCTGCTGCAGATTTTTATTCGGAAGAGTATGGAATATCTGAATCGGAGGGAACTAGTTTATTGGGGGATGAAGAACCGTCGTGGGACATCAGAAGGTCCTGCTTGGACTGGTGCACTGATCACAATATTGAGTTCATTGAGGCATGTGCTTCCAATGCTGATTTTGACAAATGTAAAACTTCACTTCCCGATGTAATTAGCTGGTTTATAACATATTTCACATGAGCCTGATTTTTGCTTTGGCAAATGCTCAATTTTCGATGTAGATGAGTCATAATTATAATACCTTATTAATGAGAGAGAGAGCTGGGTTCGTTGACAAGTAATTATTTGAAAGATGATTCATGATAGATGATTGTAAACACACCATCATATTCGAACTTTTTCTGCTCACCAAAATTTAAGGATAGAATGATGAACATTGGAAAATTATTTTCAGATATAATTCACACAATTATTTTACAGGTTTGTCGATTGATGGTGATTTACAAGGAGTTGAGCGTCTCTACGGTGCACTTTCTGCTCATATGTGGCCTGGAATGGTATTGAAATCTGGCAATAGGATAAATCAACTGTCATTTCCAGAGAAAGAAGGTATCTTATCTCTTCTTTAATTTTCCTTCTTTGGAGCATGCTGATTGCTGCTTTTGTCAACATAGAATAAGTGCTGATTTTGTTTTATCCTTCTCCTCTCCTCCCCCCGCCCTTGCCCCCACACCAGAGTTATCTTCAGAAGAATCTGATTATGAACAAGAGTATGAAGTCTTATCAGCTGGCTCAGCCGATTGGGATGAAAGTGAACAAGGATGGATTTCTGCATCGTCCTTAGATTCAGGGGGATCAGCTCCTCAAAACAATCCTGGCACAGTTGGTCAACATGAGGATGGAATTAAATCTGATAAAGAGTCACATCCCACAACCTCAAGCACTGCAATTCAGGATGAGAGTGAAAAGGATATGGTGCACAATACCATGGATTCCGAAGGTGATGGGAAGGAAAACGAGGGTAAATGTCTCGAATTAGAGGATTTGGAACACTTGATGTCTGAGATTGGGAATATGCGTGCAGGCTTGCGATTGATGCCTGATTTTCAAAGAAGGGATATGGCTGCAAAGCTGGCCATGAAAATGGCTTCCATATTTGGGGGGGAGAGTGATGAAGAGGAAATTTAGTAGATGTTGGATGTTAGCTCAATTATTCAATTATAGCTGTAAGGACAGATAGATGAATGTCATTGGTTATAATTTTGTATGAGCCATTACATGGAAGGAGATGAATAATCTCTGTTTGCACAAGGATCAGGGGTTCCTTCATGCTTCTACTCTTTGGTCACTGCTGATCATGATTTTATGTTTAATTACTCCTGTTTTTGTCATACACTGTTTACTAGTCTGTATCTTGTGGAGCAGAACCTGTTTTTTCTTCAAAATTTCACGGTAATTTACATGGTGGTAGTGTTTTGAAGCATAGTTGTCAATACTGCCGTAGCGGAGCGGAACGGCTGACCCCAAAAGGGGGATAGCGGATAGCGGAATGATCGCTATTCTAATGTTTTTTTATATATATTAAATAATTAATAATATATATATGTATGTTCAAAAACAGAAATATATATATATATATATATATATAAGTTTTTAATATTATAAAATTATGATATTATTATATTTATTTAATATTATTTTTATATTATTTAATTATTAGCATTATTATTATATATTAATATTGTTTGGCTTCACGTACATTGCTACTTTCTCTTTGGTTTTTTTCTATTTTTTCTTCTTATCTCTATGCTCCCCCTACTTACATATATACCTAAAAAATGTGGTTCTTTACTTTTCTATTTTTCCTTTCTTATCCCTATGTTTTCAACCTAGCTCGTGGGCATACACAATAGCAGCCAGCTAATTTCTTGTCGACTTCACACCAACCTACAAGCTCCACACAACACCACTCACTTTGGGAAAGAAAGGTACGAATAGTGTCGAAGACTCGCAGCATGCTCCTGGGCGTGGAGGAGGTGGCAACGCTCATGGTGGCGCTCGTGGCGGCGCTCGTCGGTGTCGTAGCGTCACCGAGTGTTGCAGCCTCGCAGGTGTGCAGATCAACATCACGCTAGGGTTTTCAAAATTTCCACGGCTTCAATGTAGCGGCGCAAAAATCCGGTCCAGATCCCGCGCCGCTTCGCCGTGATAGCGGCTGCGCCAACCGCGACGTTGAACCGCGCTGCTATGTCCATCCCAGTCGCGGATGGGGGACGCGCCACTCCACTTCACCGCAATAGCGGCCGCGACGGCCACGATTGACAACATAGTTTTGAAGAACTGTGGCAGGCAGTAGTTGTTACTTGCTGCAATTTGTTATTTGGAAAATTAAACAAGTCAATAACAATAATTATTTGTTATTAGGCTTTTAACCTGAATGACCCATTTTGAGATGTTCGTAGTGACTAGTGTCTAATGAATAAACAAGGTGGGCTATTGCTTCCTGCACCCGCTTTTCTCTTCCTGCACCTCCATAGTTTTAATATCCCCATATTACCCTTTACTAATTATAACTTTCTTCTTGCTTCTTCCTCCGTCCATCCTCTTCAGTTCTTCATTGTGTGGCTTCCTCCTGTAGGTCTCCCTCCACTGTTTCATCTTTGTCCTTCCTCTATGTAGACGATGAGTTATTGATTTGAGTAAGTTCGTATTTTTTTAATCCGCTTATATTTTTGGAAGTGCCATTCTGTAAGTATTTTTTTTTCTGTTACTGGTACATTATTCCGGATTACTCAATCTGAAATTTGATACCGTAATTCTAGAAAATCAAATCCGGAAGCTGGCCAACAATGTTTTGGAGTGAGTAATCCGAAAGACAAATACATTTTGGAATACTCAATCTAGAACATTGTTGGACAGCTTCAGGATTTGTTATTCCTGAATTATGGTTTCATAATTCCGGAATTGTATTTTTGGATAAGGTTTTTAATGGTCCGGATTTGGTTTTCTGGAATATAAAAACATGTGAATAAATTCATTTTCTGGAATTCATTTTCTGGTTAAGGATTTTAATGTTCCGGATTTGGTTTTTCAGAAAATAAAAAAATGTGAATATATTCATTTTCCAGATTCTATTTTCTGGTTAAGGTTTTTAATTGTATATTTCTAATATCTTCATTGTCACTGCCTTTCGTGTCATCCAGGTTCTTGTGGCATCCAAATGCTACTTTTGCACTTGAAGACACTATAGAAGCTTTGATGTATTTGTTGAGGCCAAGGCTAATAAAGCTGCCTGGAAATATGAAAATGCTTCCATTGATCACCAAATTCAATTTTATATATACCACAATGGTTTAACTGATTATTTCAAGGCTAAGCTTCCTACAACTAGTGAGAATAGTTTTCATATTTTTATGCCTGCATATGTAAAATGGATTTTGTGCAGAGATTTATGCTTGTGCTTGCACATAATTGCAACCTCCATCTTACAAATCTGAAGTATTACTTAGGGATGAGTTTTTGCAGATGTTCCTGAAGGTTGTGTTATCATAAGAGAAAACATTCCAATTACAAATCTCTTTACTTGCTTACGGTTCAATGAAGCTGATCGCTTCTCTTCCAGGGATTATGGGCAAAATAAAGAACAAGGGAGGGAGGTGCTTCGGATGTGGTGCACAAAGGAAAATACATACGGGTGTTTTTGTCCTTTTAGGTTATGTTAAGTTTCCTCTGGGGTGCAGGTAGCAAAAAATGGGATGCACGAAGCAATTGCCAACAAGGTGGGTTGAAAGATACTATGGATTCAACAAAAAAAACGCTGACTAACACAAGGTGTGTTTATTTTCATTCGACAACTATTAAAGTTAACCCATTAGACAATTTAGCAAACATGGATTCAAGCTTCCCACTAGGCTACAAGAGAAGATACAAATTCTAAGAAATTCTTTAATTGTGTGATGAGAATATGTTATACCATGAACTTATTTTCTAAAATTTTTGCAATTGGTATAATTGAAGCCTTGCTTGATTCCTGTTTTTCTTTTTCTTTTCTCATTTATGTTTTGCGAAGGCATTTTTTTCTCATTTATTATTTTCTGTCATTGCATTGAGATCGTAGGCATAGATTCAATCTTTTCCTCTAAGTACACACATTCTAAAACAGATTTTTAATCAACTGATGAGAACAGGTTATACCATGCATCATTATTGTTAGAATTCATGGTTCAGTTCAAGATAGAAGAGAGAATTGAGAAAAAAAAAATTATATGTATATTAATATTCTTAAATGAGTACCCAACAAGTATATACCAAAGATTCCCTATGAGATGATGATTGAAAAGAAGTCTAGTTTGAGACATTTGCATGTATATAGGTTTGCAAAGCAAAGGTAAGACCTTATGTCCCATGTTGAAGAAGCTTGATTTTAAGATCATCAATGACTTCTTCATTGGCTAGTTTGTGGGTTATAAAGGTAGTAAATTCTATTGTTATTATTCTACGAGTTGTAGAATATAATCATGCTATATTCTTTGATGATAACTTAGACGTTGGGGGGCATGCACCCCGACTAATCACTCTTGAAAAAGGTCAAGTTTTAGTTTTTATGTAACAAGTTTCAATTGTAGCAGTTGTCACAACTCTTGTTATACGTGATGGTAATCGGACTCTTGTAAAGGATGGTAATGTAGTGTTGCCCCAAATAATGAACAGGGGCGTGATGTAATTGTTGAAGGCGATTCATTGATGAGATCTTAAATAGTATACATAAGCTTTTTATACCAAATGATTGTGTAGTGTATCTTTGGAAGCACGAGTTTGTCCTCCATAATGATGATCTTATCACTTTTAAGAAGGTTATCTCTAGTTCTCATGCTTTTTATTAACTAAATGCCATGAATGATAAATTGGCTTCCATGGCTCATAATAGTGTCAAGATATAACGGCATTGCTAGTTGGTTGCAACTTGCAAACTAGTTAGGGTCAGTGAGTCTTCAAGACTAAGGATGAGTAGTTTATTTAAACTTATTTCTTAAAAAAAATAGTTATTTTAATAAAAATAAATAGTTTTATGTCTTCTTAGTATGTTTGTCTAAATTGTTTCTGCTATTAAAAAGTTATTTTATGCTTATTTTGGGAAGTAAATCCTATTTACTTCTTTAAAAAAAATGCTTTTTTTTAAAAAAATACTTACTTTAAAGTTTTTTTTTTTAAGTTTAAGCAATTTTTTTTATGTTTAAACAAATCAACCTTAAGTGTAATCCAAATGGTGATGTTGAAATTTCAAGAGCTAGATTGGTGCATGGGGAAGGACTATAGTCAAAGGGAAGGAATTGGTTACAAGGAGACTTTCTCAATGGTCTCTACTAAAGATGCTATTTGAGTTGTTAAAATATATCTTTGGTGACTTATTTTGAGGTTGTATTGGATGTTAAAATAACTTTTTTTATTTCTCAACTTGATGACTTTATTAAAAATGGCTAAGAGCATTTAGTTTGCAAGATGAAGAAATTCATCTATAGGTCAAAATGGACATATAAATAATGGTACTTAAAATTTGATCAAGAGATAATTTCTTTTGCCTTCAAGATGTATTTACTTGAAGATTAGTAAGGAAAACTTTATAAATCTTATTTTACATCTTGGTCATATTTTTCTTGTTAGTAGTGATACATGTTAATGATCAATAGTTGGATTGAGGTTTTGATTGATACTAAAAATACATGTTAAGTAACCATTTTGATATAAAGGACTAAGTGATACATGTTGATTTAACATCACATCGCGATCACAAATAGGGATTCAAGCTTACCACCAAGTATACACATTCTAAGACAATTCATTAATTAAATTATATTATGAGAATATGTTGTGTCATACACCATTATGTGGCAAGACTCAATTGTTCGAAGATAAACTATGCGGTCAAAGCTATATAAGTATGAGAGCATGTTCCTCACATGGGGAAGGGCTTTAGTCACGCTCTAGTTTCACAGAATGGAGGGATAAGTACTAAAGTACCTATTGTTTTTTTTGGTCAGCAATGAGGATTCCAAGTTAGAGTTTGGCATAATGACAACACTAGTTTGTTAGATTGTATACTTGGTTAAAGCGGTTTGAAGTGCTTTTATCCTTGGTTGATGCTAGGGTCATAGTCCATAGTTCTGAATCATGTTTTCAGTTAGAGTCTAACGGGTCGTATAAAGGATAGACAGAGAAATTTGACATTAATCATGACTTGTCAGTGAAACAAAAGTTATCAAAGAAAAAGTGATTCTAATTGTAACATGTTGGTAAAACTAATACTATAAAGATTTTAACACAAAAACAAAGGGAAAACTCACAATAAAAAATACTCAATTTGATTAATCTAAAATTTTTGCTTTGGAAGCTTACAAGAGACTCATATTTATAGGCTATGCTAGGCAGCCTTAAAAACAAAAGACATAAAATTTCACTAAGAATCTCATTAGACATTAATTTCTCATCAACATTTACTTTCCACTAAGATGTTCATTGGTGTTTATTTTGAATTTGACTTCTTTACTGTCCTTTCTTGTACTATCCTTGTACAACCCTATAAAATTATACGGTCTTCATGATTTTTAAAATTAAATATCACCATTAAATATTATCACAGTTGTTATGCATTGTTATTTTAATGGAGCAACATAGGGACAACATGAAAAAAGACAGCAGAGAAGTCAAGTCCCTTTATTTCTCACCAAATATTTATTTTTCACTAACAATCACAATGTTTCATTAAGTTCCATTAACCATCATAATGGCTTAGGAAACTTCAAAACACTAAAATCTAACCTAGGAAAGATGAAAAGACAAGTGAACTTATTCTTCCAAAATTACATGAAAATGATGTGCTTAATTACGTATTCAACCCAAAGCTAAGTAATCCACTTAAATAAACTCTAGCTCACGAATGCATCTTCAGTATTCAATGTTGGACTAATCTTTCTCTCCAAAGTATTCCCTTCAAGTTTGTTGAAATAATCTTCAAATTGAAGATATGATACATGCCTTGGATTAGGCTCTAGTTTGGCTAGATCTTCTTTAGCTTTCACTTCCATTATTAATCTTTGAACAACCTTTTTACTTGTTTTAGCTTCAGCTTTTGTCAAGTAGCCTTCCATCACTTGCTAAGGATATTTGAAATAATTGGACTTAGTCATAGGTCTTGAGATGAGACTCAGAGATATGAGCTATGAAGTGGCTAGTGGTGGAGCTTAGTTCTCCAAGAACGGGGCCATGCCCTCAAATTTTTTTTTACAAAATTTATTATATATAATTATTTAATTTTATTAGATATTAATAAAAACATTACATTGTTTTCCAATATTCTTTAAAGTTATTTATTCCTTAATTAATTAATGATTCTAAATAATTGAAAGAGTATACACATTTTAATTTGCAGATTAATAGTTATTGAAAGAATATAAAACATATATTTTTAATAATTTTCTTTATTGTTATTAGACATTATTTTATATTAATATTGAACTTTAAGATTTTTTTTATAACATTAACCTTATTAATAAACATTTTTTTATATATTACTATTTTATTAATTAATTACCTTTCATAAGATATATTTTCTTTTGCAATTTCAAATCCAATTTGCTATTAATTTTATAATCTGATTTTTACTATTGAAAACTTATGTAGTATAACTTAAACATACAGTTTTTTTTTTTGGATTTTTATGCAGATTTTGCCCATGTATCTTGTGGTATTCTTGTGTTTTATTCTACAAAATTTTTGTGTCAATTGTTATAATTTTAGAAAAAAAAATATTATATTCTCTTTAATTTGTTGAAAAATTTAGAGAATTTTTTTAGGCATTCCGATGCATATATATATATATATATATATATATATATATATATATATATATATATATTGTTTTATGTTAAAAAAATGTTTTTAAAAGATTCACATAATATTTACATTTATTTTTTTCCATTATTTTTATTCAATAATATCGTTCGGGTACTGTATGAATTCAAGAAACAATTTTTACTTAAACTTTACTTACCTTTCAACTAAATTCTGAATTAGTCACAGTCTCTAATTTCTCCTTGATGAACGGAGGGTTATGACAAGAAAAAATATGATAGTTTAGAAGTTACAATAAAAAAGAAACTTGAGAAGCGTTATTAAAATATTATCTTAATAGTTATAGATATTAAAATTACAACTATTTTGGTCCCTCCAGAATTTTATCCCTAGCTATTCCACCGGAAGTGGCTGCCAGTAGTCCTTGAGCTGGGAATATATGTGAAAGTGATTAGCAAAGTGTGTCCTCAGTTGTTCCAATCAAGACTTGAGCTAAGTGCCTGGCGATGTTATTATTTCAAATCAATTTGTTGGGTAAAATATGTTTTGTCGCTCTAAAATTATTAAAGTTTGATTTTAGTTTTATATATATATATATATATATATATATATATATATACATATTTTTTTTTTAATTTTTAATCCCATGTAAGTTTTTGGTTTTAAGCACCTTATCTAAACTTTTTTTTAATCCATATACAAAGCATTATCTAAATTACATTAAGAACTAAAAAACAAAAAGTAATATATATATATATATATATATATATATATATATATATATATATATATTTCAAGTATAGAGATAAGAAAAATAAATCTTTTAAAATTAAAAGGATAGAAAACAGATAAACAAAAATTTAGCAAACTTTATTAATTTTAGAGGAATCAAAAAATATTTTATTCAAATTTATTTTAAAAAATTAACAATGAATTCGTTTCAAATGTGAGTTTAAGTATCTATTTCTTTGAGTGTAAGGTATAGCAAATAAGCTTAAAAAATATTTTCTAGATAAACTTTTGTTTTATTTATTATTAAAATAAATAAAAAATATGATTACTTTTATAAGCACAAAAAAAATAAAATCCAACCAAATGCTCCCGGTTCTCAAGTTAGGTGCTTATGAACTAGGAAGGATAAGAACCGTAAGGTAGTGTCAAAGTTGACCATATGCATCCGTACTTTTTGGAGTCGCGACAGAAAAAACATGTAGCATGCGAGAGAACAAGTTGACTGCTGATATGTCATGTTGTGATTAGCCAGGGACTAGTGAAAAAGGCGTGGAAAAAGTAGGAAAAGTTAGGCCAGGTAGCAACTAGTTGCTGAGTCCCCAACTAGGTTAATTGAAAAGTGAAAACAAATGATATTGTGAATGTAGTGGAATAAATATATGGAGGTAATAATCTTTGGCAATCATGTTGCATTTCTAATAGTGTATCTTGAGGATCTGTGAAAAATATGGACTATTGCTTTTTCGAGTCGCAACTTTCAACTTTGGTGGTGAGGTGTTCACACTAAAGCCAGACATAAGAGGATCATAAAAGATAACCTAGGAAGATTAATGGTGGGTGGGACCTCACAACAATATCCTACTCAAACACAATGTGTTAGAAGATATGCCATCGTTTACTTTGTCACCTTTTTGTAAGCATTAACGATGTGGAACTCCTATAGTCCTTCCATTAGGAAAATTCTTCAGTATATTGGAATGGGAATTGGGATAGATGCAGGAAAGGGACCATGTAGCCAAAGGGCATCTCCACTTTTATTGTTATTAATTTGTTTTTCATCTAAACTCCTTAAATTAAGCATTTGTATTTCCTTTATGTCCCTCATTTGTCTTATCTCCCTTTTTAACCTTCATGCACCGTTCATTTTGGGTATTTCCTTTTGCTGAACATTTTCTTTAATGAAGATGCACTTGGGTTCCACACGTAGTGGAAATTAAGCTTCTTGCTCAAGGTTGCTTGATAAACTAATGGTGATGGTTGGTTCTGAATGCTAGCAAATGCACCTTTGAACTTTGATCATTAGTTCAAAAGCCCCTTTGACTGAATTGGTTGAGGTTAGTATCGTTCACTGGCAGAATTGGTACAAAAATTGGGTACTTGATAATGGTTGGAACTTGGGAGAAATGCTGCAAACACGAACATTTGCTTTTAACAGTTTTCGATTTAAAAACTTGAGCTTTAACTTATATTCAAAAGCTAATTTAGGTGTAAATTTAAATTCTAAAACCATATTAAAGTTTATTTTTTGTAATTATTGTTAATTCTATTGGACGACCCATTGTTAAGAGTGTGTTTGCATGAGAGTTGAATCAAACACTGCATACTGACGTTCAGACCAAAGTTCGAATGTACTTGTTTTAGAGCTTTTGTTTTGAAAAATATAACTTTTCTTGTTAACTGTGAATAACACACATATCTAAACACACATTTGAAATGCCGACTTTTTAATATAAAAAAGAGAATCCTACTCATTTATTAAACAATTTTGTTTATATATATTATTTTAATCATATTAATAATTAACATATAAATTATAGATAACTCATGTATTAACTTTTAGAATGAAATTAAACTTAAATTCAATTTTTAGGAATTACTATTTAGAATTATATAAAATTTCATGTAATGATAAAAACTACCATAAAAAAGTGTCAGTAAAATATGCTCCTACTTTTGAAGCCCACTAGAGTCTAGCTAGCTGGAAGGGTAAAATGACAACAAAAATGAGGACATGCACAAGCGAGTCGTCACACCGGCACGGAGAATGAAAACCAATGCGCTGGTTTGGTGGTTTGCATAATAAATGCAGATCACGCTGGCTGGTTTTGTTGGATACTAATAGTATATAAGATGGATCACATTTGGTTTCCATCTCTATTTTGTCCACCTGTGAAGCAGACGATCACGAATTTCATTACATGTTGATTGCTTGCTTCAATGTCTACCACAGCATATCGTTGGATCCTACTTCTTGCTACAACATAATTCTTGATTTTTATTTTTCTAAAAAAATACAAAAGACAAAAGCCATATCCAACACTAAAATTATTTTTCTCTCTCTCTATATATATTCATTAAGGACATTCTAAATTAAGAGTGAAATATATATTAATATTTTTTAGAATATAATGTTGGAACACACACTGTTCCTCACTCAATTGCAAGAGATGCAATTCACTCCTTCACACATTCACTCGTGTATTACTCACTATTTCAAGCAAGGAATTACACACTTACATACTAGGAATAGCACCAGAGACAAAAAAATGATAGAATGAAAAAACGTATTATTAAGATGTATGTCCTTTTATACAAGCAAAACAAAGTAACAACAATTTACACTTAGGCTAGGCACTTATAACATAATTTTAAAATTCTGTTACTCTGTTATATTCAATGTACAATCAAATCTGTCCCTTAACATTTTAAACCTCTCCCCTTTGAGGGGTTTGGTTAAAATATCAACAAGTTGATCAAATGTACTGCAGTACTCCACTTCCGGTTTCTCTTTGTTCACTTGATCCCTAAGATAGTGAAACCTTGTTTCTATGTGTTTTCTTCTACCATGAGAGGTTGGATTCTTTGGCAAGTTTATAGCTGACTTATTATCCACAAAAAGCTTCACTCCATCACTCTCGTTGATTTTTAATTCCTGTAATAATGTGTCCAACCTGACAGCTTGGCAAGCACTCATTGTAGCTGCAACATACTCAACTTCACATGTTGATAAAGCCACTATGGATTGCTTCTTAGAACTCCACGATATTGGTGCTACACCATACATGAATATGTAACCTGTAGTACTCTTTCTGTCATCTTTGTCTCCTCCTCAATCTGCATCAGTATATCCTACTAATTCTTCTGAGTTGCTGTTGTCTTTATTTGGAAATTGAATTCCAGTATTGATGGTCCCTTTTATGAACCTTAGAATCCTCTTAGCAACTAGGAGATGAGGAATTCTGGGTCTTTTCGTATATCTACTTACCAGTCCAACAACAAATTCCAAATCAGGTCTTGAATGACACAAGTACCTGAGAGAACCAACAATCTGTTTGAACTCAGTTACATCGACTTTGTCTTCCTTGCCATCCCTTTCAAGTACAAGACCTGCCTCAGTTGGTGTTGCAGCTGAATTACATTCAACCATGTTGAATCTCTTCAATATTTCTGTTGCATACATGCTCTGGTGCATCAAAATACCACTCCCAGTCTTCTTGAATTCAAGTCCAAGGAAACAGGATAGGACCCCATATCAGGCATTTCAAACTCACTCATCAATTCCCTTTTCAGTTTTTCTATTTCACTTTCATTACCACGAGTGATCAACAAATCATCCACATAGAGGCATACAATAATGATATTACCTACTAATTTGAATCTTACATAGACTCCAAACTCACAGCTATGTAGAAGCAAAATGTCTTTGATGTTTTGATGATGATCATTTTGATTCAAATGCGCTTCTCAAGTTTAATTCAAGACAATGATTCAAGAATACAAGATACAACATCAAGAAGATCACTAGTATTTTAGGAAGGGAATTCGCAATTGAAATAGCAAAAGGTTTGGCCAAGAAATTTAAGTTAAAAAGTCTTTTTCAAGAGATTTACTCTCTGGTAATCGATTACCAGAGGATGTAATCGATTACCAGTGGCCAAAAATGGTTTACAACAACTATTAAAATTTGAATTCAAATTTTAGACTGTGTAATCAATTACACAATATTGGTAATCGATTACCAACAGTTAATAAACATTTTTATTCAAATTTTAAAACCTGTAATCGATTACACAAATCCTGTAATCGATTACCAGAGGAGATTTTCAGAAAAATATTTCTAAGATTCACATCTTTTCAAATGGTTTTTACATGGCCACCAAAGGTCTATTTATATGTGACTTGGAACACGAATTTGCTCAGAGTTTTTCATAACAAAAAGTTTTATTCTCTCAAAGAGCAAAAACATTTTATCCTCTTAAGAATTCCTTGGCCAATACACTTGCAATTCAATAAGGAATTAATTGAGTGCTCAGATTGTACAATCTATCTCTTTCAAGAGAGATTTATTCTTCTCTTGTTTCTAAATTCTCAAAGGGGATTGAGAGAACAAGGGTCTCTTGTTGTAAAGAAATTTGAACACAAAGGAAGGATTGTCCTTATGTGTTCAAAACTTGTAAAAGGATTTTACAAGATAGTGAAACTCTCAAGCGGGTTGCTTGGGGACTGGACGTAGGCACAAGGGTGTGGCCGAGCCAGTATAAATCTAAGTTTGCACTTTCTCTTCCCTTAAACTCGTTTATTTATTATTGCTTTACATTTATATTCAGATTGTTCTATTTGAATCATTATTTAAGAGTTCATTTTTAAGGGAACTTGTAACTTGCATTGAAATTGAAATAGAATTTTAATTGGGGAAATAGTTTGCAATATCTTAATTCAACCCCCCTTCTTAAGATATCTGTGGCCACTTGTCTAACAAGTGGTGTCAGAGCTTCATTCTTGTATAAAGTTTAGAAGCTTCAAGAATAATGGCCTCAGCAAACTTCTTATTTCCAGAAGGAAATTCAATCAATAGACCTCTAATCTTTAATGCAGAGGGTTACCACTACTGGAAAACCCGAATGCAAATTTTTATTGAGGCAATAGACTTAAACATTTGGGAAGCCATAGAAATAGGGCCTTATATACCCACCACAGTAGAAAGAACCACAATAGATGGAAGCACAACAATAGAAAAACCTAGAGATAGATGGTCTGAAGAGGATAGAAGACGAGTACAATATAATTTAAAAGCCAAAAACATAATTACATCTGCCCTGGGAATGGATGAATATTTCAGGGTTTCAAATTGTAAGAGTGCTAAGGAAATGTGGGACACTCTACAAGTGACACATGAAGGCACAACAGATGTTAAAAGATCTAGGATAAACACATTAACTCATGAATACAAACTATTTAGGATGAATGCAAATGAAAGCATTCAAGACATGCAAAAGAGGTTCACACATATAGTAAATCATCTTGAAACTTTAGGGAAAGATTTTCAAAATGAAGATCTCATAAACAAAGTATTAAGATGTTTAAGCAGAGAATGACAACCTAAAGTAACATCCATTATTGAATCAAGAGATTTATCTAACATGACTCTTACTACTCTATTTGGAAAGTTACAGGAACACGAAATGGAATTGTTGAGATTAAATCAACATGAAGAAAATGACAAGAAAAAGAAGGGAATTGCTCTTAAAGCCTCGTCTTCAATCCAAGAAGAAAGTGATAAGGAAATTGATCTAGATGAAGATGATGATCTTAGCCTTTTTGTAAAAAGGTTCAACAAGTTTCTGAAAGTCAGAGGAAGTCAAAGGCGACCAAATTTTAAACCTAAAAGGACAGAAATTTCATCTTCTACTCCAAAATGCTTTGAATGCAATCAACTTGGACATCTGAGGGTTGATTGTCCTATCTTCAAGAAAAAGATGGAGAAATCTGAAAAGAAAAATTTTAGTGAAAAGAAAATGTAGAAAGCTTACATCACATGGGATGACAATGATATGGAATCTTCTGAAGATTCAGAAAATGAAGAGATAAACCTCTGTCTAATGGCTAAAAGTTATGAAAGCGATGAAGAGGTGTCTTTGAGGAAGGAATGGTACATAAATAGCGGATGTTCAAAACATATGACTGGAGATGCATCAAAGTTTACACATATATCTCCCAAGAAAAGCGGGCATGTAACTTATGGTGACAACAACAAAGGTAGAATCCTTGGAGTTGGTAAAATAGGTACAAATTCTTCAAACTCCATTGAAAATGTTCTACTTGTTGAAGGTCTTAAGCACAACCTACTTAGTGTTAGTCAATTATGTGACAGAGGCTATCTAGTATCATTTGATTCTAAAAGATGTCTTATAGAACATAAGCATGACACTAATATAAAGCATGTAGGATATAGAGTCAACAATGTATATATGATAGACTTAAGCCTAAAACTAGATAACAATCATTGTTTTCTTAGCAAAGATGATGATCCATGGTTATGGCATAAAAGAATTGCTCACATAAACATGGATCACTTAAACAAATTAATTTCAAAAGATTTAGTAGTTGGTTTGCCTAAATTAAAATTTGAAAAAGATAGACTATGTGATGCATGTCAAAAGGGAAAACAAACTAGAGTCTCATTCAAACCCAAAAATATTGTTTCAACTACTCAACCCTTAGAATTATTGCATATGGATTTATTTGGTCCATCTAGAACTATGAGTTTTGGAGGAAATTACTATGCTCTTGTCATAGTTGATGATTTTTCTAGATATACATGGACATTATTCATTACTCATAAAAGTGATGCATTCCAAGCATTTAGGAAACTTGCTAAAGTTATACAAAACAAGAAAAATCTTAAGATTGCATCCATTAGAAGTGATCATGGGGGTGAATTTGAAAACAAAGATTTTGAATTATTTTGTGATGAACATGGTATTGAGCATAATTTTTCTGCACCTAGAACCCCTCAACAAAATGGAGTTGTTGAGAAGAAAAATAGGTCATTGGAAGAAATTGCTAGAACTTTATTAAATGATACTTCTCTTCCAAAATATTTTTGGGCTGAAGCCGTCAATACTGCATGTTACATCATGAATAGGGCCTTAATAAGACCCATTTTAAAGAAAACCCCATATGAGTTATATAATGGTAGAAAACCTAACATTTCACATCTTCATGTTTTTGGTTGCAAATGTTTTGTGCTTAATAATGGTAAAGATAATCTAGGAAAATTTGATGCAAAATCTGATGAAGGCATCTTTCTTGGATATTCATTGCAAAGTAAAGCATATAGAATATATAACAAAAGAACTATGAGTATTGAAGAATCCATTCATGTTTCTTTTGATGAATCTAATGCTATTCTGTCAAGAAAGAATATACTAGATGATATTGCAAAATCTTTAGAACAAATTCATATTCATGGACAAGATTCTAAAGGAAAAGGGAAAGGAAGCAATGAAGATCCTCCAGAAGAAGCCAAATCAAATGATGAACTTCCAAAAGAATGGAAAGCCTCAAAAGATCATCCCCTCGACAACATTATTGGTGATATCTCAAAAGGGGTAACAACTAGACATTCTCTTAAAGAATTATGCAATAATATGGATTTTGTATCTATGATTGAACCTAAAAATATAAAAGAAGCCATAATAGATGATAATTGGATAATTGCTATGCAAGAAGAACTAAATCAATTTGAAAGAAACAATGTGTGGGAACTTGTTGAGAAACCTAAAAACTATCCCATCATAGAAACAAAATGGGTATTTAGGAATAAGTTAGATGAACATGGCATAATCATTAGAAATAAGGCTGGATTAGTTGCAAAAGGATATAATCAAGAAGGTATAGATTATGAAGAAACATATGCTCCAGTTGCTAGATTAGAAGCCATTAGAATGCTCTTAGCATATGCATCCATAATGAATTTTAAGCTTTATCAAATGGATGTTAAAAGTGCTTTTCTAAATGGCTTAATTCAAGAAGAAGTATATGTTGAACAACCACCAGGTTTTGAAATGTTGGATAAGCCAAATCATGTCTATAAATTGAAAAAGACTTTATATGGCTTGAAACAAGCCCTTATGGCTTGGTACGAGCGTCTAAGTAAGTTCCTTTTAGAAAAGGACTTCTCTAGAGGAAAAGTAGATACTACTCTTTTCATAAAGAGAAAATCACATGATATTTTATTAGTTCAAATTTATGTTGATGATATTATTTTTGGATCCACTAATGAATTATTGTGCAAGGAATTCTCTCATGACTTGCAAAGTGAGTTTGAAATGTCAATGATGGGAGAACTTAATTTCTTTCTTGGATTGCAAATTAAACAAACCAAGGATGGTATCTTTGTCAATCAATCCAAGTATTGTAAAGAGTTAATCCACAAATTCGGCATGGAAAATGCTAAGCACATGGCTACACCAATGAGCACTGCTTGCTATCTAGATAAAGATGAAACCGGTCAGTCAATAGATGTTAAGCAATATTGAGGTATGATCGGATCACTTCTTTATTTATTTGTTAGCAGACCTGATATAATGTTTAGTGTATGTATGTGTGCTAGATTTCAATCAAATCCTAAACAATCACATCTTAGTGCTGTTAAAAGAATCATAAGATATTTAGTAGGCACTATGAACATAGGTTTATGGTATCCTAGAAATTCCACATGCACCCTAATTGGATATTTTGATTCAGACTTTGCCGGTTCTAAAACAGATAGAAAGAGCACAAGTGGAACTTGTCAATTCATTGGATCTGCTCTAGTTTCTTGGCATAGTAAGAAACAAAATAGTGTTGCTTTATCCACTGCAGAAGCAGAATACATTTCTGCCGGCAGTTGTTGTGCACAAATCTTATGGATGAAGCAAAATCTTTCTGACTATGGAATCTTTCTGACTATGGAATCCTTCTTGACCATATACCTATTAGATGTGATAATACAAGTGCAATTAATCTTTCCAAAAATCCAGTTTAACATTCTAGGACTAAACATATAGAAATTAGGCATCATTTTCTAAGAGATCATGTTCTAAAGGGAGATTGTGTGTTAGAGTTTGTTGATACAAAGAATCAACTTGCTGATATCTTCACAAAACCTCTCCCCAAAGAAACATTCTTCTCTATTAGAAGGGAATTAGGCCTCTTAGATGTTAGTGATTTGGATAAATAATGATTGATTGATTGAATTATCTTTTTTTTTTTTATAAAAAAAGTGAATTGATTGTTTGTGTTAAGTATGTTACTTTGCTTGATTTTTGTTTAAATTCTTGTTATTATGATGGCTTGATGCATTATTGTGTGTTTGATGTTTGAATGATTGAATTAAATACATTAGTAGTGATGATTGATAGTGTTAGATATATTTAGCATAGACATAGGTAATTTTTAGAGGAATTAGCCTAGTTTATGCTCTGGTAATCGATTACCATTCAGTGTAATCGATCACACAAGAAAAGACAACCTGTAATCGATTACAACATCCTGTAATAGATTACCAGAAGGCTTACTACTCCTGTAATCGATTACCACACCTTGTAATCGATTACATCTTGTCCTCCTCTATAAATACCTATGAAACCAGTCACGCTGCGCAGCCACACTCTCTTCCTCGTGCCTCCTTTATCCCTAATCTTCAAAACCTCATATCTTCCTCAATTCTTCACCCAAACACGTCCCAAAAAGCCCAATCTTCCTCATTTTCACTCCTCTTTCGATTTCACCGATTGAAATTCACTAAAACTTCATCAAATGGCAAAATCGTCGAAGAAGCGAAAGGGATCATCCTCCACCACCGCTGTTGTCATACCCCAATTTCGTTCGAGGACCATTGTTTGATGGCATGCAACCTTCGCTTGACCGCTTCGAGGAATTTGACACCCATCGTTAAGCAATCCGTGAAGTTTCGTGACATGTCGGGAGTCAAAAGGAAACATTATTGCGCAATCCGTAAAGTTCCGTAACATTCCAGAAGCCGAAGAGGGGATGGTTGCGTAATCCGTAAAGTTTCGTAACATTACGGAAAGAAAACAAGTATCGTTACGTAATTTGTGAGGTTCCGTAACGTTTCGGAAAAAGAATCAGCAAAAAAGGGGGCAAAGGGGGTGTATTTAGTAAAATGAGGGGTGCAAATAGTAATTTTCAAATCTGGGCGAGCTAGGTGGCAACCACCTCCCCTGTTTTGTTAAAAAATGGACTTCCGGGACAACCGTAATGCTTCTGTAAAATTCTCATAACCCTAAATAAGCATATTCCAGACTTTTTTTCGAAGCTGGATTGCTTCTGGAGGAAGCAAGCCAGCTCGCCTAGGCGAGCTGGGCGGCAACCTCCTCCGCTTTTTTCCTATAAATAGGTGAAAGGGGGCTGTGCTAAGGGTCCTTGATTCCCCTGGCTATGCATTTCAGTTGTTTTGGGTGAAAAAAATTGTTTCCGTGAAGAAAATTCAAGCCGAGGTGCTTCCATAACGCTTCCGAGAGGTTTTCGTAAGCAGATTCGTGAAGGTTTTCCTCCGTTCTTCACCGTTCTTCGTCCGTTCTTTGTTCCTCAACGGGTAAGTTTCCAAATCCAAGACTTTTAATTCATTTCTTGTTTTTTATTTTGCTTTCATCATTATTTCGTTCAATTTCAGTTTCTTTTTCTTCCGTTTTTAACGTGCTTTAACCGTTTATTTTAGCCGTTTTCTCACGTAATAAATGATAAAATGAATTTCAACCGATCATTTGCGTTGTAATCTCGTTTAATCACTGTTAAAAAAAATCTAACCGATCATTCACCCTGTAATCTCGGTTAATGATGTAATCTCCATTGGAGCCTCTAGGCCTAGGATCTTCTTCATCAATGAATTCCTTTGCTTCTTGGAAGATAAATGGCAGCGAAATGGAGAAGGAAGAGAGAGAGGAGACACCACTTCAAGGAGAAGATGAGTCTAGAAGAAGCTCACCACCATAGGAGGCCATGGATAAGAGCTTGGAGGAAGAAGGAGATGAATGAAGAGAGAGGGAGAGAAGAGCACGAAATTTTGTGCTCTAAAAGAGCTCTGAAATTTGAAGTTAATATTCAAATGATCAAAGTTTTAAAAAATGCACACACATGACCTCTATTTATAGCCTAAGTGTCACACAAAATTGGAGGGAAATTTGAATTTCAATTCAAATTTCACTTGAATTTGAAATTGAATTTGTGGAGCCAAACTTTGGAGCCAAAATTTCACTAATTATGATTAGTGGATTTTAGTTATGGTTCAGCCCACTAATCCAAGATCAATTCCAAGATTCTCCACTAAGTGTGCTTAGGTGTCATGAGGCATGAAAAGCATGAAGGACATGCACAAAGTGTGACTATATGATGTGGCAATGGGGTGTAGTAAGCAAATGCTCACCTCCCCCTCTAAAATTTAATTGGATTGGGCTTCTACCAATTCAATTAAATTTATTTCCAACCACACACATCAAATATCCACGTAGGAGCAAAAGCCCCACTTTTGTCGACCTCAAAAATAAAAAGAGACAAAAAAATTTAGATACATGATTTCACACAACTCTAATATAAGGCTGTTGTCATTTGGGACAAACGTGAGAGGTGCTAATACCTTGCTCAAGCGTAAAGATAACTCCCGAATCTGGAATATTCTTTATGACTGGTTTCCTTTGGTTTTTCTAACGTTTTCCTTTCAATAAACGTTGGTGGCGACTCCGCGCATTTTCCTCCCATGGAAGATGCACCCGTGAACCTCACCTCGCTCGCCCGCAAAAGGGTAGGTTGCTACAGTTGGCGACTCCACTAGGGAGTTTTTTTAAGTGAGTTAGGCCTATTTTAGGAAAGAGTGGAATTATGAAACTTTGTGTGTGCGTTTTTTCTTGAACTGTGTAAAAAATAAATGCTGTCTTTTCCACATTTTTACACCGCATTCTAAGCACCCACGGGTTTGAGTAAAAAGGGGCCCTACACCCGGGTTCATGGAAATCTAAGGAGTGGAGGTGGATCTATGGTCATGCTAGGTCTCCGACTTGCTTGATAATAGTGAAACCTCGTCTAGAGCTTTCCCTCTTTATAATGTGTTGTCGCTGGTATTTCATACCGCCGCAATATTATTATCTTGAGTGATGATACCTCTAGAGAACAGCCATGTGAGATATGGATCGTTCGGAGTAGTTATTAGAGACCCCTAGATATTTTCCCATAGGTCCCCAAATAGGGGCATGGAGCAAGCACGCTCTGTACCATTTGTTTTCATGCATTCTTCTGCGAATATCACATAGATTATAGTTCTGCTGTATATCTAGTGATATCTTGTCTCTTTAGAGTAGCGCGCCACTTTTTAATGCATACGTTGGGGCGCCGCAATGCCTAAAACGTAGTATTAAAAATGTGGATCTTTTTCGGTCTCGTATATGTGAACTACCACGTGTTTTTCTTCTTTTCGTTTCATGCATGTGCATTGCATCATTCATATCAGAGCCTTGATTCACCCCTTTTTAGGTAAATGATGGGAACAAATCAAATCGGAAAAAGATTCTATCAAGTCAAGATTAAGGACCTAGATGTCACCAGCCTTAAGGAGTTGGGACGGTTGATGGGACCCCTCCAGATGCAAGCCTTCCGCAAGGCGTACGAAAAGATTTTAGATTTGACCATAGCGGAGGTATTCACGGATGCCGTTGTATCCCTCACCCAATACTATGACCAGCCTTTGAGATACTTCACGTTTGGGGACTTCCAAATAGTATCGACTGTTGAAGAATTTGAGGAGATTCTAGGATGTCCTCTTGGGGGAAGAAAACCGTATCTTTTCTCCGGGTTTCTTCCCTCCTTGAGCAAGATTGCAGTTGTGGTCAGGGATTCGGCAAGAGAGTTGGATCGTGTAAAGCAAACTCGAAACGGCGTAGTGGGCCTACCGCGGAAGTACTTGGAAGGCAAGGCAAGGGATATGGCGAATCAAGAGGAGTGGGTCCCGTTTGCGGACGTATTAGCTTTGCTAATCTTTTGGGTTGTCCTCTTTCCAAACATTGACGGTTTGATGGACCTAGCCGCGATTGATGCTTTCCTTGCATATCACCATAGCAAAGAGAGCCCAGTGGTAGCTATCTTGGCGGACTTATTTGATACATTTGACCGAAGGTGCGAGAAGAATAGCGCACGAATCATCTGCTGCTTACCCGCTCTTTGTGTATGGTTGGTTTCACACCTATTCCAACAAGACATAAGGCACCCATGTCCGCTCCAAAGTCATCGCTCGAGTGTCAGAAAGAGAAGAGTAGATTAGGACCAATACTTGGCTGGGATAGGAGGCAGAACAATCAACTGGTTTCCTCGATGGAAGGAAGGATAGGAGGGAGTTCTCTTCTCATGTGGGGACTACCCAAACATTCCGTTGATAGGGACGAGGGGTTGTATTAACTACAATCTCGCACTTGCTATAAGACAGTTAGGGTACCCCATGAGGGGAGCACCGACGGAAGAAAGCCTCTCGCCTTTCCTTGAGAGAGATTTCGGCGTGCAAAGTTTCAAGATTGTACAAAGAGTCCACAAGGCGTGTGAAAGCCCGTTAAGAAAAGATAAAGAACTTAGGGGCATCTGTAATGGCATCATCGGTGGTTATCATGAATGGCTGAAAGTTCATACACGAGGGTTAGATTGGCTCACCAAGTTGAAAATTATCAACGAGGAGAACTTCGAAGCTCTGGAAGAGGATGAAGAAGTCTGAGCTCTAAAAACAGAGCTAGGAAAGGCAAGACTTGCCAAAGAAAAATTCAAGTTAGTCGCTACAGACGTCCAGAAAGAGTGTGGTGAGTTACGAGAAGAAAATGCAGCTACTACAAGAGCCCTTGAACAAGAAACCAAGAGGACTCGCAAGGAAGAGCATGGTCGAGACAAATTCCTTGGAGCTTTGTGGGGCAGCAACAAGGAACTCAAGCTTCGAAGGGAAGAGAGAGACCAATCACGAGTACATAGCATGGTCTTAAAGGAGGAGTTAGCTGCTTGCTCAAGATCCAAGAGGAGTTTGGCCCAACACTTAGAAGCCACAGAGCAAAGCATGCTAGCTATAATAGGGCAGTACAAAGAGGAGTTAAACCAGTCTTTGGCTCATGAGCAAAAACTAGTAGAAGACTTTGCACAAGCATACACCGAGAAGGAGGCAAGAGGAAGGGTGATTGATGCATTACATCAAGAAGTGACCATGTGGATGGATAGGTTCGCCTTGACCTTAAATGGAAGTCAAGACCTCCCACGACTACTAGCCAAAGCAAGGGCCATGGTCGAAGTGTATTTTGCCCTAGAGGAAATTCACGGGCTAATCAATTATTGTCAATACATGATAGATTTAATGGCCCATATAATTAGAAACCGTTAGGTTCTGTTGTAACACTTTTGTGAAATCTTGGCTAGATGCAAGCTTTTGTTCCATTTTTATAAAAAAGAGAAGTTCTAAAACTCATCACGTTGTCTAAAAAGGGTCTTGAGGTGGATCTAAGTGCTCTGATTATTCATTAGCTTAACATATTCGTGATTTGGTGGCATGCTCACCACTGTTTGTTTATTTAGGAAACTCACCATAACTAAAAAAGCGCAAAGGCACCCCTATAACACCCGATCCAAAAGTAAGATGGGTAACGAAGAGGGAGTGCAAGAACAGATGAAGGTCGACATGTCGGCTTTAAAAGATCAGATGGCTTCTATGATGGAAGCCATGCTAAAAATTCAAAAATCAATAGAAGAAAATGCTACGGCGGCCGCTTCCAACACAACTAGGGAAGCGGAACCAGTGCTACAACCCGCAATGAACTCGGGCCAGGACAGAAGCGCGACGGGTTTCAATCGGAGGTATAGTCCTCAAGCCTACCCTCATGGCTTGCCTCCAGACTTCACTCCCTGTATCGCTCCAGACGATTTGAGCCAAGCCCCTACCTTCGAGGGGCAACTCCCTCCTTATGCTGACTACCCTCTGCAGGAAGATGATGAAGGAGATGCCCATTTAGGCCTTCTACTTCCCCCAAGGGAACCGGCCCCCCATGAGTTGCCCCAGCCAAACATAATCCTCCATGCCCCGTCTCAATCCGCACCCGTTTGGGAACTTGTTCCCATTTCAAAAGACAAGGGAAAGATCGATCTGCTTGAAGAGAGGTTGAGAGCGGTGGAAGGCCTCGGCAACTATCCTTTCTCGGATATAGCCAATCTATGTCTGGTACCCGACATCATCATTCCTCCCAAGTTTAAGGTACCAGATTTCGACAAGTACAAGGGGACGACATGTCCAAAGAGTCATCTTCGGATGTATTGCCGAAAGGTGGGAGCATATTCTATGGATGAAAAGCTGTTAATGCACTTCTTTCAAGACAGTTTAGCCGGAGCAGCAGTGGTGTGGTACACAAATCTGGAAGCCTCTCAGGTCCGATCGTGGAAAGACTTGGCAACTGCCTTTGTTAGGCAGTACCAATACAACACAAATATGGCTCCCGATCGGAACCAACTTCAGAGCATGAGCAAACGGGAACATAAGTCCATCAAGGAATATGCTCAAAGGTGGAGAGACCTAGCAGCCCAAGTCATCCCACCCATGACTGAAAGGGAGATGATCACGATCATGGTAGATACGCTGCCCACGTTCTACTACGAGAAGCTGATAGGATATATGCCGGCTAACTTTGCAGACCTTGTCTTCGCCGGAGAAAGAATCGAGTCCGGGTTGAGGAAAGGAAAGTTTGAATACGCCTCCAACGCTAGCCCCAACAGCAATAAAAGAGCCCAAGTGGTGGGCACACGGAAAAAGGAAGGGGATACCTACGCGGTCACCATCGCCCCAACGTGGATGAAAACACCCCAAAATGCTCAAAACTCATACCAACACAACCACCCGAACTTCTCGATCCGAGTCGGAAGTTCCCTTCCAACTCAAGTAGAAGGGCTTGCCACGACGGAAAAAGTGCCTGCATAACACGTGGCTCCAGCCACACCCCGGCCTGCCAATAATACGACTCCTAGCACGAGCTATAACAATCCGCGACGCCCCCCGAGAGACCAGTTCTCTCCTATTCCCATGGTGTATTCCGAGATATGGTCCTCATTGTTGGAAAACCATTTGGTAGTGGCCATACCCGGAAAGGTCTTCCAGCCACCATACCCCAAGTGGTACAACTCAAATGCCACGTGCACATACCATAGTGGAGCCCCCGGACACAACATTGATTCTTGCCTGCCATTCAAGTATAAGGTGCAACACCTAATAAATGCCGGCTGGCTATCTTTTCAAGAAGAGGGCCCCAACTTTAAGATCAATCCGCAAGCCAGTCATGGAGGAGCTAGCGTAAACGCCATCGAAAAGGATAGGTCGTCAGGGTCAAAGAGATTAGAAGATGTGGCCACATCCAGAAGATTCATCTACCAGTCGCTGCAAGCAGCATGCATGGTCTCTCATGGCGGAGGCAAAAGCGGCGAATGTCTGTTTCATCTCGGGGAATTACATGACATGGAAACATGCCTCGTAGTGGAAGAGCTACTTCAACGTCTCATGGACTAGGGGAAGCTCGAAGTGTCCGAGAGAGGTAGGGAAGAGCTGCAGATTTGCACGCAGTCGGCAGAAAGGAGGGCTCCCCCAACCCCCAAAGCCCTAGTGATATGTTTCACTAGGAATATGACCAGCCCCAAGTCCGAGTACCCCCCGGCGGTGCCCAAGCCGACGCCCTTTTCCTATCAGAGCGATAAGGCCATCCCATGGAAGTATACCCCTCCCGCTTTTAGAAAAGGGCTGCAACCGAGGTTGACTCCTTGTCAGCCAAGGTGACCAACATTACCGGCCTTAGTGGCATAACCCGCAGTGGCCGGGTGTTTGCTCCCCCTCACCCGACGGAATTGCCCTCCAAGGGGAAAACACCCATGACCCAAGAGTCCGTAGGTGCGGCCACCCCTTCAAAAGAGGTGGATTCCCCAGTAGTAAGGGGTGTTGAAAAGAAGGAAGATCTCCAAGGGAGGGCGGTGACCTTGTAGGAGGCTCATGAGTTCCTTTGTCTCATCCAACAAAGTGAGTTTAAAGTGGTTGAGCAATTGAATAAAACTCCAACAAAGATCTCCTTGCTCGAACTGCTCTTAAGCTCTGAGCCTCATCGTGCACTATTAATAAGGGTCCTTAACGAAGCCCATGTAGAACATGACATCTCAGTCGAGGGCTTTGAAGGCATTGTTAATCACATAACTACCAATAACTACCTCGCATTCGGGGAGGAGGAGATTCCGGTTGAGGGGAGAGGGCACAACAAAGCCCTACATGTGTCTGTTAGATGCATGGACCATGTCGTCGCTAAGGTACTCATCGATAATGGTTCAAGTTTAAATGCGGTGCCAAAGACCACCTTGGAGAAGCTTCCTTTTAATGCGTCACATCTAAAACCGAGTTTGATGGTAGTACGAGCTTTCAACGGTAGTCGGCGGGAGGTGATGGGGGAAATTGACATCCCCATTCAAATAGGCCCCCACACTTGCAATGTGGTTTTCCAAGTGATGGACATAAATCCCACCTACAGCTGCCTTTTGGGAAGGCCATTGATCCACGCGCTAGGAGTGGTCCCCTCGACACTTCACCAGAAACTGAAATTCGCAGTTGGTGGACTCTTGGTGATAGTGTCGGGCGAAGAGGATATGTTGGTAAGCTGCCCCTCCTCAACACCATATGTAGAGGCAGCGGAGGAATCATTGGAAACAACTTTCCAATCCTTCGAGGTGGTAAGCTGCGCCTCCGTGGAAACAAGTCCATTGCTACCTTGTTTCTCTAATGCGGCCCTGATGGTGGCGCGGGTAATGCTCAGGCACGGTTATGAGCCCGGAATGGGTTTGGGCAAGGAAAGCCACAGGAATGCCGATGTGGTTGACATTAGGGGTAACCCGCACAAATATGGGTTGGGGTATGAGCCCGGGAAACCTGGAAGAAGGAATGCACCGTCAAGACTTCAGGCAGATAGGGCATGGCCTGGTCATGTTAGCCAGTGTTTCATAAGTGCCAGGATAATATTCGAGGAAGAGGTGGCGGCAATAGGAGGAGAAGCTCCACAAGATCTGCCGAGTTTCGTGCGACCGTGCCATCCCAATTTCCAACTGGGGAATTGGAACGTGACGAGCCAGTCGAAAGTCTATACCGCTGATTCAATGTAATTGGAGGCTATAGTTTCCTTTCTCTTTTGTTTTGTTGAAACCTATCTTATTAAATAACAAAGAGATCTTGTTTCATCTGTTCTTGCGATTCCACCTTTTCTCATATCATTTTGCATATTTTTGTTTTTTCGTCTTGAATGGTGTAGATGTAAGGATAGATCCTTTGAGGATTCTAACAACGAGGGCTTGATAATCGATTTTGATCGAGAAGTAAGTCAAACAATAAACGAAGAAGAGGAAGAGGATGTCCTCTCACCAGAGTTGGAGAGGTTGATCGCTCAGGAAGAACGCGAAATGAAGCCTCACCAAGAGGAAACCGAATTGATAGACTTAGAGACCGGAGAGGGAAAGAAAGAAGTGAAAGTAGGAACCGGTATGACCGCACCTATCCGCCAAGATTTGATAACCCTTCTAGAAGAATATCAAGACATCTTCGCATGGTCGTACCAAGACATGCCAGGTCTGGACCTCGACATTGTACAACATAGGTTTCCATTGAATCCTGGGTGTTCCCCAGTTAAGCAAAAATTACGAAGGATGAGACCCGAAATGTCTTTGAAA
Organism: Glycine soja; assembly: GCF_004193775.1. NCBI lineage: Eukaryota > Viridiplantae > Streptophyta > Magnoliopsida > Fabales > Fabaceae > Glycine > Glycine soja. The sequence continues at coordinate 24,942,754 of NC_041017.1, read as the reverse complement.
ATTAAAGAAGAAGTGAGAAAGCAATTCGATTCGGGTTTCTTGGCCGTGGCTCGATACCCTGAGTGGGTAGCCAACATTGTCCCCGTCCCAAAAAAGGATGGCAAAGTGCGAATGTGCGTAGACTATCGGGATTTAAACCGAGCCAGTCCTAAAGACAATTTCCCCTTACCACACATTGATATACTAGTAGATAATACGGCTATGTTCGCCCTTTTCTCATTTTTGGATGGTTTCTCAGGGCATAACTAGATAAAATGGCACCCGAAGATGAGGAGAAAACCACTTTCGTCACCCTATGGGGAACATTCCACTACAAAGTGATGTCCTTCGGGCTAAAAAATGCTGGGGCAACCTATCAACGTGCTATGGTAGCCTTATTCCATGACATGATGCATAAAGAAATAGAAGTCTGTGTAGATGACATGATTGCCAAATCTCAGACCGAGGATGAAAACCTCATCAATCTGCGTAAGCTGTTTGGAAGGTTGCGGAAATACCAACTGAAACTAAAACCCGCCAAGTGCACCTTCGGGGTAAAGTCAGGGAAGTTGTTGGGTTTTATCGTGAGCCAGAAAGGGATAGAGATAGATCCCGAGAAAGTGAAGGCCATTCTTGAGATGCCAGAGCCACGCACGGAGAAGCAGGTTCGAGGTTTCCTGGGCAGGTTGAATTACATCGCGAGATTTATCTCGCAACTTACCCCTACCTGCGAGCCCATCTTCAAACTCTTGCGTAAAAACCAGGCGGTCCTATGGAATAGCGACTGCCAAGAGGCCTTCGAAAAAATCAAACAGAGCCTCGCGAATCCCCCGGTGCTCATGCCGCCTGTAATAGGAAGACCTATTTTCCTGTACATGACTGTGTTAGATGAGTCTATGGGGTGCGTGTTGGGTCAGCACGATGACTCTGGGAAGAAGGAACAAGCCATTTACTATTTAAGCATGAAGTTTACCGCCTGTGAGATGAATTACTCAATGTTGGAAAGGACGTGCTGCGCCTTGGTATGGGCATCACATCGTCTTAGGCAGTACATGCTCAGTCATACCACTTGGCTTATTTCCAAAATGGATCCCGTGAAATACATCTTGAGAAACCGGCCCTCATGGGACGAATCGCTAGGTGGCAGGTACTACTATATGAATTCGATATTGTGTATGTCACCCAAAAGGCGATAAAGGGAAGCGCCTTGGCATATTATTTGGCCCAACAACCCCTCCAAGATTATCGACCAATGCACCTTGAGTTCCCGGATGAAGACATCATGGCCGTATTCGAAGAGAAACGGACGCACGAGGATATAGACAAATGGATTGTTTGTTTTGATGGGGCATCTAATGCTTTGGGCCATGGAGTAGGGACAGTCCTTGTATCCCCAGATGATCAATGTATCCCTTTCACGACCAGGCTGGGTTTCGATTGTACCAACAATATGGCTGAATATGAAGCGTGCGCCCTTGGGATTGAAGCTGCCATTGGTTTTGATGTGAAGCTACTCAAAGTGTATGGAGACTCAGCTTTGGTAATACATCAGTTGAGAGGGGAATGGGAAACTAGGGATCAAAAATTGATACTCTATCAAACTTATATCTTGAAGTTAGCTGAATTCTTTGACGACATTTCTTTCCACCACATACCTCGGAAAGAGAACCAAATGGCCGGTGCATTGGCCACCTTGGCATCCATGTTTCAACTTGCCCCACACAGGGACCTGCCGTACATTGAATTCAGATCTCGGGGCAAGCCAGCACATTGTTGTGCGATAGAGGAAGAGCAAGATGGGAAATTGTGGTATTTTGACATCAAACAGTATGTTGAGAACAAAGAATATCCACCAGGGATTTCCGACAATGACAAGAGAACATGAAGGAGATTGGCTACTGGTTTCTTTGTGAGTGGTACCGTCCTGTACAAACGAAACCATGACATGACCCTCCTGCGATGTGTAGATGCCAAAGAGGTGAACCACATGATCGAGGAAGTCCATGAGGGTTCGTTTGGGACACATGCCAATGGGCATGCTATGGCCAAGAAGATCCTCAGAGCAGGTTATTACTGGCTCACTATGGAAAGTGATTGCTGCATCTATGTAAGGAAATGCCATAAATGTCAAGCGTTCGCAAAAAATTTCAATGTTCTGCCACATCCTCTGAATGTCATGTCCGCCCCTTGGCCTTTTTCCATGTGGGGGATAGATGTCATAGGGGCCATCGAACCCAAGGCTTCAAACGGTCATCGCTTCATTCTCGTGGTGATAGATTATTTCACCAAATGGGTCGAAGCGGCTTCCTACACCAATGTCACGAGGAGCGTGGTGGTCAGATTCATAAAGAGGGAGCTGGTTTGTCGGTATGGACTCCCTAGGAGGATCATTACTGACAATGGCACCAATCTGAATAACAAAAAGATGTAGGAAATGTGCGAGGATTTCAAAATCCAGCATCATAACTCCACCCCTATCGACCAAAGATGAACGGGGCTGTGGAGGCTACAAACAAAAATATTAAGAAAATCATTCAGAAAATGAGAGTGTCGTACAAAGATTGGCATGAGATGTTGCCTTTTGCCCTACATGGGTACCAAACCTTGGTACGAACTTCTACTAAGGCAACACCATACTCCTTGGTTTATAGGATGGAAGCAGTGCTCCCATTTGAGGTAGAGGTCCCTTCCTAGAGGATACTAGCGGAATCAGGCCTAGAAGAATCAGAGTGGGCTCAAACACGCTACGACCAACTAAACCTTATTGAAGGTAAGCGCTTGACGGCCATGAGCCATAGGCGCCTGTATCAACAAAGGATGAAGAACGCGTTCGACAAGAAGGTGCACTCGCACAAGTTCCATGAGGGGGACCTTGTGCTGAAAAAGATGTCCCACGCTGTTAAAGATAATCGAGGGAAGTGGGCCCCGAACTACAAAGGGCCTTTCATTGTAAAAAAGGATTTCTCCAGAGGGGCCCTGGTGCTTACCAACATGGATGGCGAGGAGCTACCTTCACCCGTGAACTCCGATGTTGTCAAGCGATACTATGCTTAGGATCTGGGGCAATTGAGGAAGTCGCTGCATGTTCTTTTTTTTGTGTGTTCTTCTTGGTTTCCCCCAGGGATTCCTGTCCGCAGTAATTTTCTCGTCACAGTCTTTTAAAAGAAGAGAACATGGGATTGAGGCTTCAGTCCTTACTTTGTGCTTTAAACCATGTGCAGTTTTTGATAACCTGAGCCTTTTCGCTCAGTCCATGGGATGCCCCAAGCGCTTAATTAAAACTGAACTTGATCAGCTTTAACTAAAAAGATTATTGCATTTGAAAACGCTCATGCATACGCATACGCATGCATATTTTGTTATCTTATGACAGGAGCAGAATTGTCTTAAGCAGTGGTCAATTGCTGGGATGGGTCTGAAGGTAGAAGCCAATCAAGGTAAAACGGTAATGCGGCCACAGTTTGCAGCGCGATGTCGTTTCCTTCTTTCAGGTACTTAGGGACGGACGCAAGTAGAGGCTAGGATCACGATCGATAGATCGTCATCTCATGCCTAGCATTGGACAAGCGGGAAGCGCAGCTGGGGGACAACCTAGTATCCTTTAAACTCCCAGTAATTATTACTGTTGTGTCTTTAAAGTAAATATCAGATGCCTCATCTACCCTAAAGGGGGTTCGAGTAAGCGAACGCCGACCCGTAGAGAGCGCATACTTGTGTCTTCCCTAAAAAATAAAAAAGATACAGGTTAGCTCGCCTGGGCGAGCACCCCCTGCACGAGATAGGTTAAAAGAGAGGGAGGGGTACGTTTTCTTCACCTTAAACTTCCCCCCACTTTCAAAAACACCAAAGCTACGGGACTTGCCATTTTTACGCCCCCAAGCCACCTTTTGTTGCATTTTGCTTTCGTTTTTGATACTCCTACTCACTCCAACAAGTAAGTACCTCATTCTTGGGCTTTCTAGCTTTCCATTGATGTATCTTGGTCTTCTTTTGGTGCTCTAGATTGTGTGAATGTGCCCAAATCTGTGGAGCAATTTTGGCTTTGTTTCATGCTGGTTGGTTTGAGTTAGGGGGTTGTAAGGGATGGCCCTAGGCCTATGGTGCATTCTGAAGCAATTGGGCATGACACTTTGCCCCCATTCCCCAAATTTTCATGCCTAAACATGCGCCCACCAAGTGCTCGGTGAAATGCCTCAATGGCATTTGCGCATGGATTTGTGAATTTTTGGATTTGACTTGTGCATATATGGCTGCCATTTTTGAGTGTTCGAACAACTTGTAGGAGCTAGAATATGTGCCCGAATGTGATTTTAGGCCTAGGAACCCAAGCTCTTGATTTCAATACAAGAGGGCATGAAAATGAGAGCATGTTGGTGAGGACTCCCCTTTTAAACCAGCGTTTGGTTTGGGCTGCACCTTGATGTTTTCTTTGCGCCTAGATGGTGTGAAGATGTTATTCACCATGTACATGTATATATAGAACAGGTAGCAAGAGACAAATACCCTTCAAATAAAGTGTGTATATGTTGAATAGGTGGTCAAGCGCTTTATAAATGTACACATGTTTGAATGTGGCACGAGAATGCTTCTCAAAATGAACATATGATGTGGAATTGCCTTTCAAAGTGTAGATAGATGGCATGAAAATTCCTTTTCAAATAAATGCAAGTGTGTGCATAACATGAAATTGGCTCTCAAATGTGCATATATGTATAAATAAATGTGAATGAAACAACAAAAAACCTGTATTAATTTGTATGTTAATTTAGGTAGTAAAATACCTTGAATGTGCGTATGTAATTTTTGGTAGCAAAATACTTTGAATACGGACATATGTAATTTTGGCACAATACCTTGAGCATGCATATATGAATTATTTTCAAAAGAATATGTGTGGGATATAGGTAGCTAGAATGTTTTGAATATCCTTGTATATTGATATAGATAGCAGGATATTTTGCGCGTATGCACGTTCATAAATGTTCTTCTTCAGGGAAATGTGTGCACAAGTTTGTTCTAAGTCGAAAAGATTAGTATGCCGTTTTTGCTTTAAAATGGCATTTCCTTGTAAATTAACTTTCCAAACGTTTGTCCTCGCAGGAAATGGCTCCGAAAAAGCTTTCCACGAAGAGGTCTAGGAGAGACGCCGCGGCGGAAGGGTCCAGTGCCGCCCTCGAGTTTGATAGCCACCATTTCCGGAGCGCCGAGCACCAGCAGCGCTTCGAGGCCATCAAAGGATGGTCGCTCCATAGAGAGAGGTGCGTCCAGCTCAGGGAGGATGAGTATACAGATTTTTAGGAGGAGATAACTTGCAGACATTGGATGTCGCTGGTGACTCCCATGGCTAAGTTTGACCCTGAGGTAGTCCTGGAGTTTTATGCTAATGCTTGGCCCACAGAGGAGGGAGTGTGAGACATGCGTTCATGGGTGAGGGGTCAGTGCATTCCCTTTGATGCAGATGCCCTCAGCCAGTTCCTGGGTGACCCGCTAGTGTTGGAGGAAGGCCAGCAGTGCGAGTTCAGCCAGAGGAGGAACAGGGCTGACGGGATCGACGAGGAGGCCATTGCCCAGCTATTATGCACACCGGGGCAGGATTTTGCCTGGACCGCTACAGGGAGGCAGGTGCGAATTATATGCACCAACAAGACCACCTTGACCCAGACGTGGATGACATTGCTGCTCAACAATGTCTTGCCTAGCGATCATAACTCTGATCTCCCTCTGCCGAAGTGTCAGTTGGTGTATGCCATCCTGACACGGATGAGCGTCCACGTGGCCCAGGTGATTGCTGACGCCATCTATTTGTTTGCAGGTATGCCACCCACCAGGCACCCTCTAGACCAGATAAGTCTAACAGGGCCCTGGGATTTTTGGCATTGATCACGGGCCTCTGCCAGTCGTTCGGGGTTCCCGTCACCCCCAACAAAGTGATCCGACCACCGATCACCCGAGCCTTCATTGAGAAGTACTGCACGCTTAGGCAAGCACAGGGTGACGCACCTCAGGGCGCGGACGCACCGCCACCACCTCGGCAGGCTGATCCGGCGGAGCCACTGGGCATGGAGCGGTATCTACAACATTTGGTTCGCCAGCAAGCGGCCAACCACCGCGGACAGGTGCAGATACACAAGTGTCTCTACAGTTTCAGCCACAGTCAGTAGGGGCAGAGTTCCACCCGTTTCGTATGCTCTACCCCGGAGCAGTTTGCGGCTGAGGTCGCATGGCCGGGAGACTGACTCGATGCCCAGGCAGGGGAGGAGCTTGCAGGATACCCCTATAGGATGGATGAGCCCCGCATGGACGAGGATATGACTGACCTGTTCGATTTCTTGGGAGGGAGCGAAGCCACATGACCATGGTATCCCTAGACTCGTATTCTTTTTTATGTTTCATCATTTATCATTTGCATGTTATTTTATTTCTATGACTTGAGAGATTAACGTTTGTTTTTGTTGTTTCGATTGTCATTTGTTTTGTGCATACATTTTGTTTGGATTGTTGCGTTAGTGCTTATTTCGTTATTGTCGATAATGTTTGTTGAAATTCCGGAACCGTGTAGAGTTTTCATTTAGGAACGTCGTCCTAAAATAAAACAAACAAACATCGTGATAACACCAAGAATAGAAAAAGAAAGGGGCGTTGTGAACAAAATGCCATATCTGTATATAAAGAAAAGAAAAGAAATTTGTTGTATATAAACAATGTGTGAAAAGAGTTTTTGTATATAAAAAATGTGTGAAAAGAGTTTTTGTATATAAAAAATGTGTGAAAAGAAACTCTTGTATATGAGCAATGAGTGTATATAAAGAAATTTTTTGTATAAACAACGAGTGTATATTGAAAAAGGAAAAAGAAATCTTTGAAAAGGAATAGAGGTTTTATATAGACCATGTCGATATAAAGAGAAAGAGTTTTTCAATGTGTGTGTATATAGAGAAAAAAGTTTTTTTTCGTGTATAGGAACGTAGGTGTACAGAGAAAAAAGCTTTTCTCATAGATAGCCATGGATGTATAGTTTTTTTTGCAAACATGCATAGAAAAAAATGAAACAAAAAGAAAAGAGGAAGAAAGACCTCGAAGGTCGGCGTGTTATGGTCATAGGAAGAATAAATCATTTGTAGAGAGCAAACATATCTTTTGGAAACAAGAAATTGACGCTAAGAGTTTATTTTCCAAAATAAGCGAGATAAGAATGGATGGATTCGTTGAACCAATGAAAGAGCATAATTTGGAAACGTTGGGTCTACTTGCATAAATCCCAAGCCTTAGTATCATAATGCCATAAGCTGGATGCTTGAGTACCCACCTAGCTGTATGCATGACTAATTTTGCGCGTTGTTTCCAAATCATCATTGTTGCGCGCGCCTCGTGGAAATCATATGGGAGTTCAACCTGAAACTGACACTCTGGCACATGAATTTGTTTTGCCCCAAATATCAAAATCGGGCACGTGCGGTGAAAAGACCATGTTGAGACACAACCTTAAGCTACCTTGAACCCTGGCCCATGAAGAGAATCCTCATCCTTCCTCCCAAAGAAGAGGACAACAAAATCTCCTTAAGGGAGAGCGAATAACAAATGGTAAAACTCGAATTCCCAATCAAAGATCAAAAAAAGGAGAAAAGGAAGAAATGAAAAGAAAGAAAGGAAAAGGAAAAGAAGGATTCCTGATCAAAGATCGGAAGAAAGTAAAAAGGAAAAGATCGGAGGAAAACAGAATAATTCCCGGTCAATAAAGGAACCAGGAAAGAGAACAGAAGATCTTCGGACCAGATAAATTTTTGGCGAGGTAAATGACCGCCGGCAAAGGGAAAACCGATTTTTAAAGTGGTTCTTCCTTTGGGATTGCCATTCAAGGTCGCTCCTGACTGGCGATGTCCCGCCCCACATAAACAAAGAGGAAAAGACCGAAACACCCAACTTCCTCTCCAAAAACACTACCCTTGAGAAAATCCTATTGATCCGTGATCGTGCGTGTAATCTTTTGGTTCGATAGGAATTCATGTGCTAAATAAAGTCATGGTGCAACTATGATTTGGAATTAGGGTAAAACACTTACCTGTGTGAGTTTTTATACACCATGAGTGATTTTATTCCCAGTTTCAGTTTGACCCGACGTTTCCCTTGAATGTTTCATTTAAAAGCTAAACGTTGACATCCTACCCTTCATTTTCGGTTACAAGGAAAACTATTTTTGCATAAGATATTGTTTCTCTAAAAATATGGTGCTCTCGTGAATGATTTATTTTTCCTTGCTAAAGCATGTTCTCCTTTTAGGTGAAACAACCCAGTGGACCATTCGGTCCTAAAATCAAATCTTATTCAGAGCCCCATGAATTGATTGCCATTCATGCATCCTCCACCATCGAGTCCGGAGCCCCACGAATTGATTGCCTAGCGCTGTTCATGCATCCTCCACCATCAAATCTTATTCAGAGCCCCATGAATTGATTGTCATTCATGCATCCTCCACCATCGAGTCCGAAGCCCCACGAATTGATTGCCTAGCGCTGTTCGTGCATCCTCCACCATCAAATATTATTCGGAGCCCCATGAATTGATTACCATTCATGCATCCTCCACCATCGAGTCCGGAGCGCCACAAATTGATTGCCTAGCGCTGTTCGTGCATCCTCCACCATCAAATCTTATTTGGAGCCCCACGAATTGATTGCCTAGCGCTGTTTGTGCATCCTCCACCATCAAATCTTATTCGGAGCCCCATGAATTGATTGTCGTTCATGCATCCTCCACCATCGAGTCCGGAGCCCCACGAATTGATTGCCTAGCGCTGTTCGTATATCCTCCACCATCAAATCTTATTCGGAGCCCCATGAATTGATTGCCTAGCGCTGTTCATGAATCCTCCGTTATCAAGTACGGAGCCTCCGGTGAGGGGAAAATACGGTTTTTGTTATTTTCCCAATCGGTTCCTTCACCAAACATGTGTATACGTGTATATTATGTTATTTTTTTGTTTGTTTTATTTTGTGTTGTGCAGAGAAAGAAGAAGGAGAGACGGGAGTCAATTATTTCAAATCGTTTTGGTTGGAACTATTGTGATTGAGATAAATTAAATCCTCATGATGGGCAAAGGATGGCCTTCGGGAATGATAATAGATTAATTACGGAAAAGGCTAAGACGGACGAAATCACTATCTTATCTTTACTTTCCTCTTATCTCCGATAAAAGGTAAGTAAAGAGGGGCAACTGTCATAGCCTAATTTCGTCTGGGGACCATTGTTTGATGGCATGCAACCTTCGCTTGACCACTTCGAGGAACTTGACATCCATCGTTAAGCAATTCGTGAAGTTCCGCAACATGTCGGGAGTCGAAAGGAAACATTATTGCGCAATCCGTAAAGTTCCGTAACATTCCAGAAGCCGAAGAGGGGATGGTTGCGTAATTCGTAAAGTTTCGTGACATTACGGAAACAAAACAAGTATCGTTACATAATTCGTGAGGTTCTGTAACATTACGGAAAAATAATAAGCAAAAAAGGGGCAAAGGGGGTGTATTTAGTAAATGGGGGTGCAAATAGTAATTTTCAAATCTGGGTGAAATAGGTGGCAACAACCTCCCCCGTTTTGTTAAAAAATGGGCTTCTGGGACACTCGTAATGCTTCCGTAAAATTTCTGTAACCCTAAATAAGCATATTTCACTTAATATGGGTGAGAAGGAAGAGAAAAAAAGAAGAAAATCAAGTCCTATAGGCTTCCGTAACTTTTCCGTAAATTACGGAAGAAAGGGGTGAATTTATCAAAATTGGGGGGGTGCAAATAGCAATTTTCAAATTTTGAATTGGGCCTTCCAGACTGTTTTTCGTAGCTGGATTGCTTTTGGAGGAGGCAACCCAGCTTGCCTGGGCGAGCGGAGCTCGCCTGTGCGAGCTGGGCGGCAACCTCCTCTCCCTATTTCCTATAAATAGGTGAAAGGGGGCTGTTCTAAGGGTCCCTAATTCCCCTGGCTATGCATTTCAGCTGTTTTGGGTGAAAAAAATTGTTTCCGTGAAGAAAATCCAAGCCGAGGTCCTTCTGTAACGCTTCCGAGAGGTTTCCGTAAGCAAATCCGTGAAGGTTTTCCTCCGTTCTTCACCGTTCTTCGTCCGTTCTTCGTTCTTCAACGAGTAAGTTTCCAAATCCAAGACTTTTTTAATTCATTTCTTGTTTTTTTTTGGCTTTCATCTTTATTTCGTTCAATTTCAGTTTCTTTTTCTTCTGTTTTTAATGTGCTTTAACCGTTTATTTAAGCCGTTTTCTCACCTAATAAATGATAAAATGAATTTCAACCGATCATTCACGCTGTAATCTCGGTTAAACCAAAAAAGACAAAATAATAATAAAATAATCAAAATATCTTTGAATAAAATAATCAAAAAAATCAATCGGACGTTTTTCTTTGGAAGTTTCCTTGGATCAATTGACTAATAATCAAAGTGAAGTTAAGGCTAAAATCAACTCACAAAATCAAGCTTTGTCCGCAAAAATCACTGAAAACCGTTTTAAGGTCCAACGCCTTAAAACGATCCTCTTTGGTTTTATCGGTTAACATGGACCGTTCAAAAGCATAAAAAATCAACACATCATTTTACTACCTTTCGAAAGAACTACGTAGGTCTGATTTCCTCTTCGATGGAGGGTACGTAGGAGCAAAAGCCCCGCTTTTGTCGACCTCAAAAATAAAAAGAGACAAAAAAATTTAGATACATGTTTTCACACAACTCTAATCTAAGGCTGTTTTCCTTTGGGATAAACGTGAGAGGTGCTAATACCTTCCTCAAGCATAAAGATAACTCCAGAATCTGGAATATTCTTTATGATCGGTTTCCTTTGATTTTTCTAACGTTTTCCTTTCAATAAACGTTGGTGGCGACTCCGCGCATTTTCCTTCCATGGAAGATGCACCCGTGAGCCTCGCCTCGCTCGCCTGCAAAAGGTTAGGTTGCGATAGCTGCTGCTGGCCATCGCTGTCACAGACCATCTGAAGCACCCACGACACATATCCATCCTTCCTCAATTTTTCACCAAAACATGTCCCGAAAAGCCCAATCTTCCTTCATTTTCACTCCTTTTTCGATTCCATCGATTGAAATTCACTAAAACTTCATCAAATGGAAGAATCGTCAAAGAAGCGAAAGGGATCATCCTCCACCACCACTGCTATTGGCCATCGCCGCCACGGACCATCTGAAGCACCCACAACACCTATCCATCCTTCCTTATCATCTCTAAGATCATCCAGTCTATTTTCTTCCTTTGATCAACGTCTACGGTACCTTTCTCAATTTTCTTCAAGGATCATTTTAGACCCTAAGTACCTAGACATAGATTTCTTCAATGATGAGACATTTGATTGTTATCAAGTGTTTCAAAACTCTGGCTTGGTTGATTCATGTCTTTAAAATTGCCTTATTATCCTGAACTTGTCAAAGTCTTTTACAACAATTTAAAAATTCAGGATGACATTATTTCTTCTGAGGTGCATGGTATTTCTATGATCATTGATCAATCATTGTTCTTTTCTTTGACAAAATTACCCAGTCAAGGTGCACCTTTTGAGGGCACCATTGTTGATGACTGGAAATTTGATTATTCTAGTCATGATGCTCGCCATATGGTTTGTAATGACCAGACTGAAATGATCAGTAGATTGCTGACCGGATCGTTGACCTTTGATAATCGCATGATGCGCTACATTATTGTTAGAATTTTGCTTCCCCGGTCTTCAAATTTGGCTCAAGCCTCTGAGGATGACTTGATTTTGATGTGGGCTTTCCTTACCGGTCGTCAGATCGACTGGGCTCACTTGGTTCGGTACCAAATGCATAAGGCATTACGGGCAAATGCACCTCTCCCTTACCCTCAATTGGTCACTCTGTTTCTCCGTCATTTTCAAATTCCGCTTGATGATGAACCTTTTGTTCAAGTCAAGCGTTCCTTTGCTATTGGTGCTGGAGCAGTCACTTCATTTGGATACCGTAAGGATCGGAATGGTCAATGGCTGAAGAAAGATGCACTTCCTCCACAAGATGAGCGTACTCCTTCTCCTCCTCCTCAGCTAGATGATTCAGCCCTTATGACTGAAGTTCTTTCCGAGTTACGGGGTCTTCGTACTTATGTTGGTGAACGTTTTGACTTTTTGGATAATCGCTTTGCCGGAATGGATATCCGTCTCACTCAGATTGAAGATGATGTGGGTTATATTCGTCAGAGCTTCGATCTTCCACCACCACCTCCACCTTCTTAGAGTTTAGTTTCTAATTTTCTTTTTCTTATAAGCCGTGTATTTTGGCTATGGTATTTAAGTTATCATTTTCTGCACTTTATTTATCTTTTGGTATTTGGACTTTAGTCTTTTATGATTAGATTCTATGTGGTTTTGAATTATGACTGTTTGGATTATATTTTGATTATGACTTATTTATGATTTGCTCATGTTTGGTTATGACTTATGATTGATCTTTGTCCACTTCATTATAGTATCTAATATTAATTCCCACGAACTTTAGCTTTTTGATGTTGCCAAAGGGGGAGAAAAATGGGGTGGTAGAGAAGCTTAGAAAAAGCTTAGAAATCAAGTGATCATCAATTCCAAAACATAGGGGGAGTGAACACAATATATCATGCATATACATTGCTTGTATCTTGATTTTAGGACTTAAATTGTCATCATCAAAAAGAGGGAGATTGTAGAAGCAAATGTCTTTGATGTTTTGATGATGATCGTGATGATTTGATTCAAATGCGCTTCTCAAGTTTAATTCAAGACAATGATTCAAGAATACAAGATACAACATCAAGAAGATCACTAGTATTTTAGGAAGGGAATTCCTAATTGAAATAGCAAAAGGTTTGGCCAAGAAATTTAAGTTAAAAAGTCTTTATCAAGAGATTTATTCTCTGGTAATCGATTACCAGAGGATGTAATCGATTACCAGTGGCCAAAAATGGTTTACAACAGCTATTAAAATTTGAATTCAAATTTTAGACTGTGTAATCGATTACACAATATTGGTAATCGATTACCAGCAGTTAATAAACATTTTTATTCAAATTTTAAAACCTGTAATTGATTACATAAATCCTGTAATCGATTACCAGAGGAGATTTTCAGAAAAATATTTCTAAGAGTCACATCTTTTCAAATGGTTTTTACATGGCCACCAAAGGTCTATTTATATGTGACTTGGAACACGAATTTGCTCAGAGTTTTTCATAACAAAAAGTCTTATTCTCTCAAAGAGCAAAATCATTTTATCCTCTTAAGAATTCCTTGGCCAATACACTTGCAATTCAATAAAGAATTAATTGAGTGCTCAGATTGTACGATCTATCTCTTTCAAGAGAGATTTATTCTTCTCTTCTTTCTAAATTCTCAAAGGGGATTGAGAGACCGAGGGTCTCTTGTTGTAAAGAAATCTGAACACAAAGGAAGGATTGTCCTTGTGTGTTTAGAACTTGTAAAAGGATTTTACAAGATAGTGAAACTCTCAAGCGGGTTGCTTGAGGACTGGACATAGGCACAAGGGTGTGGCCGAACCAGTATAAATCTGAGTTTGCACTTTCTCTTACCTTAAACTCGTTTATTTATTATTGCTTTACATTTATATTCAGATTGTTCTTTTTGAATCATTATTTAAGAGTTCATTTTTAAGGGAACTTGTAACTTGCATTGAAATTAAAATAGAATTTTAATTGGGGAAATAGTTTGCAATATCTTAATTCAACCCCCCTTCTTAAGATATCTGAGGCCACTTGTCTAACAAGCTACACTTATCAAAACTTCATCATAAAATCGTCAATTTTCTTGTTCCAAGCTCTTGGGGCTTGCTTAAGTCCATAAAAAGCTTTTCTCAACTTGAGAACCTTTGACTCTTGGCCAGCTATAGAGAATCCAGGTGGCTGAGTCACATAGACCTCCTCATCAAGAGGACCATTTAAGAAAGCACACTTCACATCTAGTTGGTGCATTGTCCAATTCTTTAGGCTAGCAATTGCCACTACTGTTCTAATAGTCTCAATTCTAGCAATTGGTGCAAACACATCTTTGTAGTCAATCCCAGCTTTCTGTAAAAATCCTCTAGCCACAAGTCTAGCTTTATACTTGACCACCTTGCCTTTTGGATTTGTCTTAATCTTATAGATCCACTTCACATCAATGGGCTTCTTCGATTTTGGTTGAGATACTAGCTCCCATACTTGATTTTTCTCAATAGATTTAACCTCTTCTGTCATAGCTTCAACCCACCTCTGATCAGTCATAGCATCTTCAAAGTTTATTGGTTTTGCTTCAGAAAACAGAGCAAAATGTACAAGATCACCATCTGCACTTACACCAGCATCAGACAACATCTCAAAACCTTGAAATCTAGCTGGTTTGGGTGTATTTCTCTAGGGTCTCACTTCTCTTTGAGTGGTTTTACCATTCCCTTCACTTGTTTCTTCCTCTTCTGACCTTATCATTATTGAAGGTCCCTTCACTTCAGTATTCTGCTCCTAGTCCCAACTTCTAGATTCATCAAATACCACATCCCTACTTATTATTATTTGCTTACTCTTCGGATCAAACAACTTATAGCCTCCAGTTGAATGATATCCGAGTAAGATCATTTGTTCACCATTATCATCTAGCTTCCTTCTTAACTGATATGGGATATGCCTAAAACAAAGTGATCCAAAGATTCTGAAATGGCTTACATTTGGTTTAGCACCACTCCAAGCTTCTTCAGGTGTTATTCCTTCCAATCTCTTTGAGGGTAACGTGAATCTTACGAGGCGCAACGTTTGATACTGGATTGTTGATGGAGAGGGACGCCACTTCCAGAGATGGAAGATAAGTCACGGTGACGCCATAAGGAATCAACCTTGATAAGTCAGAATTTGGTTCAATAGGAACCCTGAGAGAAGCTTCCTCACGTATTTGAAAAGAATGCCAAAAGTGTCTTCATTCATTTTGACGAAAATATATATAGTTCACCAAACCCTAAAAACGAAATAAATTGGTGCAGCTGAAAAGGCATAGGTTTCAGCCACAACCACCAAATTATTTATTTAATTGCAATAATTAAAAAAATAAAATAAAAATAAAAATAATGGAAACATGGGCCTTCAATCATCATCAATGGCAGCTATACAAATAACCAGCCTTGTCTCTGTGACGTGTTGGGCCTATTTAAGTCTACCTCTGGTCATGGGCCCTTCAAGTGCTTCATGATCCTTGCCCTTAGTTGTGTCCTCATCACTGTGTTGAGCCCTTTTAAGTATGCCTCTGGTAATGGGCCCTTCAAGTGCTTCATGGTTCTTGCCCTTAGTTGTGTCCTCATCACTCCCTCCTTCTTGAAAAGGATTTGTCCTTAAATCCAAGGCTCCTTCATCTACATCAATAAGAGATAAATCATACACATTGAAAGTGGCACTTACATTATACTCACTAGGCAAGTCAATCTTGTAGGCATTATCGTTGATCTTCTCCAACACTTGGAATGGTCTGTCTCCTCTAGGTTGAAGCTTGGACTTCCTGTGTTCTGGGAACCTCTCCTTCCTCAGGTGTACCCAAACCTAATCACCTGGTTCAAGCATGACTTTTTTTTTCTGGTTTTGTTGGCTTGCCTTGCATAGCTCGCATTTTTCTTTTCAATTTGAGCTTTCACTTGCTCTTGCAGCTTCTTCACATACTCAACTTTAGCCTATGCATCCTTATGCTTAAACATAGGAATGATAGGCATAGGCAACAAATCAAGAAGAGTCAAAGGATTAAATCCATACACTATCTCAAATGGTGAACAATTAGTTGTGTTATGGACAGCCCGATTATAGGCAAACTCAACATGAGGCAAACATGCTTCCCAAGATTTAAGATTTTTCTTTAAAACAGTTCTAAGCAGTGTGCCTAAAGTCCTATTGACTACCTCAGTTTGACCATCAGTTTATGGGTGACAAGTAGTAGAAAACAACAATTTAGTACCAATCTTACCCCACAAGGTCCTCCAAAAATGACTAAGGAATTTTGCATCCCTATCACTGACAATGTTCCTCCTCGGTAATCCATGAAGCCGCACTATTTCTTTGAAAAACAAATCAACCACATGACAAGCATCATCCACTTTCTTGCAAGGTATGAAGTGTGCCATCTTAGAAAACCTGTCAACAACAACAAACACAGAATCCTTTCCATTCTTAGTTTTGGGCAGCCCCAAAACAAAGTCCATAGATATGTCAGTCCAAGGATATTCAGGAACAGGCAAAGGAGTATACAATCCATGAGGTTTAACCTTAGATTTAGCCTTTTTACACACAATGCAATGATCACAAAACTTATGCACATCACGCCTCATATGAGGCCAAAAGAAATGCTCTTGCAGAATTTCCAGGGTCTTTTGAACCCCAAAGTGACCCATCAAGCCCCCCTCATGTGATTCACTCACAAGCAACTCTCTAATGGAACACTTAGTCACACATAATTTATTTGCTTTAAACAAGAATCCATTATGCCTATAGTAACCATTTTCAGAAAACTTTTCACATGCAACAAAAATTTCAGCAAAGTCCACATCATGCTCATACATGTCTTTCAAAGACTCGAGACCAAACAGTTTAGTTTCAAGCATAGCAAGTAAAGCATGTCTCCTAGACAGTGCATCAGCCACTATATTCCCTTTTCCCTTTTTATGTTTGATGACATATGGAAATTGCTCTAAAAACTCTACCCACTTAGCATGCCTCTTATTAAGCTTTCCTTGTCCTTTTAAGTACTTTAAGAACTCGTGATCACTATGGATGACAAACTCTTTGGGTAACAGGTAATGCTGCCAAGTTTGTAAAGCTCTAACCAAAGCATACAATTCCTTATCATAAGTTGAATAGTTAAGGGCAGCAGCTCCTAACTTTTCACTAAAATAAGCTATCCCTCTTGCAACAAAACAGCCCCAATACCCACATTTGACGCATCACACTCAATTTTAAATGATTTTGCAAAATTAGGCATAGCAAGAATGGGTGCATTAGTTAACCTATGTTTGAGGGAAGCAAAGGCCACTTCTTGTTTCATACCCCATTTGAAACCCACATTCTTCTTAACAACTTTAGTTAGAGGTGCAGCCAACGTACTAAAATCCTTAACAAATCTCCTATAGAAACTTGCTAAACCATGAAATCGCCTCTCCTCACTCACGGTCTTAGGTGTTGGCCATTCTTGGATGGCCTTAACCTTTTCCACATCCACCGTACTCCCTCAGCACTAACAACAAAACCCAGAAACACCACATGATCAGTACAAAAGGAGCACTTTCTAGGTTGGCATACAATTTTTCTTTCCTAAGCACACTTAAAACAGATTGCAAATGTTCAACATGCAAATCAAGACTAGTGCTATAAATAAGAATATCATCAAAGTACACTACCACAAATTTTCCAATAAACTCCCTTAAAACATGGTTCATCAATCTCATGAAAGTACTAGGTGCATTAGTCAAACCAAATGGCATAACCATCCACTCATACAAACCATATTTTGTTTTAAAGGCAGTTTTCCATTCATCTCCCTCTTTGATCCTAATCTGATTATAGCCACTTTTCAAATCAATTTTAGAAAACACACATGCACCATATAGTTCATCAAGAAGATCATCTAACCTGGGGATTGGATGCCTATACTTGATGGTGATGTTGTTTATGGCTCTATAATCAGAACACATCCTCCATGAGTCGTCCTTCTTGGGTACTAGAATGACAGGTACAACACACGGACTCATACTATCTCTCACCCAACCTTTGCTCAGGAGTTCAGACACTTGCCTTTCGATCTCCTTAGTTTCTTGTGGGTTGCTCCTGTAAGCTGGCCGATTGGGAAAGGACGCTCCTGGAATGAGATCAATGTGATGCTCAATTCCCCTCAATGGTGGCAAACCATCCGATACACTTGCTGGAAACACATCATCGAAATCTTGCAGAAGAGACTCAATACCAGAAGGCAATTTAAATTCATCAAATTGGTTAGCATGCAACATCTGTTGTTGAGAAAACAATAAATAGAGGGGTTGTCTCACGCAAAGCACCTTCCTTACCTCCCTTTTTGTTGCTAAACAAAGTTGTTTGCCCTCAAGTGTTTCACTCTTTTTGTTTTCTCTCTTTTCCCTCTCAAGTGTTTCACTCTTTTTCTTTCCCCTCTTTTCCTTCTCAAGTGTCTCACTCTTTTTCCTCTCAAGTGTCTCACTCTTTTTCTTTTCTCTTATTTTTATCTAATCTTCACAAACCTTTCTAGGAGATAACGGTTTGAGAACAATTTTCTTGTCATCTTGCTTGAAAGATATTTTGTTGGTGAAGCCATCATACACTGCCTTGGTATCATACTGCTACGATCTTCCTAACAGCACATGGGTTGCTTCCATTGGGACCACATCACACAACACCCTATCATTATATCTCCCAATGGTGAGACACACCTCAACCCATTGAGTCACTTTTACCTCTTCATCTTCACTAAGCCACTGAAGTTTGTATGGCCTAGGATGGGGTTTAGCTTCCAAATTCAGTTTGGTCACTAACCTGGAACTTGCAACATTGGTACAGTTTCCTCCATGAACAATTAAAGAGCACAACTTACCATTAATGACACACCTGGTGTGGAAAATATTTTCTCTTTGGTTGTCATCCAGTGGCTACATCTGATTTCCCAACAACTTTCTCACCATCAGCATATCACCCTGCATAGCTTCCTCCTCATACTCTTCTTCTTCCACTTCTTCTTCACTGGTTTCAGACTTACTAGTGACTTCTCCATCAGCCTTCATGATCATGGTCCTCCTGGTTGGACATTCAGAAGTAATATGTCCTCTGCCTAAGCATTTTATGTTTCTGGTTCCAGTATTGGATGAGGAAGTGGAAGTGTTATGTTTGCTTCCACCAACACTGGAGGAGGAAGTGGAAGTGTTATGTTTGCTTCCACCAACACTAGACGCTGCTGACTTTCCACGTGGGGATGTTGCTGCTGGGCTGGACGAATTACCTCTCTCCTTCTTGGATCTGTTGGCCCAGTTCCGGTTGTAAGTATTGGGTGAGTTTCTCCTTGTTGCACTTATTCTTTTAATTTGTAGTTCAACTCGTAGTGCCTTATGTAGCAGTTCATCCAACTCCACATACTCCTGTAATTCAACAACATCTTTGATTTCAGGGTTTAGACCATTCATAAAACGAGCCATTGTGTCTTCGGGTTCCTCTTCGATGTTGGCCCTCACTAACGCCATTTCCATCTCTTTATAGTATTCTTCCACAGTTAAATTCCCTTGGGACAGGCTTTGGAGTTTCTGTCCCAGGGATTCTCCTCTCAATTTGATACCAGATGATATGAATCTTACGAGGCAGAACGCTTGATACTGGATTGTTGACGGAGAGGGACGCCACTTCCAGAGATGGAAGATAAGTCACGGTGACGCCACAAGGAATCAACCTTGATAAGTCAGAATTTGGTTCAACAAGAACCCTGAAAGAAGCTTCCTCACGTATTTGAAAAGAATGCCAAAAGTGTCTTCATTCATTTTGACGAAAATATATATAGTTCACCAAACCCTAAAAATGAAATAAATTGGTGCAGCTGAAAAGGCATAGGTTTCAACCACAACCACCAAATTATTTAGTTAATTGCAATAATTAAAAAAATAAAATAAAAATAAAAATATTGGAAACATGGGCCTTCAATCATCATCAATGGCAGCTATACAAATAACCAGCCTTGTCTCTGTGACGTGTTGGGCTTGTTTAAGTCTGCCTCTGGTCATGGACCCTTCAAGTGCTTCATGGTCGTTGCCCTTAGTTGTGTCCTCATCACTGTATTGGGCCCTTTTAAGTATGCCTCTGGTCATGGTCCCTTCAAGTGCTTCATGGTTCTTTCCCTTAGTTGTGTCCTCATCAGAGGGGCTCCTATTCAAGATGAAGACAGCTCTAGACACTGCCTCTCCCCACAAGTACTTGGGCAGAATCTTGCCTTTCAACATGCTCCTTACCATATTCATTATGGTTATGTTTTTTCTCTATGCAACTCCATTATGTTGAGGTGTGTAGGGAGGAGTCACTTCATGAATTATGCCTTCCAGATCACAAAATTCTTGAAATTTTGCAGAAACATATTCACCACCACATTTGTTCTCAATATCTTGATCAATGAGCCACTTTGCTTTTCTGCCATATTTTTGAACTTCCCTAAGACTTCAAAGACATCACTCTTCCTTCTTATTAGATAAAACCATACTTTCCTGGTCAATTCATCAATAAAGGATATGAAGTATCTGTTTCCACCAAGAGATTCAGTCTGCATAGGGCCACACACATCAGAGTAAATCATTTCAAGTTTCTCTTTTGCCTTGATTGGTACATTTTGTTTGAAAGTGCTTCTTGATTGCTTACACTGTAAACAACCATCACATACTTCACTAGGAGGCTTGATCTGAGGCAAACCTAACACCATTTCTCTTGAGTTTAGCTGAATCAGATCTCTAAAATTTAAATGGCCAAATCTGTAATGCCATAACCACTCTTCACTGTTTACTACAGTGGCAAAACACTTCTATTCTATCACATCAATCTCAATTTTAAATGTTCTATTTTTTGAAAGAGGGGACTTCAAAATGAGCTTTTGATTTCTGTCAAACACTCTCAACATCTTGTTTTCAAGCTTAGTCATAAAGCCCTTTTCTAGTAATTGACCTAAGCTGAGGAGATTACTTTTCATACTTGGTACAAAGAGTACATCAGTGATGCAAGACTGACCTCCATCCTTTGTTTTGATAGGACCTTCCCAATTCCTTCAGCACTCAAAGTTCTATCATTAGCAAATTTGACTTGGCTCTTCACAGATTGATCAAGGTTGAGAAACCACTTTCTTCTTCCTGTCATATGAGTTGAGCAACCTGTGTCTAGGTACTAACAATTATTGTAACACCCTGAAATGTTATTAATTATAAATCGATGTTTGATAGTATTTATTGTGTTGTTTGACTATATGATAGATTTGAATGAGTTTAAGTATGCCTTGAACTAGTCATGTGTAAATTTCTTGATATGGATGCTGAATTATGTGAAGTTTTGTTGAGCTAAGTTGAAAGTATGAGATTTTAGATTTTACCAAAACCTAGATCAATGCAATCATGATACCGGATTCGTTAACCGTTGAATCATCTTCAAAGTTTGTTTGAATATCTCTAAGATATGTTTCTACAGTCTGACCGTTGGGATCTTGAAAGTAATAACTTTTGGTCTCCCGCTAAGCGAGAAACGCGCGCTAAGCGCAATTCCAACCGAGGGGAATTACGCTGAGTGGCCCAAAGCTGCGTTAAGCCCAATTCCAATCGAGAGAAAGTGCATTGAGCGCCCAGAGGGTGCCCTAAGAGAGCCCTAGTGTAGAGGGGGATGCGCTAAGCCTAAATCCTTGCGCTAAGCACAAGAAGTGGGCTTCGGCTTAGTGCGACAGGCCCGCTAAGCGAAAGTTGCAGGTTATAAATACGTCCTTAGCGTGAAAAACACGATTTTCACTCTCCTCTTCTCCCAAAAACGGCTCCCAAACCCTAAAACCTTGTTTTCCACCACCCAAGACCACCGGTGGGCGCCGTGAGCCGCCATTGCTTGCCGTTGGACCCCACACCAAGAGGAACACTTTAATCGGAGCGAAATCCTCAGAATCCTCCTTGAAGATTTGATGGAGAAAATTCCTCAATCCTTCATTTCAAAGTTTCTCTGAGGTAACCTTGACTTCTAAGCCTTCTCCTAGCTAGTTTGAGTTCTTCTTAGTGTCTCTTATGTGTTGGGTATTGTAATAGGGTGTTTTTACACTTCCTTTGAAAAACCCTAGAGAATGAGACATTGTAAAAGTTATCTTTTTATAACCTTGAAGTTATTTTTGCGGCATTCACTGAACCCCGGTCATATTGGCGTGATCGAAATTTCAAAAAGATGTTTCTTTTCTGTAGAATCTGAAATACCCCTCATCCCTTTATGTTTTGACAGTGGTATTTGACCCCAAATGTTACATTTGACCTTGTTTTTGAAATCCATAATAAATTCCTTTCATTTTGGCGTAATAGAGACTTGCGTTGGACCGACAAGCGCGAATGAGAGAGAGACCTCTAAGTGACGCAAAGAGGAATTGACGGAGAGTTCACGATAGGTGAGGGGAGTTATTATAAAATTTACCGTTTTGACACCATAGTTAAGGTCAGGGAACCTAGCTATGAGAATATCTGCCTGTCCCTGTTGCATGTTGATTTTCTTTCAAGAAAACTATGTTTTTAATGAATGGGATGCGATATATCTATTATTGATGAATAACATTATTGTTTATTAAACTTGTGTTGTTTGAAGACCTGGGGAGTGTGAACCTCAGGCATGGAAAATATGTTTATATGCGGAATATGACTCATTGTCGATGTTCCTATTGGTGACTTTAATTGATATATGGTGATGTTGATATTTACGATGATATTGATTTGAGATGACGTTGTTAATGGTGATCATGCCAACATGAATTGATGTTATTATTGATGGTTATGTCAATATGGAATGAGGTTGTTGTGGTTATTGGTGATGTCATTGAAATGGAATGTTGATGATGTTGGAAATGCATTGACAAGTGCATGTTGTGTATGTTCATGGGGCGCGGAGTGCACTGACCTTGTTGGATGGCCTATTTGTAGGGGACAAGCGTGGTTAAAGAATCTAAGCATTCACTGCGGGGATGCTTAGGCGTTTTAATTGGTCCATGGTCTTTGGCACTTGCTTTTGGCCATGTTCATACGTCGTATGTAGTGTATGTTCATGGAGGGGGTGCCCATGTTTCATACCTCATATGACACGGGAAATAGTATAAACTATGGCAATATGTACTTTGTACTAGGGGGTATGTCACCTGGTAGGGAACTCCTTGTGGCCCCAGGTTGATCACCTAGGTGGGGGGGGAGTTATGATGCACGACTGGGTGGCCTCGACAAATACTGCATGGTTTCCTAAGTGAGGTGTCATGTGGACATGCTTAGGGCTATTTCCTTGGTATTGGATACGGTACGTACCGCATTGCATCTGAGAGTTGAGGTCAGATCTGTGCAGTCTTGATTGGATCCATGGATGGATGATGAGTAATTGTTGAATATGGATGATGAGTAATTGTTAAATTTGGAGAATGAACAATTGTTGGATGTGAGTGTTGAATAATGAATGTTGTGCAAGCTCATGATGTTTGCTTATGTTTTCTTGCAAATTGTGATTATTTGGATTCAACATTGGTTCTTTTTATAATGAACTCACCCTTGCAATTTTGTATCGTGTGGTTGATACCTATAATGATCGCGAACCTTGTTCGTGGGAGCAGAATGACAACATTAGGGTGCAGAAAGTGAGATTCTGTTGAGGAGCCGTCAAGCTGACGTGATGACATTGGGATATTTTGGGAGAGAGTTGTGTTTTGTTAATCAACTCCTCCATAGTGGTTCATGATTTCTTTTGTTGGATTAAGGATGTAAATCACATATTTAATTATATGTTCGAACTGATTTAATCTTCATTACGTGTATGATGTGTACTGAACTACTATATTAATATTCATGTATTCGGTTAAACATTCGGTTGAACTACTATATATATTAGTAAAATTCAAATTTACTATGATTTTTTATAAGCAAAATAATGGAGTTTTCATAAAAGAAAGAAAAAGAATTTAATTTTCCAATTATTAGAGTGGTGATATCGTAGCGACAAGGCGGATCGTTACAATTATCACTTTCCCCTTCAATTTGAGTAGTTACCATTAGCAGTACCTGTTCAATGTCCTCATTTTCTTCTTGAGCCAATTTTGCATCATTGCCTTTAGGTTCTCTTTTGTTATTGGGTTTTCTGTAACACTCATCAGCAAAGTGCCCAAACTTTTGATAGTTAAAGCATTGAATACTTCTTTTGTCGAACTTCTTTCTATTAGAAGAGTTTTGGGAATTGGATCCCCTTCCTTTCTTGTGGTCCTTATCACTGTTATGATTTCCCCTCCATTTATTGCTCTTCCATTCAGTTTTCTCTTTCTTCCATCTATCACTATGCTTCTTTGGATTAGACTGTGCTTGCAAGGCTTTTTCACTTTTCTTCTCATTGATCCTTTCATTCATTCTTTGCTCATGAGATTCCAAAGATCCTTGCAATTCCTCTAGGCTAAGCTCTTCAAGATTTTTGGATTCCTCGATGGCTACCACAATATGGTCGAACTTGGGTGGCATGGTTCTAAGCACCTTCTCTACAACTGATTGCACAATTATCTTTTCTCCATAGCCCTTTATTGAATTCACCGCTGTCTGTACTTTTGTGATGTACTCAACAACTGATTCATTCTTTTCCATTTGTAGTAGTTCATATTGTCTCCTCAGAGTTTGCAACTTGATCTTCTTGGTTTTTGTGGCTCCATCATGAGATTTCTCAAGAATGTCCCATGCTTCTTTAGAGGTTTGAGCCATTGCTATCTTTTCAAAGTTAGCAGCATCTACACTTTGGTGCAAAATGAAAAGTGCCTTGCAATCTGTCTTTTCCTTTTCTCTACCAACAACCTTTTGTTCATCTATTGCTCTCTCTCCCACAGGTATATAACCTTCTTCTACGAACTCCCAAACCCCTTGGAATCGCATCACCACGCTGATCTGAATCTTCCAATTTTCGTAGTTCTTTCCTGTGAGAATTGGTAGATTTGCAGGAATTGAGCCAGATATTGTAGCCATCAAAGAACTCCTTCAAGAACACCTCCAAGAACCTTTCTTTCTTTTCTTGTTAGTGATTCTAGCCCCTTCTATCAAAACCAATGCTCTAGATACCAATTGTTGGTACACATTCACTCACTCAATTGCAAGAGATGCAATTCACTCCCTCACACATTCACTCGTGTATCACTTACTGTTCCAAGCAAGGAATTGTACATTTACACACTAGGAATAATACCAGAGACAGAAAAAATGATAGAATGAAAAAACGTATTATTAAGATGTATGTATGTCCTTTTATACAAGCAAAACAGAACAATAACACTTTACACTTAGGCTAGACACTTATAACAGAATTTTAAAATTCCGTTACTTTGTTATATTCAATGTACAATCAAATTTACACCACACAAAATAGAATTAAACTCTCACATATAAAAGTGACTTTTCTCTCTTTTATACACGCACACACATTAGGAAAAATACATGATTACATTATTAACCTGCTTAAAACTAAGTTGTTGTGCGTCTAATCAATTATTGTGTCAAAAGTTATATTTTGAACCTGATTTAAATGGTCATTTCTCTTTTTTTTTAGTAAAATTTCATACTCAATTCATATGCAAAGAGAACTAATTAATTAATGAAAGTATTTGATAACTCTTTTTTCTTAAAAATTTTCTATTTTTAATTATTTTTTTAAAAAATAGTATCATTTAAATTTAATTAAAACATACAGATAGTATAAAAACTCTATGATATTATTTAATTACAAATGATTTATTAATTTTTATGATAGTCATTTTAAAATTCAAACTTAAGTCATTTCTACTTGACTGAGATGATAAAAACCTGGTGACATTATCTTTTTCCCCTTGTAATTATAAGGAGTAGGAGAAAAGAGAATTCCTCTCTAAGAAAAAGTAAAGAAAAGGAAAAAAAAAAAAACTGTTACATAATTATACTATCAATTCTTAATTTCTTATCCATGCCGCGCAAAAAGCTGACTCTATACAAATTACAAAAGAAAGAGGGTACTCGTAAATTCCTAATACATAACACATGAGGAACACTATACTATGACGAAAGAAGCACTTAATTTTATCTATACTTACATGCGAACTCGTAATTACTAAAACAGCTTTCAAGGCAAGAAACCGTAATTACTAAATCCATTCGTAATAATAACATTATTACGATTCGCATTCGCAGTGCTATCGGCAGCATTGTCGCCGCCGACGGCCTTGGACTCCGATGCGGCGGCTGCGGAAACCGCCGGAAAATGGCCGCACTTATGGCAGCGCGCGGTGACGGCAAACGGCGCGCGACACGAGGGACACGAGGAGTGCGACGCGAGCCACGTGTCGACACACGCCACGTGGAACCCGTGGCCGCACTGCGGCAGCACCCGGATCTCGTCGCCGGCGCCGAACTCCGTCAGGCAAATCGCGCACTCCGACCACTTGCACCGGTCGCCGCCGCCGGCGTAGGTGAACTTCGGCAGTGAATTCACCACTTTCTTCTTGAGGCCCTTGTTCGCCGTCGCCGGCGATTCTCCGGCACCAGAGCCGGAGCCGGCGACGGGTCCCCGGCGGAGCCAGGCGCAGCGCGCGATGGCAACGAGGCCCACCACGCATATGAGGGCGCAGAGGAGCGCCGCCAGGATCACTACGAAGTCCGACTCGACGGCTGCGGCGGCCTCCGGCGGTGGCGCCGCCGCGGATTGGAGGAGTCTCAGCCCTCGTGTCATGTGTGATGGAAGATACTATCAAGTTAGGGTTTTGATAACAATATTTTAGAGAGAGAGAGAAATAAGAGAGGGCAGTGTTTGGCTTGCAGTGTCACGTTTTGGGAAGAAATATAATTGTAATGGGTACTTATAGTTGAGAGGAGGGTTTAGTTCGGTGGGAATTTTGTGTTTTAGGATAAGGGTGAGGTGGTGAAGACTTTTGACTCAAAAAGACTCAGAGAGAAGTGAAAAATCGGAGAAGCTTGATATGGTTCTTAAAATCTTGAATCCCTTTGTTTGGTTTCCGTTTGGCTTCTTGTGAGGTAAGTAGGGAAGGGCATATGTATAGGATCACGTATGATTGTTATGAAATAAAGCCTTGTTCAAAGCTGTCTAACGTTATCTCCTTAAACATAATTGTTAGACCCACAATGAATTGTGATGATGATAAGAAGGGCTAAATTGATTATCCGTTGACACAGAAAAAAATTGATGAGCACTTGTCTTTTGTTGTTTTTACTTGTCTATTTTGAGAAAATTAAGAAAAGAAAAAAAAAGGATGAAGGAAAAAATTAATAAAAAAAATGATAAAATGATGTGATAAAAATAAATAAAAATAGTAAAATGAGATGAAAAAGTTTAAATTTATACTTAAAATAATTTCTTTATTAATTAGGATTAGATTGAATTGTTTTATTAGAAGTTTAATTCAGTTGACTTGTGTGTTAGAGTTATTATAAATTTTTGGTAATTGTGTATGATTCCTAAAAAAAATGATTGGATTGCTTTCCTTCCTTTCTTCAATGCATGTGAATTTGTTATTTGTTTGGTTTTCCAGTGGTGAATAATTACAACTATCTATAAAAGAGAAAAAGTAACAATTAGTGGTCAAAGAACATTTTAGTGGGTGCTATATAGAATACTAGAAAGCATATATAGGATGTTGGGGGTATTGAGGGTAATTAATAAAATGACTATTTTTTCTCATCTAAAATGATATGGTCGAGAAAGGCGAAGGAGAGATAGGTTCATAATATGGGAGGAAAAACAACATATCATTAGAGCATAGATGCCTAGGACATGCGTTTATCTCTTTAGTGCCTTGAATGCGATAAATACCTTCTTTTTTCTTTTTTAGAGTCATGGATGCAATAATTAAATTGAGAATAACAGTATTAAACTACTTAGTTCATCATTCAAAATCAAGAATATGTATGTATTTCTATCACACGCATCTTTTGAATGTGAATCTAACTTAGGCAACTTTAAATTTCACACTGAAAAGGAATACACCAAAGAATGATCAACTTCAAGCCAATTGTACCAATATAAGTCTAAAGTTTCGTCTTTGCTGCAGTATCCTACCAGCATTCATTATGTTGTCAACTTTTCAGAACCTACTTTGTTGATGACTTATATATAACCAAGAATTGCAATTTGCAAGGGGCCCTCTTCTATTTTATGTTTCTAGGAAGATAACAAAAGCTATTGAGTTGCTATGTCAATTCTCACTTGGAATTATTTGTGATGATCATATTGCCCTGGATGTGTTGTACGTACAAAGGAAAAACTGTCATTCTCAGTTTTTAGTTAAGGATGATATTCTCCATTTATTGAAATGTTGAGAGCAAATTGCTTTTAGGTGCATAACAGCATGCATATGTGGAGCTGTAGTAAAAAAAATTTGAATTTTTATTTTTTCATGATGGTATCATGATTTTTAATTGTTTTACTATCCGATTGCTGTAAAAAAAAAATTGTTTACCACCCAATCAAACACACACAAAATGGCCTAACATTCATTATTTATCATGAAAGACAATTTTATCAAAAAGATTAAGATTATTATAAGTGACAATTTTTTTTTTTAAAGTATTAATACAATTAGATATCCAAACTCAAATTTAAAACTATTGATTAATAGTGTATTTGAATTTGCTTTAAATATTTGCGTTTATTCATGTCTACCCACCTCCAAGCTAAAGCTACAATATGTAGCGTTGAGTTATAGACATAGGTATTTTGTCTTGTGGATGCAGCTCCAAACAAGGGCCCAAGTTGAAACAACCTTGCATCAAGTGCTTAATGGTCACATTACTGAAAATACAGTTTTGTCAAAATTTGATTGAAAGTAGTGTCTTAGCTTTAATAGTCTTCTTTGTTAAAAAAAAAAAGCTAAATAATTTATTTGATTTTTTATCTTCTTTTTTTTCTGTTTGATTTAATCCTTTATCTATTAAAAAATTCATTTTAATCATTTATATTTTTTTAAAAAAAAATAATCAAAATAGTTCTTCTGTCATTACAAACTTAACAATATATATTAGGGAAACTAAGGTATTAACATAAAAAAACTGCCACAAATTGTAAGCCTATTTTTCTCCTTCATCTTCCTCCTCTTTTTCTCCCTTCTCCTTCCTCCTTCCTAATCTTCTCCTATCTTCTTAGATGTGTGTAGTAGAATCCCATGGTAGTCGTCACCTTCCACTCCACTAAGGGTGAGAATAGGTCAGGCCAGACCAGGCTTTGAAAGGCTTGAGCCTAGCCTACGATGAATCTTTGAGGTCTGAGCCTGACTTATAGCTTATCAAAGGCTTTTATTTTGGCTCGGCCTGACATTTTTAAAAGCTTGGCCTGGCCTGACCTGATAGCCTTTTTAAAAGTCATCTTCACAATAAATATTTAATATTTTATGGAGTAGGAACATAATAGAAAAGTTAAAGAAAAGGAAAGTCAATCAAAATAATGAGGAATATAAAAGAACACATGACTCACACCTAAATTGTAATTGTAATTAAAGTCCTTAATTATAGGAATAGAAGTTATGGAGCAGTAATGTGTAATCAAAGTCTGATAGTTTTAAACAAAAATTTAATTGTATCCAAAAAATAATATTATATGTTAGTACCCAAAAAATAATATAAGTATATATATAGGTCGGCCTATCAGACTTATAAGGCTTTTTAATAAGTCTAAGCTTGGTCTATTTAATTTAATAGGCTTTTAAAAAAGTCTGAGCCTAACATTTTAATTAAATAGACCAGTTCAAGTCAGACTTTATATAGGCCAGGTCATAGGCCCCTGTAGGCCGACCTGACCTATTCCCACCCCTACACTCCACCTACAACCCAAAAATCTCATTTCACCAAATCTATCACACAATTTCAGATCTAGTAAACTGCAACTTTTATTTTCAGATCAATCTAGAAGGTTCTTGTTGGATGAATCACAGAGAGGTGAAGGGACACTAATTCTTGGTGGACAACTCCATGATAGCACGATCTACAATGGTGAAGATGGATGACATGCTGACATCATTGTACATGGTGGCATTAAAGGTGGTGGGAAGGACACAAGGGATCTATGTACACCTTAGCCTCACAAACCAAGTTCAAGTCTCCACAACATAAAACATGTGTGATTTTTGTTGTATGTTGTAGAGTTGAAGATCAAGATGATTGAAGATGCGAGAGGAGGAAGAAGAAGGGACAAGAAGAGAAAAATAAAAAGACTTATATTTTATGATGGCTTTTAACCACAATATCTTTATTTGACTAAGGGTGTTATGTTTGTAATGTGATCATTTTTTAAAATATAAAAAATTAAAATAACAAAAATAAATATAACATTAAAGCCTAAATAAATCATTTAGAAAAAAAAATTTAATGGTCTTGTACTCATAACTAAAACTGATTGGAGTGAATCAAACTCAAAAACTAACTATTGAGAACAGAATGGATGTTGAAAAAGAAACTGTTACGTACGCGAAATAGCGTTTTCTTTTGAATTCTTTTATATACAAATTAAAACGTGATTTTAATTTCTGTCTAACTGAGAATCATATGGTTTTTAGTTGAGCTTTAAAAGTATTGTTCTTTATTGAAAGCTAATGCACGAACCTCATCTTAAACTACAGTTTGTTTTAGCACTAGATGTCACGTCTTAAGACTAATTTTGCTAATCTATCTAGCTAATTTCCACTCAAGTTTTCTGTTTTCTTTTTGTGAAAATAATTAAAATTTATGATGGCCGGAGTTAATTCAAGGTGAATCTTAGTAAAATGTATAAGTTTATTTATTTTATTTTTTATCATTAGGAAAAAGACAAATTCAGAGGATTTATACATTTATGTGTACCTTCCTTGTCAACCAATCAAGTTACACTTTTTTGGTAGATTCTTTTTCTTTTAAATATTAATAGAATTGATTTTTGAATAAAGTAATTTGTATTTAAGATTTTTTTAAAATTTAATTTTAAGAACGTATTCATGTTTAAATATATAAAACAAAATAACTTAAAATAAAATTATTCAAAAGGATATCGTATAAAAATAGCTAAAATATAAGTGATTATACTATTATTATAGAATATACTAATATAAAAGTATGCTATAATATGTTTTCTTTATGGTGTGTTGAAGAGTTGGTTTTGGGGAAAAAAGGAGGATAATCTTTTAATTTTTAATAAATACATTTTATTTTGATAATTTTAAAAATAAAATTATTACCTTTATTTATTTTCATAAACATTATAAAAATAAAAAATCCCCTTACCCTAACTCTATTGAAACATATATAAAGATATTCCTAATCTACACTTTTTAAGTATTAATATTCTTTCAAAATGTGTCCGGATTCAATCTTAAGTATTCTTTTAAATAATTCTTTTTGAGCTCCTCCTATACATTTTTTATTTTTAAAATGAGAAAAAAAACTACCATCTAATAATAATATATAATAAATGCCCTTGAGCAGAATGAGAGTTGATGGGTAGTTAATCAGAATCGAAGTTAATAAGGTTTTTAAGTAGCCATCCATATTCTTCTAAAAAAATGTAGCCATCCATATTCTTCTAAAAAAGAAGAAGTAGTAGCCATCATATAGAATGTCTTATTCTCTCTTTATACTTGTTTTTGTTAAGAGATGTAAGGGACTTTATATTTTAGAGAGTTTCTTCTAAAATATGAATGCCAGATGCATTTATTTTTGTATTCAATGATTTCAAATATTGTAATTGTATCTTCATGCAAATTGCAAATGCTATATTTTTGTTCCTCTAAATTGATAAGAGATCAAAATAAAAAGATGTAGTTTCATTCTTTTACTGACATCATATCGACTTTTGTCTGAAAAGCTATATATACCGTCATCATGTATACTCAAACTTTATGTTTTATTTTATTTTATCCGACAATACAAAAATGTTCAAATATCATAAAAGAGGAAATAATCCTTAAACTTGTTAGATTGTAGTCATAGAATAATTTTAAAGAAAATCACAGAATGGTTTATTAGATTGTTGCATCATATGATCTCAATATATATAATCCTCATGAAATTATATATCTTTCACACAAATGAATGGTTTCTTTTTAATCCATACATATTTAGAGTGAACAATTAACATACCACATGCTTATTCATCGAATTATTTTGTTTGCTATCCATTAAAGTTATAAAATTGATTAGAATTTTCATCAATGGAAAAAATAAATTCAGAAGTCAAGATTAATTTCACAAAACATATGGAAGATCAATGTTATGGAGACCTTTTAGACTTGCTATTGGAATACCTTGAGCGTTGATGAGGGTGGGAGTGATCGTCGTGCAAAAGAGATTAAACATGGACAAAGAGCGACTCCTGGAAGGCCTATAGCGAGAGAGATACATGAATGAATTAAATATACACCCAAATGAGATGGATTGAAGATTATGCAAGTATGAGATTGTATAGTTAAGAATTTCTTAAAAGAATTTGTTGGTACTACCTATAACAACAAGATACATATACTTTTTGATAACAAAGGGAGTGGCAAAGAAACATACTAAAAGGGTTATTCATTATCTCCTCCAAAAAATGAATGACTAGAAGGAATCGAAATAGACAAACCAGGCCAAAGCATGCTGAGTTGTGGGGGTAGTTAATGATTTG
Source organism: Glycine soja (assembly GCF_004193775.1). Classification (NCBI taxonomy): domain Eukaryota; kingdom Viridiplantae; phylum Streptophyta; class Magnoliopsida; order Fabales; family Fabaceae; genus Glycine; species Glycine soja. The sequence continues at coordinate 24,910,400 of NC_041017.1, read as the reverse complement.
GAAAACAATTGGGCGTTACAAGTGGACTTAAGAGCTGGTTGTCAATGTGTTAGAAGGTTTTTCTTTTCACTTGAGGTTGTCACCACTTGCTAGAATCATCATCGAAATTCCCTCTACATGCCCCATGTTAAGAAACACTATCGAACAATGGAGCTTTATCTTTTAAGTCAGCATTGCTTTGATCACTAACTTGGAAGCAACTCTTGTGAAGGTAATATTAGTTTTATCTTTAAAGTCAGCATTGTCTGATCAAAGCAATACTGACTTGAGACACATGTTATGGAGATAATATTTGCTTATCTTTTAAGTTAATATTGCTTAATCAAAGTAATATTAACTTGAGGGGAACTATTATGGACCCATTTCGAGGCTGCCATGTGGGTCATGGCCCATAACAACTACACAACATGTTTCCTATTTTCAACTACAATTTACTATATAATTAATGCACTGCCTATAGGTATGGCCGAAGTTCATTTTACACATGTCTCTTGCATTTTTTAACTTTGACATTGATTCTCATTGGAGGTTGTTGCCACTTGTGTCAAATCTTCACCAGAATTCTCTCAGCATCCATCATGTACTGAAACACTACCAAACAATCAGAAATCAAACAAGACCATTTATAGTTGAAATTGATTTTGAGTGCCCAATCATAATTATTAATTTCTCAAAATTGACATATTTTTTGAAATAAGTCATTAATTGTGAAAAAAACATTTTACTTATTTAAGAAAATTCATCATATGCTTAATTTAGAACATGAGTATGTGGTTCAAAGAGAACGAAATCTATTGCAATACAATCTAATGACTAGTGTTATTTAGACCAATATATTTCATTCAATTTGGAAATGATCTCCTTAATTCATTAAAGAATAAATTTTTTCTTATATCTTTGTCAACTTTCCTTTGTAATATTTAAACCACTTTTTTCATTCAATTTGAAAAATCTCTTAAACTAATAAATTAAGAATATAAGTTTTCTTATATCTCTTTCCACTTACTTTGAACTTAATTGCTCATGAAAAGTAAATAATAAAATTGAACACAAAGGGTTCTCTATATTTATAAAAGAAATTAATGCAAATATACTCTTGAATAGATTACAAATAAATTGAAATTAGGTTTAGCATAAGGGGCTAGTAATAACACAATTTTGCACGTGAGACGTTTGGTTTTCTCTCCCTTGGGAAAATTTTTCTTAGGGTTTCTTTTATGCATCATGTTGTCTCCTTGACAGGCATATCAAGTTGCATAAGCAGTATAAAACAATAAGACCAAGTTGGACAAGTGACTTCAATAATTTAAGAGGGGAGGGTGAATTAAGTTTCAGAATTTTCCCACTAACAACCTTTTATTCCTTCTTTAAATAATATATGACAGAAGAAGGAGCAACAAACAATTCAATCGATGTTCTTTAAATGCACAAGACAAAATTAATTGCAATAATATAAATCAGATAAGGGAAGAGAGAATTGCAAACTTGGTGTTTGACCACTTCTTGTGCCTATGTCTAGTCCTCAAGCAACCCACTTGAGATTTCTACTATCCTTGTAAAATTATTTTACAACTTCTGAACCACCTAGGGATCCCTTTCCCTTGTGTTAAGAAAAACTCACAAATCAAGAGACACGCAGCCTCTTGATCACAACAACAAATTTCTTTTTGAAGTACATAAGTTTTTTTCTATTTTTAGAGAAGAATGATACAAATTGAAGATCTTAGAAGAATCCTTAATTGATTAGCAAGTGTTGGCCAAAGGTTTGTTTTTGAGAGAATAAGACAATGAGGTTTTGAAAATCTCAGAGGATTTTCGTAGACAAGTCACATATTTACAGGCATTTGGTGGCTTTTCAAAAACTCATGAAAGGATGTGACTTTTCAGAGTTATTTTTGAAATTTCCTCACTGGTAATCAATTATAAATGTTTGGTAATCAATTATATAGTTATTTAATGAGGAGTCATGCCTTTTCAATTTGAATTTCAGGAGTTCCGTTACTAGTAATCGATTACAGCTTTTAAAATTCAAATTTCAAACTTCCTGAAAGCTTTTTTAAAACCAATTGTGCTTTTGGTGATCGATTACTAGTGAAAACCACTTTTTCATAAATGTAAAAATATTTAAAAACTTTTTATAGGTAATTTGAAAATTATGTTTTTAAGGCCAAACCTTTTCAATCATTAAGAGATTCTTTTAACAAAAATGGACTATAGTGAATCTTTTCACTTGCTCTTTTGCTTACTTGATCTTGACTTTGGATTTGAAGTAAACTTGAGTTGCTTCTATCTTTGGCATCATCAAAACCTTTATACATATGCAATCACATTCTTTCCCTTTTTGATGATGACAACTATCTGAAAGCATGTACAAAAAATATTATATTTGTGAGATGAGCACTCCCCCTTAAGTTTGCAAATCATTTCTTAATATTTTTCAAAAAAGATATACCCTTTACCTCTTACATGAGTCTTTCTCCCCCTTTGGCAACATCAAAAAGTCGATAATACCAGAAGAAAGCATGCACAGATGGTTCAACCAATTTCAAAACATAGCAAGGCTTTAAATAACAAAGAGGAATATCCAAAGCAATCACAAAATAACCAAGTCCAAGTATCCAAAGCAATCACAAAATAAACAAGTCCAAATATCCAAAGCAAACACAATGCAAAAATATTGGAATATCCACAAAATTAGACACATAATACTAGATAAAATTAGGACAAAAAAAAAGTCTTCTATGAATCCATCAGAGGATCAAAGCAGCAACGAATGAAGCTCATATCATCCTCAAGACGTGTGATTCGTGAATCCATAGCATTGAAATGATCACCGACAAATTCCTGAAGATCCCTATGTTCAGTGAGAACATCATTCAGCAGTGAAGACGAGGAATCCCATTGTGGTGGTGGGGAGGGTGTTCGTTTGTTAGGAATCGGAGGGGGAAGGTCTTGTTTTCGTACCCATTGGCCATCGACATCCTTTTAGTATCCAAAGGAGGCAACAACACCAGCCCCAATAGCAAAAGAATGTTTGACTTTAACAAAATGGTTCATCATCTAAAGGGACATTAAAATGATGAAGAAAAGAGTGACATGATGAGGATATGGAAGAGGTGCATTGGTACCGGACAAGATGGGCTCAGTCAATTTGACGACCGGTTTGAAGATCCCACAACAGAATTAAATCTTCCTCAAAGGCCTGCACAAGATTTGTGGAACGTGGAAGCAAAATACGACACAGAATATAATGCATGATACGACATTCAAAAGTGAATGATCCAGCAAGCAATCTGCCGATCATATCAGCATGTTCATTACAAACCATTTTATGTGCATCATGAGTTGAATAGATATGCTTCCAATCATCATCCAAAGTGCCCTCAAAAGGTACACCTTGACTACTCAGTTTTGTCAATGAATAAAACAAAGATTGATCAACCACAATTGGAATTTTATCCACCTTAGAGAAAATAACACCATCCCTAATTTGTAGATTATTATAAAAGACATGAAATAATTCAAGACAGAATGGAAGTTTGGAGACATAAAATTAATTAACTCAGAATTTTGAAAAACCTGATAAAAATCAAAGGTTTCCCTTTCAAAGAATTCTATGTCTAGATATTTAGGATCAAGAATGATACGATGTGAAAATAAAGAATAGTACCTTTGACACTGTTCATCAAAAGAAAATAGAGTTAAAGACCATAGGGAGGAAAAGGAAGGATTAGGTGGTGCTGGTGGGCCACCGGAAGTGTCGTGGCGATGTTGTCCTACAACGGTGGTTGTGGAGGTTGAGCCTTTTCTCTTCTTAAAGGGTTCTACCATTTGGTAGTGTTTCTATAGATTTTGTTCAATGGGTTTGTAGAGAATTGAAAAAGATGAAATTTGCACTTTGTTTGAAGTAATTTGGATAAGAAATGAGAAAGATATGAGGATTCGAAGATTTGGGCATGGAGGGCGCCGTCAAGGAGAAAGAGTTCTGCGCAAAGAGAGAGAAAGAGCAGAATTTATAGGCAGGGATGAGTTGTAATTGATTACAGCTCATGGTAATCGATTACAAGCTTATCCTGTAACCGCCAAAGCCTTCTGGTAATCGGTTATAGCCTATTGTAATCGATTAGATGGGCCTTGTTCTATGGTAATCGATTACAGGGAGTAGTAATCGATTACCAGATCCTAAAATATGGTATTTCAAGTGAAATAATCACGAAAATCAATTATTTGTCACCCACAAAACTACACATTTAGTATAAATAATCAAAATAGACAATCGTGAACAATCATCATAAACAATCAAAATAGACAATCATCATAAATAATCATGAACAATAATTAGCAAACACAAGCACTTCACTCAACAAAAAATTAATCAATCATGAAAGATAACTATCAAACACAATCATTTTTCTTAATCAAAGGAAACAATCATCATAAACAAGCATAATTAACAGCCATTAAAGCCAATTTATTATAAACAATCAAAATTGTTATGAATCTAAGTTATTTATGTCTATGAGTCCTAATTCTCTTCTAATATCAAATAAATTTTCTTTGGGGAGAAGTTTTGTAAAGATATCAGCTAACTGATTCTTTGTGTCAACAAATTCTAGCACACAATCCCCTTTTTGAACATGATCTCTCAAGAAATGATGCCTTATTTCAATATGCTTTGTTCTAGAGTGCAAAATACAATTTTTAGATAGATTGATTGCACTCGTGCTATCATACCAAACGGGAATATGATCAAGTATTAATCCATAGTCAGAAAGTTGTTGTTTCATTCAAAGTATTTGTGCACAACAACTTCCAGCAGAAATATATTCTGCCTCAGTAGTGGATAAGGCAACACTATTTTGTTTTTTACTATGCCATGATACTAGAGCAGAACCAATTAAATGACATGTTCCACTAGTACTCTTTCTATCAGTTTTGCATCCGGCAAAATCAGAATCAAAGTATCCTATTAGGTTATAAGAGGAATTCTTAGGATACCATAATCCTAGATTTATAGTTCCTAATAAGTATCACATTATTCTTTTAACTACACTAAGGCTTGATTCTTTGAGATTTGCTTGGTATCTTGCACACATACAAATACTAAACATTATATCAGGTCTACTTGCAGATAAACAAAGAAGAGATTTGATCATAAGTCTATATTTCTTTATATCTATTGACTGACCGGTTTCATCTTTATCTAGATAGCAAGCAGTGCTCATTGGAATGGCCATATGTTTAGCATTTTCCATACCAAACCTGTTAATTAGTTCTTTGCAATATTTTGATTGACTAATAAATATACCATTCTTTGTTTGCTTTATTTGCAGTTCAAGGAAGAAATTTAACTCACCCATAATTGACATTTCAAATTCATTTTGCATATCTTGAGAGAATTCTTTGCAAAGATAATAATTAGTTGACCCAAAGATTATATCATCAACATATATTTGTACTAAGAGAATATCATTCAATTTTCTTTTGATAAAAATGGTGGTGTCAACCTTTCCTCTTGAAAAGCCCTTTTCTAAAAGAAATTTGCTCAGACATTCATACCAAGCCATAGGGGCTTGTTTTAAACCATATAGAGCCTTTTTCAAGTTAAAGACATTTTTGGGCTTTTCCAAGTTTTCAAAACTAAGAGGTTGATCCACATATACTTCTTCTTGGATAAAACCATTTAAAAAGGCACTTTTAACATCCATTTGATAGAGTTTAAAATCCATTATGGATGCAAAAGCCAATAACATTCTAATGGCTTCTAATCTGGCTACTGGAGCATAGGTTTCCTTTTAATTTATTCCTTCTTCTTGATTATATCCTTTGGCCACTAGCCTAGCCTTATTTCTAATTACTATTCCATGTTCATCCAATTTGTTTCTAAATACCCATTTAGTTCCTATAGCTAGATGATTATCAGGTTTGTCAACTAATTCCCAAACATTATTTCTTTCAAATTGATTTAACTCTTCTTGCATAGCAATAATCTAGTGTTCATCAATTATGGATTCTTTTAAATTTTTAGGTTCAATTAAAGAAACAAAAGCCATATTATTGCATCCATCTTTGAGAGAATGTCTAGTTGTTACCCCTTTTGATATGTCACCGATGATATTATCAAGAGGATGGTATCTTGAAGTTCTCCACTCTCTTGGAAGATTTGTACTTGTTTTAGTTTCATCAATTTGAAAGTCATCATTATTTCCATTTCCTTTGCCTTTGTGCTTTTCCTCATGAATATGCACGCCTTCTAAAGAATCTGTAATATCATCAAGAGTTTCCTTTCTTGGCCTTATAAGGTTAGTTTCATCAAAGGCAACATGGATAGATTCTTCAATAATCATAGTTTTTTTGTAATAAATTCTAAAAGCTTTACTATTCAAGGAATGTACCTTCATCAGATTTTGCATCAAACTTACCTAAGGTGTCTTTTCCGTTGTTTAGCACAAAACACTTACATCCAAACACATGAAGATGAGAAATGATTGGTTTTCTTCCGTTATACAATTCATATGGAGTTTTCTTCAAGATTGGTCTAATTAAAGCTCTATTCATTATATAGCATGCAATATTTACAACTTCAGCCCATAAATATTCAGGAAGGTTTGTATCATTAAGCAAAGTTCTGACTATTTCTTCTAAAGATCTATTTTTCCTCTCAACTACTCTATTTTGTTGAGGGGTTCTAGGTGCAGAAAAATTGTGTTCAATGCCATTTTCATCACAAAATGATTCAAAATATTTATTTTCAAATTCTCCTCCATGATCGCTTCTAATAGATGCAATATTGAGATTTTTCTTATTTTGAATGATTTTAGCAAGTTTCTTAAAAGCATGAAAAACATCTCTTTTATGAGTGAGAAATAATGTCCATGTGAATCTTGAATAATCATTAACTATAACAAGAGAATATAGTAATTTCCTCAAAAACTCATAGTTCTAGAGGAACCAAAAAGATCCATATGCAACAGTTGTAAGGGTTGAGTTGTTGAAACAATATTCTTTGATTTGAAGGAAACCCTTACTTATTTTCCTTTTTGACATTCATCACATAATCTATCCTTTTCAAATTTGAGTTTTGGTAAACCAATTACTAAATCCTTAAAAATTAGTTTATTTAAATGTTCCATGTTTATATGAGCAATTCTTCTATGTCATAACCAAGAATCATCATCTTTACTAAGAAAACATTGAGCATGATTTGATGTTTTATCTAAATTTATCATGTATACATTATTTGTTCTATAGCCTATATGTTTTATATTTTTATCATGTTTATTTTCAATAACACAATTATGAGAGTCAAATGATATTAGAAGGCCTTTATAACATAATTGACTAATACTTAGTAGACTATGCTTAAGACCATCAACAAGTAGAACATTTTTAATGGAGGTAGATGGATTCGTACCTATTTTTCTGACTCCAAGAATTCTACCTTTGTTGTTTTCGCCATAAGTCACATGTCCACTATTCTTAGGAGAAATATGAGTAAACTTTGATGCATCTCCCGTCATGTGTTTAGAGCATCCGCTATCAATGTATCAACTTTTCTTCAAAGAATCCTATATAATGATATTTATGACTTAGGTACCGAAACTTTCTTAGATCCTTGAATGTCAGTTTTGATAAAAGATCCTTTTGGAACCCATATCATTTTAATATTATTAATATTTTTCCTAAAATAGCACGTAGATGCACTGTGTCCTTTCTTTCCATAGTAAAAACATGTTAAGAAAGGATAACTATTCTTTTGAGTAGATGCAAAGAAGTTTTTATACAATTTTTGTTGTTTGTCAGGTCTATATCCTAATCCAGCCTTATCAAACACACATCTTTGCTTTGCTAGTATAATATCTAAATTATTTTTGCTAAAAGTAAATTTGGCAAGAGAATTTTTCAGATCCTTGACTTCTTCTATAAACTTGTTACAACATTTACATGAGTTGGATACTTCTTTACTATCTTGTATTACTTTTATGGTAGAAGATTGGTTTATGTCAATTGGTTTTAAAGTTTTGACTTCAGTCCTAAGATTTTCTAATTCTTCATTAAATTTCAAAACTTCCTTTTCTAAATTTGAAATAGTTTTCTTAGAAAATGAAACTAGTTTTGCAAGTTTGACTGATTCTTTATGCAAGTCATTGAATGCATCTTGGAGTTCATCAAAGGAAATAGATAAGTTATTGTTAGAAGATGTTACCTCTTATTCGCTTTCATAATTTTTGGCCATGAGACTTAGATTCACGACTTCATTTTCTGAGTCTTCGGATGAATCCATAGCGTTATCTTCCCAAGTGATGTAAGCTTTCTTTGCTTTCTTTTCATTGAAGGTTTTCCCGACATATTTTTCCATTCTTTTCTTAAAACTAGAGCAACCAACTCTCAGATGTCCAGGTTGATTACGTTCATAACACTTTGGAACAGAAGATGAATCTTCTCCTCTTTTCTTTGGTTTGAAGTTGGATCTTCTTTGATTTCCTTTATTTCTTAGGAATTTATTGAATCTCTTTACGAAGAAACTGAAATCATCATCTTCTTTTATTTCATTCAAGTCCTCTTTGTCACTTTCTTCTTGAATTGAAGATGAGGCTTTAAGTGCGATTCCTTTCTTTTTCTTGTCATTTTCTTCATGTTGATTTAGTCTCATAAGTTCAATTTCGTGTTCCTGAAGCTTTCCAAAAAGAGTTGCAAGAGACATGTTAGTGAAATCTCTTGATTCTGCAATTACAATTACCTTTGGTTGCCATTCCCGGCTTAAACGTCTCAGAACTTTGTTAATGAGATCCTCATTAGGAAATATCTTTCCTAATGATGCAAGATAATTTACTATATGTGTGAATCTCTTTTGCATATCCTATATGGTCTCATTTTGATTCATTCTAAAAAGTTCATATTCATGAGTTGGGGTGTTTATTCTAGATCTCTTTACATCAATATATTTCTTTTGCATTCTTACAATTTGATACTCTAAAGTATTCATCCATGCCTAATGCAGAGGTATTATGTTTTTGGCCTTTAAGTTATATTGTACCCTTCTTCTTTCTTCTTCATCCCATTGTTCCCTGGGTTTTTCTATAGTTGTGTTTCCTACTACCATTGTAGGGATGTAAGGACCGATTTCAATGGCTTCCTAGATGTTTAAATTTGTAGCCTCTATGAAGATTTGCATATGGGTTTTCCAGTAATGATAACAAACATCATTGAATATATGAGGCCTATTAATAGAGTTTCTTTCTGGAAATAAAAAGTTTGATGAGGCCATAACTATTCTTGAAGTTTCTAAACTTTATACAAGAATCCTCTGATACCACTTGTTGCACAAGTGGCCTCAATAACTTAAGGGGGGGGGGGTGAATTAAGTTTCAAAATTTTCCCACTAACAACCTTTAATTCCCTCTTTAAATGATATATGACAGAAGAAGGAGCAACAAACAATTTAATCGATGTTCTTTAAATGTGCAAGAAAAAATTAACTGCAATAATATAAATCAGATGAGGGAATAGAGAATTGCAAACTTGGTTTATACTGGTTCGGCCACTTCTCGTGCCTACGTCCAGTCCTTAAGCAACCCACTTGAGATTTCCACTATCCTTGTAAAATTCTTTTACAACTTCTGAACCACTTAGGGATCCCTTTCCCTTGTGTTCAGAAAAACTTACAAATCAAGAGACTCACAAACTCTTGATCAAAACAACAATTTTATTTTTGAAGTACATAAGTTTTTCTCTCTTTTTAGAGAAGAATTATACAAATTGAAGATCTTAGAAGAATTCTTAATTGATTTGCAAGTGTTTTTCCAAAGGTTTGTTTTTGAGAGAATAAGAAAATGAGGTTCTGAAAAACTCAGAGGATTTTTGTAGACAAGTCACATATTTATAAGCCTTTGGTGGCTTTCCAAAAACTCATGAAGGGATGTGACTTTTCAGAGTTATTTTTGAAATTTTCTCACTGGTAATCGATTATAGATCTTTGGTAATCAATTACATAACTATTTAATGAGGAGTCATGTCTTTTCAATTTGAATTTAAGCAGTTCCGTTATTGGTAATCGATTACATACATGTGGTAATCGATTACAGCTTTTAAAATTCAAATTTCAAACTTCTTGAAAGGTTTTTTAAAACCAATTGTGCTTCTGGTAATCGATTATATCTCCTGATAATCGCCTACTAGTGAAAACTACTTTTTCATAAATGTAAAAATATTTAAAAACTTTTTATAGGTAATTTGAAAAATATGTTTTTAAGGCCAAACATTTTCAATCATTAAGAGATTCTTTTAACAAAAATAGACTAAAGTGAATCTTTTCTCTTGTTCTTTTGCTTACTTAATCTTGACTTTGGATTTGAAGTAAAGTTGAGTTGCTTCTATCTTTGGCATCATCAAAACCTTTAATACATATGCAATCACACGAGTATCGTATTCCACCGAGTATATATATATATATATATATATATATATATATATATATATATATATATGAATGACAATTAAGCAATTAGGGATTCAAATCGAATCTTGTTCATTGATTAACTAAAAGTATAAACCAAAAAGAATTAACTACAAATCAAGGACTTGAGAAAACAAACGCTCGAAGTTGTGAAATGATGTTGTAGTGATTTGAGGAATGTGTTGGGGGCTCTGCTTTCTAGAACTTCTCTTAATATAATCTTAATGGATTTTTCTCTTCTTAACATTAATATGATTATTACCGCCATCTAATAGTTTATTATAACCAAGATCCCTCGAGTGAAAGAACCTAAACCACTTAATATCACTCTTAATCCCTTGGCGATTGATTACCAAATGATTTTCGTTGAGAGTTGAGATGCATGAACAGGCTAAAGGAAACCATTCTATCCCTTGATATGACTCACTTTAGATATTCTTCCCAAGTTCTTAGCATACAAACATTTCTCAATATTTATATCCTAAAACAATACATAAAGATGGATGATCGAACCATTAGTATGTAAATAAACATGAGGATGAATAATGATAACAACATTATATTAGAAGATAATTTAGAATCATTACATGAAAGAGAGTTTGGGTTGCAGAGCTCCCAACAATAGGTGGTTTTTAGCCTCTTATTGTCATGAGAGACTTACAAAAATAGAGGTGGGATGAAAGGGAAGAAAATGGATTGAAATGAATTGGCCAGAACTCTAGAAATGAATTTTCCTTGCATCGACTACTTGTTTTCCTCTACTTCACTTCCTTAGCTTCTGTTGGCTTTCTTCATGTCTAAGGAAACAAAATGTTTCCTTTGCTTTTATATGCATCACCAACTAATTGGCCAATCAGAGCTCTCTTGTGCACTTAGTGTGACTCCTGCACTGAGCGCGCATGTCTAGCTGGATCAAATGGTCACGCACTAAGCCCAGGACGCGTGCTTAGCATGCTTACTTAGGACAATTGTCTTCCAATGTGACTTCTTGCGCTAAGCAGCTAGCTTGGGTTGAGCGTTCTGACTCGCTGAGTGAGGAGGTCGCGCTGAGCACGACACTTCTGTTCATTCATCCTCTTCCATATCTCTGCTACAACTCAAATCTACATAAAATACAACAAATATTACTCTAAAATCATTAACTTTAGTATCATTTGAATGAAAACTAAGAAGAAGCTAAGTCTTATTGTTTTAACACAAAAATAAGAAATAAAAGATAAGAAAAATGAGATAATTGCTATGTGATTTCAATATACAAATAACATATGCATAACACCTATCACCTCATTGTTTCTCGTCATCGTCATGGCAAACACAAATATAGAGAGTGGAATGGAAGGATTAATATTGTCACTAGTAGGGGAAGATGATGAAGGCTTGAATTTTGACATTGAGGCATACCAGCATAACCCGAATGATCTTAGCCTGGTCGTGATTGGGCTTTTGTTACAAAAAGACCAATTAGGGTTAACATTATGAAAGAGCATATGCTGACACTATGGCAACCAGGCAAAGGAGTATCCATTAAAGAAGAAAAGCAAGAATTTTCGTTTTCCAATTCTATCATAAAATGGATCTGGAATGGATGTTCAACCATAGCCCTTGGTTTTCCAATAACAACTTATTGGTATGGTGTAGAATTCAACCGAGGGAGATTCTTAGCCAAGTGTTTCTATTTTGGGTTCCTTTTTGGGTTCAGGTGCATGAAGTTCCAGTTGATTTTATGATGAAAACGGTTGGTCATTCACTAGGAAACTACAAAGGGAAATTTATGGAGTATGATGAGAACAACAATAAAGGGGGCTAAAAGAAATACATGCAAATCAAGATGAACATTGATATCCGCTTGCCGCTAAAGAACGAGAGCAGGCCAAGGGAGAATGGAGGTCAATGTATTTTAAGTACGAGAAAATGGGCACTTTTTGTTTCATTTGTGGTATCATTGTCCACAATGAAAAGTTCTGCCCATAACTTATCAAAAGGGGGGATAATGGAATTAGGTGATGGAAGATGGATCTTAGGGTTGATATAAGGAGAAAAGGAGGAACAGACACAAGCCGCTGGTTGGAAAAAGGAGATGAAACACACAATGGTATGGAGGGGGGGCACCACACTTAGGAGGCAACAAAGAAAACGGACAATGATGTAGTCTATCTTAAGACTAATCATCCAAAGCCTTTAACTGCATTAGAGGTTGTGGCAACTGAAGCGACCACTGAGGCCATGGTGACAAACCCTTACCAACTAGTGGTTGTTACTAAGACACAACCAAGAGGGGACAAAGAGGGCACAATAGAGGAAGAAAGAGTTGGAGAAAAGAGGAGAAAAATGAATTGGAAAGACCTCAACATAACCCATTCAAAAAAAGAACCCAGAGGCTAAGGATGTTGCTTTTGCTTGCTCTAGATCATCTTCATTAAATGACACCCAACATTTTTTATTGTTAGATCTTGGTTTCCAGGCTTATAAGGAGAAATGAAAATCTTAAGTTGGAACTGTCGAGGCCTAGGTAACCTTTGAGCAGTTCCTGTCCTAAAGGACCTAGTCAAGGTCCATCAGATATTGTGTTTCTCAAAAAGACACTAGTTAAGTCTAGTAAAGTTGAGGAAGTTAGGATTAAGATGGGTTATGACAAATCTTTTGTTGTGAAGAGGGATAAGAGAGGATGAGGTATTACTCTTCTGTGGAAGGATTCTTTTTCAGGGAATATCATCAGTTTTAGCCAAAACTTCATTAATTTGGACATTTAAGAACATGGTAAAGGAAAGTGGGTTCTAGTTGGATTTTTTGGGCTGTTTGATAGAACCCGCAAGAAGTAATCATGAAACTTGCTCAGATCCTTAACCAATATTGTTGATGGGTGCTCTCTCTGATGCGTCATTGGTGATTTCAATAAGATATTGGCGAATGAAGACAAGTATGGCAGAGTTCCCCACCCTTAATGGCTTATGCTGGGGTTTAGAAAGGCCACCACTGACTATGGCATTAAGGATATTGACCTAGAAAGCTACCCTTATACATAGTCCACGTAACATCCCTGATTGTTGACTTCTCAACAGATCCTACATTATGACACTTCACATGATGACACTTCACTTAACTTCTCGTTGGTCATAAACCTTCATAGGTAGCCTTTTCCAAGACCTCTATAATTAGCTCTGCCTACTTCCAGAATCAATAACTGACCTCACAAACCAACACGAGACTTTTTAGCATGCTTTGTCCTCACTCACACGCTTTTCGAGAAACTTCCTAGAAGGTTACCCATCTCATAACTATTCCAAGCCAAGCACGCTTAACTGTGAAGTTCTTATGTAACGGGCTACTGAAAAGTAGATGCATCTTGTTAATATAGGTAGTACCAATTAATTCCTTTAAGTTATCTTCAAATGTACAATCCCTCACCTGCATAGTCTCTAGATCTCTCTCATTTTGGTGTGATTTGTCTGTGGTGTTACATGCCCACCAACTTCCGCTAGGTTTGTCGGATACCATTTGTAACATCCCTGATTGTTTACTTCTCAGCAGCTCACACTCTATGACACTTCACATAGTGGCACTTCACTCAACATCCTTAATGGTCAAAACTCTCCATAGGTAGCCATTTCCAAAACCTTTACAGTCAGCTTTGCCTACTTCCAAGATCAATGACTAGCCCCACAAACTAACACGAGACTTTTCAACGTGCTTTATTCTCACTTGCATGCTTTTTGAGAAACTTCCTAGAGGGTTTCCCATCCTATAACTACTCCAAGCCAAGCATGCTTAACTATGGAGTTCTTATGTGATAGGCTACTGAAAAATAAATACATCTTGTTGATATAGGTAGTACCAATTAATTCATTTAAGTCATCTTCAATTGTATAGTCCATACCTACATAGTCTCTTTGTGGAGTTCTTATGTGCAGGCTACTGAAAAGTAAATACATCTTGTTGATATAGGTAGTACTAATTAATTCTTTTAAGTGAACTTCAATTGTACAATCCACACCTGCACAATCTATGGATCCCTCTCATTCTGATGTGATTGTCTGGGGTGTTACGGTCCAAAAGCTAAGGAACACAAAGAGAGGTTGACGAAAGGCTTGATAGGGCCATGATAAACAAGAATTGGTCAAATATGTACCTTGATGCTCATCTATTAAATTTAATTGCCTTTATCGATGACCACTTACCCATAATTCTTTACTATGATGTTGATATCAATGTAAGGCACAAGTACTCTTTTAAGTTCGAGAATGCTTGGCTAAATGAGGAAGGCCTTATAGAGGTGGTCCAAAATGGATGGCTCAAAAATCCGACAGGGGATGTTACTGAGCTTCAATTGTGAAGGCCTAATATCAATTCCAAATAAAAAGATGAGATAGCTAGATGTAAAAAAGATATTGGTCTCTATAAGGAACAAATGGACCCTAATTCTTTGGCTCATTTCAACAAGCTGAAGGTGGACCTCACTAGCTTATTGGTTCAGGAAAAATGATTCTAGCAGTAGAGATCTAAAACCTTATGGCTTAAAGATGGCGATCAAAACATTTTTAGTGCAACACAACAACTCTTGGGCATCACAACTTTTGTCATATTGGCCTGATGCAGATGTTTATCAAGGAAGAGATGCATCGATTCAACAAGATGTTTATCAGATTACATGGAGTGTGCCTCATCCCGACTTTGTGAAATGTTTATCAAGGAAGAGATGCATCGGTTCAACAAGATGTTTATCAGATTACATGGAGTGTGCCTCATCCCGACTTTGTGAAATGTTTATCAAGGAAGAGATGCATCGGTTCAACAAGATGTTTATCAGATTACATGGAGTGTGCCTCATTCTGACTTTGTGAAATGTAATCTTGATGTAACTTTTAATGAAGAGGCCAATCTAACAAGCTAGGGCGTTTATTGTAGAGACAAAAGATGGGATTTTGTGTTGGCCATGACGGATTGAGATCAACCTAAGGTAGTAATCTTTGAAGGAGAAGATCTTGGCTTGCATAAAGCTTTGCAGTGGATGGTGGATTGTGGTATGACTCATGTCTTGTTTGAGATGGACTGCAAAGCCATTGTGGATACACTTAATAGTTCCTAATAGGATACTACAAACCTTGGTGTAATTATTCTTCAATGTAAAATACATCCTTGCACAATACCAAAACTAATATAAACCTTCATTGCACAAGGGCTGACTTAGGATCGTCTAGGATTAAACCTTGAAGGAAAATTTGGAAATTGATTAAGAAACGAATAGGAAATTGGGAAGATTTAAGGGTTGGGCAGTGGCTAATTTCCTGGGTCTTCATAAGGTGGATCTTGGCATAAAATGGATGAATGGGACGGTAAAAACGTAGGTTAAGTGGTGGCTGAACAGAAATATAAAAATGCTTATAACTCAAGCTACAGGGCTCCAAATGAGGTAATTCCAAAATGAGGTGAAAGGTCTTGTTTTAAATTTCAATTTAGGCTCAAGAATCACTTAATTTGAACGAGTAAAACAAGAGTTATGGTCACGAGATAATTCTGGGCAGAATTGGATTTTCTAGAATTGTGGTTTAAAAGAACAAGATTGAAAATGAAATGGTGGAAGGAAAGAATCACTCTTTCCGGCGAGGACAATACACAAAGGGTGTGAAAGACCTTTGATATAGCCAAGGTGTTCTTGAATCACTCAAGAACTTAGGAGAATCACTCCCACTAAGATAAAAGAGATAAACTCTAATTTTTCTGAATAAAACTCAACTTCTCTTTATTGATAAAATGGTTCAACTTATAAAGAAGTTTTACCATCAAATTTTACATATGCTTCATTAAAGAAAATTACAATTCACTTAAATTTAATAATGAGCCATTAATGTAGGGAATGAAAGAACTTCAGAACTTAATAGCTAGAATGTAACTGAAATTGTGACAACCAAGAGTCACCCCAAAAGCCATCAAGCCAATCACCATTTGGTCTTCCAAAGGCTGATGCCTAAGCTGCCAATTGGGCCCTTATTACAACTTGAACTAAACCAAACTAAAGCCCCTTTAGTTGATTAACCTAAAACATATTTTTGGTCAGCCAACTTTACAAGGATTGGGTCATTATTTAGACAAACTAAACACTCTAAAATTGAGACGAACTGGCGCCATTTAGTCCTCCTCCATTTGGGCTATGATACAACTCACAACCTTGGACTTTTTTCCTTGAAACTTGGGCTTGTATTCAAATAGTATGAACAACACTTGTTGAAAAGCTTCCTTTGCTTTCCTTACTCTAGCCCTTGTCATAGGTCCTCCAAGTCCTTCAAGTGGATCCTTGCCCTTGCTCTTAGTCATGTCCTCATAAAAAACTATATGGTTATTTTTGTTGACAAGCAAATATTGCAACTCATGGTCTTGCAAAGGCAACAATATATCATGCTATATGCAGTTTTTCATACTATTCCTACTTTATCTATAACAATTATCATCAATGAAATTCCTTGATTTTTTCTTTTGTCAACAAATGAGAAATTAAAAGTAAAAATATATATATCCACCTTTAATTTAAAGTAAATTAAATTTACGAAATATTTTTTATCTAAATTCAGAAAACACACATCATTATTTTTTTTATATACTTATCTCGTTCTAAACGAGACAACAATTAAAGTTGCATATTAAATACAGTAGTGAAACCTTAAGTTATTATACAGTGCCTCTTGTGAAAGCTATAGGCTTTTCCCACTTTGATGGGTGGACCACTTATCTTCCTTCAACATGCTTGAAAGCTTTATACGCTTTTCCCACTTTGATGTGGGAGCCAATAAACCTCATTCAACATGTGCTGTTGTCTGGCACAGTAGGGTTTAAAATCCTTTTCAGTTCTCAACAATAGTATATATATTCCAATCTCCAAACCAATGAGTCAGAGAGGTAAAAGCCAATCCTGACCCTCCTTTCTTTCTCTATGTGGGAAAGTGATCTTTGAGAAAAGATCAATGGTTTCCCAAAAGTGAGAAAGAAACCAAGTTTTGCTCATTTATTTCAATATATAAGGCTCTCCTAAAATTAGAAAGTTCGTGTATGCACAAGTGTACGTGTATTTATTTTTATCAATTAAAGCAGGTTAAGTTTAGAGGATACTTTAATTTAAATTTAGAATGCAAACTTTTATATCTGCACTTTACAAATTATCTTAAGAAAAGCTTTTTCATATTCAACAATAATATTTTTTACATTTTTATATTAGAAAAAAAGCGAAATCATACAGGAATGGAAACCAATAGGGTTAGGATGGATTGTCCAATAAGGAGGCCACACTAACAAGTAACAAGGTGACAGCCAGAAACAAGCTATAGGTCCATTCCTAAGCAAGACGATGGGGGTTCCTATAAACTCTTTTTTTTTTCTTTTTTCTTCTGGAAACCTCCTATAAGGGTGCTGCATGCATGGTCTTTAAGGGAGGTTGAAAGAGTATATCACTGTTAAATTTATCAAAAAGGGAAAGGGAAAGCTAATAGCTAGACTTTGTCAGAGTCAATTATTTGACTATTTCGCACTATTACGTACAGAGCCACAAGTTAAATTTGAAGTTCTTTAAAGAGAAACTAAAGCAAATTGAAGAAACTTTGACCTAAGTTTGGATCATTAATTTCCTTTTTTGGATTCCTTTCACATGACAAGGATTTAGAGTTCAATTATTTTGAATAAAAAGTTGTGGCCAATAAGCGCTTTAATTTTTATGTTAACAGATCGAAAATTAACAAGGTTAATTGGCTGACTTTAGTTGATCTTCCACTCATGACGATTAAATATGACTTAAGTTCAATTTTTGAAATTCACCATATTTAGGTAGTATATATCATTGCGATTTATTGCGCCTATAAATAGAACAGGGAAATAATGATTCGGAGTTGGAAATAATTGTGAGTGTTTTTGATGCGTTGGAGACAGAAAGATAAAAGCAATTTTAGAAAAGAGGATATTAGAACCAAGGTAAGGGAAAATTACTAAATATCTGTTTCCTTTATTCTTTTCACTAAGGGGTACATATATAGTGCAATTTTAACAAATTCAACAAATTCGAAGATACCCCCACTACTAACTGAATAACAAACTTCTATTACCCCCCACTACTGCAAGCACTAACAAACAGAATACCTTTTTTTTGACAAATAAGTCAACATACTGCCCTGCTAATCAAACCTAATCTCTTAGGTACCTTGGGGTGGTGATTACTTTTTTGGGCCTTGTACTCATTTGATCATTGAACTTGGGCCC
Source organism: Glycine soja (assembly GCF_004193775.1). Lineage (NCBI taxonomy): Eukaryota > Viridiplantae > Streptophyta > Magnoliopsida > Fabales > Fabaceae > Glycine > Glycine soja. The sequence goes on along the minus strand of NC_041017.1, from coordinate 24,891,709 downwards.
ATCATTTCCTACCCCATTAGGCAACACCTTGTCCTCAAGGTGGTAAGCTTCCTTTAAACTGGCCCAGTCTTCCCATAATGTTTCATCTGGATGAAGACCCTCCCATTGGATAAGGACCATTAAACGAGTTTCATTCCCGATAACATCCTGGCAAGTGCTCAGAATTGCAAGAGGTGAAATGACAGGTTGCTAGTCTTTGGTCTGAGAAGGTAATGCTATTGGTACGTCTATGGCTGAGGGGGATTGGTAGAATGGTTTAAGTACCGAGCAATGAAAAACTGGATGGATATGAGAGCCTTCTAGAAGCTGTAATTTGTAAGCCCCTTTGCCAATACGAGAAAGGATCTGAAATGGGCCATAAAATCTTTTCGCCAATTTGGAGTACGAAGCTTGTGCTGTAGAGAGTTGATAGTGGGGTCAAAGTTTGACCATGACCCACTATCCAACTTCGAAGTGGACCTCTGTTCTGTGGGTATCTGCTAGATTCTTCATGCACGCTTGTGATTTCAAAAGCTTTTTCCGCAAACTAGCGAAGACTATCTCTCCGTTAGTCGGTAACTCATCCACAGCTATTACCTGAGCCGATCCTATGAGATATTGAGGGATGCTGGGTGGTTTCCGGCCAAAGGTTATTTCGAATGGAGAGATACTAGTTGCGAAGTGAATTGAGGTGTTGTAGGACATTCGGCCCACATCAGGAATTTTCCCCAAGTGGTTGGTTTTGAGTGAACAAAAGCGCATAAGTACTGCTCCACTACTTAGTTGATGACCTCAATTTGGCCATCTGTTTGAGGATGGTAAGCCGAACTCATGTGCAGTCACATGCCACTCAAACGAAAGAGCTCCTGCTAGAAGCGGCTGATGAACAATAAGTCTTTGTCAGACTCCAAACTGCGAGGCATGCCGTGGAGTTTCCCCACTATTTCTAGAAACAACAAGGTAGAAATGTACATCGTATAATTGGGAGTTAACATACCTAAGTGAACCCCCTTTGAAAATCTATCAACAACCACGAGAATGGTAATGTGCCCCCGATAAGGTGGAAGACCCACAATGAAGTCTAATGATAGGTCTTCCCATGGTCGTAAGGGAACTGGTTGACTTCCATGCTTTATACTTGGTATGTTGATAGTCACGACATGACGCAATGAATTTTTGAACATTGTCACGCATACTCGGCCAAGTAAAATTCTCCCCCAAACGCGCTAGTATCTTTTTAATACCCATGTGTCCTTCCGTGGGTGTGGTGTGAAATTCCAATAACAGGGTATGGATAAAGTCGAGTCCAGAAGGAAGCTAGATACAATCGTTGTACAAAATTAAATTTTGAACGACAACATAATCAGGCTTACTTGTCGGATTATCTTGCAAGGCCTATTTGAGAGCAATGAACTCAGGATGGACTGCTAATTCGCGCTTGAGTTAATCCAAAAAGGCAAGTGGGGCACTGAAAGGACCAATAAGGAAGCGTGTGCCTCCTCTGGGATCCGTGATAGTGCATCGACAACTGTATTGGTATTGCCTGCTTGATAGTATATATTATAATCAAACCCCATAAGTCAAGCGAGGTATGTTTGTTGCTCTAGAGTCTGAATGGTTTGGCTTATTAGTTCCTTCAGGCTACAGTGGTCTGTGAGGATTATGAAAGCGTGTCCCAGCAAATATTGCCGCCATTTCTTTGCGACGATTGTGATGGTAGCTAACTCGCGAACATAAGCTGAAGCCAGATGGATCTTGGGGAAAAATTATTTGCTAAAAAACACGAAAGGGTGACCCAACTAAGATAGCACCGTGAATGGAATCGAAAAATTAGGAAGTTGCAGTGTCGGCACTGTACTCATGGCATGTTTGAGCTTCCGAAAGGCGATTTTTGCTTCTAAGGAATAAACCAAGTGAGGCTATGTCAATGCGTTAGTCAGGGGAGTTGCTAGTGTGGCATAACCTTTGATAAAGCGGCGATAAAATCCAACGAGACCAAGGAACTCGCGAAGAGCTCTAAAGCTTTGAGGTGTTGACCATTAGAGGATTGCTCTGACCTTATTGGGTATGGGTTCACTCCTCGGGTTGAGAGCAAATGACCCAGGTACTCAATCTAGGATTGGGCAAATGAACACATGGACTTTTTAAGGAAAATTAACCCTCCTCCAGAGCACGAAATGTCTGCTCCAAGTGATGAAGATGATCCGCAAAAGTTTTATTGTTGATAAGAATGTCGTCAAAAAACACAATGACAAATTTTTGGAGGAAAGGACAAAAGGTTTTATTCATCGTTGCTTGGAAGGAGGACGAAGCATTGCACATTCCAAAGGGCCTTACGCGAAATTCGTAATGCCTGTGATGAGTGCAAAATGTCGTTTTACTGATGTTAGTTTCCTTCGTCAAAATTTGGTGATAACCTTGAAGCAAGTCGAGCTTCGAGAACCATTGAGCCCCACCCAATTTTTCTAACAACTCATCCACTGTTGGAATCAGAAACCTGTCCTTGATGGTGATGGCATTTAATGTGCGATAGTCTACACAAAAATGCGAGGACCCGTCGCGTTTCTTCACAAGCAACACCGGAGAGGAGAAAGGGCTCATACTAGGTCGGATCACTCAGTTCTTGAACATTGAGTCCACATGTGACTCAATTTCTTGTTTCTAGAAGTAAGGATGGCGATAGAGCTTCACATTCACTAGTTCAACATTGGGACGAAGGTTAATGACATGATTTGTGGTGCACGAGGGAGGCAAGGATGTTGGGGTCTGGAATAAATGGTTAAATTTCTGAATGAAGGTCTAAATTTCTAGGTTCTAGTGTGGTGTGTAAGACATTTGGGTTGAAGAGGGCTCAATATGCAGATGAAAAGATTCACTCGCCCCATCGGTTCTTATGAGATGCCGTAACTGGTGCATTGTAATGGACTAGATCGCAGCTTCCTGATTCCCTCTCCGCTCAACAACTCTGCCATCATGAAGAAACTTCATGATGAGGTCATTATAATTTGTGAGGATTAGACCCAATGACTTCATCCATTCAACGCCAAGGACAAGGTCAGCGCCACACAATAGAAGTACATGGAAATTGACAATGAAGCTTTGGTCCTGCACATGAAGGGAAATGTCTCTGCACCATTGACTGCATTCGAGCTCATGGCCATTCCCCACCATGACCTTCAGAGGGTGTGTGAACTGTGCGTGTAAGCCTAAGACAGACACCAAATGTTTCTGGATAAAATTGTGGGTACTACCCCCATCAAATAATATCCACACCTTGTGCCTATTGATACAACTCAATAGATGTAATGTTTCTGGGGCCATATGGCCCAAAAGCGCATGTAAGCTAATTTGGGCTGGTGATGGCCCATTAGCCTCATCATTATCGTCACTCGTATGAGAAAAAAAATCACTCGAAGGGTTATCCTCTTCTTCTGCAATCAGAAGGAACAATTTGGGAGCACACCTATGACCGCGACTGATTTTTTCATCACAATTGAAACACAAACCCTTTTCCTGGCGCAGGGCAAGCTCTTCTAGTGACAATCGCTTGAAGGGAATGGAAGGGGACTTTGGAGGTGTGGGTAACAGAGAAGGTGCCGGTAACAGAGGGGAAGTGCCAGAGGGAAGACGTCCTGGGGGAAGTGTTGGTCTAAGAGGACGTCTTCGAAAGAGGTGTCGAGAGTCCTCGAATTTCTCCTCTTGGAGATGTGCTAAGGTCGCGACTTGAACCATGGTCAAAGGCTGTGAAGCCTTGACCTCTTAACAGATTTCAGGAGTCAATCCGAAGATGAAACAACTGATCAAGAAAGCAGGAGGAAGGCCGATAATGTGATTGGCTAGTGATTCAAATTTAGTAAGGTACTCGTTGACTGTTCCACGCTGTGTATGCTTAAAAAGTGTGCCAGAAGGGTCGTTATATTGAGATGGGGAAAACGAGCTTCTAACGCATGCAAAAGGCCTTGCCAAGAGGAGAGTTGTCCGTTCCGGGACATCCATTGGAACCATGCCAACACTGGCCCTTCCATATAAAAAAGAAGCAATGGTAAGTCTGTCTACTTTTGGTGTCTCATGATAAGCAAAAATTTGGTTGATCTTGAAGATCCAACCAAAGGGGTTTGAACCATCAAAACAGGGAACATCTAATTTCATGTGGTGCGATGAAGATAGGGGCTGAAGGGTGGAAGGGCTGGTCGTGGACAACGTCAGAGAATGAGAACTGGTTTCAAGGTGAGAGACCTTCTGACAAAGATCCTCCAATTTGGTGCACAAACAGGCAATGGCATCCTCGATGCGGTCGATGTTGGTTTTAGATCGGGTGGAGTCAGCCATCTCAATGAAAGCACCAAGATGACGCGTTGGAGACAGAAAGATAAAAGAAATATTAGAAAAGAGGATATTAGAACCAAGGTAAGGGAAAATTACTAAATATCTGCTTCCTTTATTCCTTTCACTAAGGGGTACATATATAGTGCAATTGTAACAAACTCAACCAATTCGAAGATACCCCTACTACTAACAGAATAACAAACATCTATTACCCCCCATTATAGCAAGCACTAACAGAATACCCTTTTGTTGACAAATAAGCCAACATATTGCCCTGCTAATCAAACGTAATCGCTTAGGTGCCTTGGGGTGGTGATTACTCTTTTGGGCCTTGTACTCATCTGATCATTGAACTTGGGCCCATCAATTTTCAACACAGGAGGCATTAGGGGAAAGGAGATCGAAATTCTGAAAAATAATAATAAGTGGCCAAAGAGGAGCAACAAACAAACTTAATAAACAAGTAATAAAAAATACCTATGTATCGAAGTAGAATGATTTTAAAACTATTTACATATCATGGATTATTTTTGTCGCCTGGTTAGGATAATAGGAAACAACATCTTGAATGGAGTTTTAAAACTATGTACCTTGAATGAAGTTAAGTGAACACAAAACTTCATTCAGAGTGGTGTTTCCTAATATCCAAGATGTAATGACTCGCCATGTTGGAGCTAGAAATCATTTTCTAAAAAATCGACATTAATTATTTTGAACAACCTAACAAAAATATTAAGGAAAGTAATGGATTATTTTTTAAAACAAAATGTTTATCTTTAAAACTCGAAGCACAAATGAGTTTCAAGATTCAAATAATAAAAAAAACTCTAAAAAATTATGATAAAACATCTACAACGTAAAATACAAAGAGAGTAGGGTGTCAACAGGTACTTGATAAGTAAAATATAAACATATACTCATATATATAGGTTTTCAATTATGATAATCAACTAGTTTAGCACCTAAAAATAAAATACCCACATATTATCATTTTTTATTTGCTGGTACCTGCTGCACAATTATAATTAAGATAAAAAATCTACAATTTAAAATTCATAATAAAGGCGTATATGAAAAGAGAAGCCTAGTGTGCATATTCCTTTCATTCCTAATTATAAGATTCTTTCAACTAATTTACATCCTTAAATTAAGAAAAATAATTAATTTAATTAATCAAATTAAATTTGTCAATTATTTGTACTCTCATTTCATAATGATCCTTTTCTTATTTCTCTATTCACTCAATTACTTCTCATTAATGTTTGGTGAGAAAATAATTAAGTAAGGGTATGTAAAAAAAATAATTAAGGCATCTAGAGTAGGTTGTTCAAAAGCCACATGGCTACAAGGCCATGAAGATTTCTATTGTTAAGTCTTCATGACGATCACTCTTCTCATCTATCTTGGATATTGATGAATAACAATAAGTATAAATTACTAATGTTCTAATAAGTTTTTGACAAGAGGACATGATCAAATACTAAAGGACTTAACATTATTTTGTATTGTTCATATTCCAAAAGAAATTGCTTTGTTTATTATATATCCAGTTTTTAATGCGCTAAAACCAAAAGGTGTCCACTCATTATGGTAATTAGTGTTATACACTACATTTTGGTTATCTCACGTGTCCAGCTAGTAAGAAACTCACATATCTTTTTAGAATGATTAGCATTGAGCAAAAAGTCTACGATAGTCGGAAAAGGGAAGTACATGCGTTCTATCTTATACAAATTCATTTTGTCTCTCTTTATTTTGAATTACTAACATTTGAATTTAAGGAAAAGATAAAATAAAAGAAAATATAAGTTATTCATAGAATACTTCTTAAAGGTCGCTTTCGACGAGGACAAGGGGCACATGGTGTTGTTTGTACTATCATTCATTTCCTCGCAAATGCCATGTAGCCTTATCTTCCAATGTGATAGAATGGTCTTTTCAAGGGATCAACACTAATCCCCTAACGGATCCTTCACTGAGGTCTATAAAATTCAGTCTCTACCCAAAAACCAAACAGAGAAAAACTAACGAGAAAACAAGAATATATCTGAAGCAAAACTCTACTGAAATTACTAGACGACTGATATAAAATTTTCATTTGTTTATTCGTTGTTAATTAAAGTTATCTTGTATTTGAGCTTTATTGTTTATTCACTCAATGAGTGCTATTGATTACTTATATTCATTCAAACTACTATTTGTGAAAGTTAGGAGTGATTTAGTGTTAAACAATACTTGGGTTTCTTAGATTCAGGGGGAGTCTAAGAAAATGTCAAAAGTGGTATTAAGAATACTTGCATAGCCAGGAGTGGAAGGTCAAAATACTTGTTTTGTAATCAAGTTTTGATTAGTAGAACCCTTTACTCTTGAGTAAAGGAGAATTGGGCATAGCTTAGGTTGAGTGAGCCAATATAAACCAAGTGTTCCTACTTCTCTCCATAATGGTTTATTAAGCGTTTTATTAGCACTCTCTGTTGCTTCCTTATTACCAAGTATTTATTTGAAAAACTATTTTTAAGGACTCTCTCTTATCAAGTCATTGGACGATCAAACTTGTCTTTATTAAAACATGTATTCAATTCATTGGATGACTTGCCGGTTTATATTTGATATACACACTATTTCCCCCTCCCTCTTTTAGTTTGCTTCTTGTTATTTCATCTATCACTTAAACAAAAAACAAGGTAAAGTTGCTGCTTTTGACAAGGTTAGTCTCCCTAAGGTCACTAGCATGTATATATAGAACATGGTAGGTTTGAAGAATGAAATATCTAATTAATAATTTAAAATTACATTCCAAATAAATTAGCTAACTCCAACCTAACAAAGCATCACTAATAATAAACTTTACTTAATCCATGGCATATATAAAAAATAACATAACGATAATTGTTGAGGTGACTATCTTAGAGTTTTTTTCTAAGATATTGTAACTAAGGTATCTTGACAAGAAGGATCTCCACGAGGGTTCTCTCATCTTCTTAATTGCTTGTGCTTTCTGCCTTCTAGTTCTAGGAGTTTTCTTTTTTTAGTTACTTATTTATCTATTGCTTGGGATCAAGGAAGGCCACAATTAAGAAACAAAAAAGGGGGTGAGATACAACACAAGGGCAAGTATACAAGGTTATTACCTCACATCAAGTTTAGGGAGAGGTCACTTTACACTATGATACTCTCACTACTATATACAATATTTATTTATGTACAAGCACTTCTACCCAATAACATAGTACACTCCTTTATTATTGATATTACTGCTTGTGATGGTCCACCTCGTCGTTACGATATCACTAACTCTAAAACACGTTATTTCAAATTTTAAATGATATCTCCATTAATTTGACAATGAAAATGAGAGTAAATTTTTCGCCATATACATTCACCAAACAACACACAAACACTTAAATAAACACATATATATGTATATCTTAAACCATTATACACCATTCACATGACAAAAAATAATTTAGTTTTACATGTATCTAAATCTGAGATTTACATGCCCAAATAAAAAAGAATCATGGAACCAATATCGGGGAGTTGATAACAAAACACAAGTCTCTCCCAAAATAATTTCAATGTCATCATATCGACTTGGCGGCTCCCACAAAATGAATCTCCCTCCACATCATCTATTGTTGTTCATCTGCTCCCACGAATGAAGGTTCACAATCATCATAGGTACCAACCACACGATACAAAATTGCAAAGGTGAGTTTATTATAAAAGAAACCAGCAATTATCAAATGACCATAATTAGCAAGAGAAGCAATAACAAGTACCATGATCATACACAATTATTCATCAATTCAGCATACACTTATATTCATCAACTTTTCCATAATTCTAATCAATTATGCTCAGTATGATGCATGCATATGATCTCAACTCTCAAAGGCAATATGATACCATTTGTTAGGAAATAGCCTCATCGTGTCCATGCGAAACTAACACTCAAAAAAACTGGGCAACAAGTGTCAACGTCACCCTGCTGTGCACAGACAACTACCCCCTCCCCCCCATGGTGATCAGCCTAAGTCACAAGGGAGTTCCAAACAGACTGACATGCCCCTAAGTACAAGTATTTTCCTTCATGAAAACTACAAATACTTAACGACAAAGTTTAACTATTTTTATGCAGTATGAAATATGACACATGGGCACCATTAATGCACTAATTGATGCAATCCTACCCCCCAAGGGCATTGGATAGAACACTCCAAGAAGATTGGGCTAGAGATGCAAGAGAAGGCCCTAAGGTTCTCATGAGCCTTAGGGTAGATTTTGGGCCCATGGGCTAAATATGAGCCCACTTATCTTTGTACATCTTAGATTAGGATTTCATTATTTTTGGGCCTTGTATTTAGGGCTCCATAATGTAGGTAGGGTACCCTAGAAATGTAGGATTTTTCAGCCCTAGTATTTTTGGGCACCTAGACTAGTTTTTGTATTAGGGGTAGTTTTGTAATTTCACATGAATTAAGTGAATATTTGATGTGTGTGTTGAGAAATAAATTTAATTGAATTGGGAGAATCCCAATCCAATTAAATTTTAGAAGGGGAGGTGAGCATTGGCTTGCTACATCCCATTGGCACATCATATAGTCACACTTTGTGCATGTCCTTCATGCTTTGCATGCCTCATGACACCTAAACACACTTAGTGGAGAATCTTAGACTTGATCTTGGATTAGTGGGCTGAAACATAGCTAAAATTCACTAATTATAATTAGTGAAATTTTGGCTCCAATATTTGGCTCCACAAATTCAAGTGAAATTTGAATAGAAATTCAAATTTCCCTTTAATTTTGTGTGACACTTAGGCTATAAATAGAGGTCATGTGTGTGCATTTTTTCAACTTTGATCATTTGAAAATTAAAATTTAGATTTCAGAGCTCTTTTAGAACACAAAATTTCATGCTCTTCTCTTCCTCTCCTTTCATTCATCTCCTTCTTCCTCCAAGCTCTTATCCATGACTTCCTATGGTGGTGAGCTTCTTCTAGACTCATCTTCTCCTTGAAGTGGCATCTCCTCTCTCTCTTTCTTCTCCATTTTGCTGCCATTCATCTTGCAAGAAGCAAAGGAATCCATTGATGAATAAGGTCCTAGGCCTACAAGCTCCAATGGAGCTTACATCATGTGGTATCAGAGCATCTTCATCTAGGTGATGTTCTTTTGCTTTCTCTATCTTTTTGTTTGGTGAATTCTCTTTAATTCCTTGTTCTTCATTTTATTCTCCATGTATATCCTCCATTGTCTTGTGGTCTGGTACTGTTTAGAGTATATTAAAAAAAAATAAACCGGTTAAATCTTAGATCTACACTTGTTCTTGCATTTCTATGGTTCAAATTTTGTAGATCTACTATTGAATCATGTTTTTGTGTTGATTTTAGGTTCTATCATTTTTCATTCATAATATTCTTGCGCTGAAACTTAGATCTAAATTTTCTTCCAAATTATTGATTAGAAAAAAAAAACACAAAAATCTAAGTGTAAATCACTTAATCCATGTTGTCTTAGAGTCATGTTTAGTCATAGTAATTGTCACATTATGTTCTAAGTTTGTGTTGAATTTTTATTTTGTTGATTGAATTTTGGATACATTTTTTTATGTATTCTTGTCATTCTTAGCCTATCTTTTGAATTTTGAGTCTAATTCATGCATGTTATTTAGTTCATAACATGTTCTAAATCAATTCCTAGAAGTAGTCTTGTTGTTGAACTCTTTTTTTTTTTCTAAGTTTCCTACATGATGCCTATGATGAAGTTGAGTTGTGGCTGGATTTGTGAATAAAAATAAGTCTTAAGCTCTCTTGAATTGTGTTATTCAAGATAGTTGAGCATAAGCAAACACAAATTGTAACTATCCAAGCCTAAGCAACATAAACACTACTCTTGATTTCTAGGTTGAAATCGCTGGTGCTGACAGCTTGAACATATGAACTTGTATAAATTACTGAAAATTGGTCACTACGTGTTTTGAGCTGAAATTTTTACTGAAGTTTCTAGACATCTGGAAAAAAATTATAAAAAAATAACCAGGCGATTTGGATAAAAGGAAAAAATAAGAAAAATCACACAATTTGGCAGAAAAATCAATGTCCAAGAAAAAAAGTGAAAGAGAAGTGTGCTTGTTGTTTTGGCTCAAAATTTGTTCTATAATTGGTGCCTATTTTATACCAATCTTAGTTCTGAAATTTCAATTGAAAATTAGTGTGAAAAAAAGTGCCAAAACTAGAGGTTTCTTAAGTCTTTTTAAGTTTTTTTTTACTCTACTCTAGAGCCATTCTTGTGGAAGCCAAGCTTTCCAAGTTTATTTTGATGATGCTAAAGACTCAAGTCAAGAATCGAGAGTCAAGCAAGTTTCAAGAATCAAGAGTCAAGCAAGTTTCAAGAATCAAGAGTCAAGCAAGTTTCAAGAATAATCAAGAATCAAGATTCAAGAAAAGCATCAAGATAAGTATAAAAAGATTTTTTGAAAAGAAAAGATTGAATATCACAACTTGTCCAAAAGAATTTTTTAAAGAAAAATCTATTACCAGAGTTTTTTACTCCTTGGTAATCGATTACCATAAGGCAGTAATCGATTACCAGAAGCCCAAACAGTTTTATAACTGTTTTACAAAGTTATAATCGGTTACCATGGACATGTAATCGATTACCAATGTTTTTAAACATTGGATTTCAAATTTCAAGAGTCACAATTTATGATAAAACATTTTCAAACTTGTGTAATCGATTACCAGTGTTTCTAAATGTTGGTTTTCAAATTTAAACATGAAGAGTCACATCTGTTGATGTGTAATCGATTACACTATAATGGTAATCGATTACCAGTGACTGATCTTGAAAAATAAATTACCAAAAGTCACAATTCTTAAAGTGACTAGTTTCTGAAGATTTTTGTTAGAGTCACAACTTTTAAAGTGACTAGTTTTGAAGAAATTGTCAAGAGTCACAACTTTTAACTTGAGCCATCAAATGGCTATAAATATGTGACCATGGCACGAATTTAAAAGAGACTCTGACTCAGTCTCAACATCTTTCTAAGTGTTTTTGTTCAATACTTCCTTTGTCAAGAAAATTTTATTGGGCAAAAACTTGTACTATTTTATTTTCTTCTCCTTTATTCCTTCTCCCTATTGCCAAAAGAATTCAAAGAACTAACCGTCTGAGAATTCTTTTGATTCCCCAAACAAAGAATTCAAAGAACTAACCGTCTGAGAATTCTTTGCGCAAACACTGAATTCAAAGAACTAACCATCTGAGAATTCTGTGTAAGAAGCGGGTAGCTTCTTGGTTGTAATAGTGAACACAAGGGAGGGTACATCCTTTGTGGTTCGCTTCAAGTAAAGGGTACATCTACTTGGTTGTTCAAAGAGAACAAGGGAGGGTACATCATTTGTGGCTCTTTTCTTGTAAAGGATTTTACAAGGTTATTGGAAATCTCAAGAATCATGGGTTGCTTGGGGACTGGATGTAGGCACGAGTCGTTGCCAAACCAGTATAAATCTTGTTTTTGCTTTCTTCTTCTCTATGCTCTTTACTTTTCCGCTGTGCACTTTTTATTTTCTCTTTACTTTTGTCTAAGTTATTGTTTCTATTCTTTACTTTCTCATAACTTAGTAATAAAGCCTAATTGAATCTAGTAACATTAAGAAGGATAATTTTTAATTAGTCAAGAAACAGTCATAATTAATTCAACCCCCCCCCCCCTTCTTAATTATTCCGAGGCCACTTGTTCCAACAATTCTAAGTTTCTCTTTGAGTTCTAGCTTTCTTTTATGTGCTTTTTATTGCTTTAATTGTTGAATAATCCTTGAAAATTTGTCTTGTTAAAACTATTGGTTTAACTTTCATTTCATTTTTTTGGTCTTTTGTTATTGCTTGTCTCTTTGTTTCCTTGTTTGTGAGTTGCCACATAGGGAATTGGAAAGGAGGATTGGTGCCATCCATTGAAGAATTTGAGTCAAAAAGCAAGGGGTCAACCACCTTATGAGCTATTGGACTAAGAAGCACTCCAAATTGAGTGAAACACCACAAAGGGAATAACCACCAAAATTGAAGACTTCTTTTTAAATTTTGTAATTGACAATTTGCTTTGCTTTCAAATTTTGTAACAAAAAGGCCTTTCATTGGAAGTAAGTTGGGAGCCTCCAATAGATCACCCTACTTCCATTTGTGTGTAATAATTTTAGGCAATTCTCCCTTAGGATTGTGAGTGTTTTGTTGGGAACCTTAAATGGGGTCATCCAAACACTCTTAGGATTCGCCTAGTTTACATTTCTTGCTTACTTTGATAGCTTGCCTTTTACCAATTAGTTTTTACCTTATCTTTCACACTTCTTTTAGTGTTTATTTTGGCTAGTTTCAACCATAGTTTCTTTTACCTGTTGTTTTCAAACCCCCAACAAGAAATAACCATAACTTAGGAACCAACATGAGTCTTCATTCTTCATCTAGTGTTAAAGGTGAGGGTTCTACTCCTAAGGACCCCTTGTATAAGATATTAGATGAGTTGAGATGCCTTAAGTTGTGGAAAGAAAATCGAGAGAAAAGAAAAAGGTAAAAAAAGAGTGGAACAAATAAGTCAAGATGAAAGAGAGAAAATAAGAGAGGAAGAAAGAAGAAAAATAATGAAAGAAATGAAAAGAGAAAAACATGTCTCCTATAGTAGTCATGACCCTTGCATGAGTTTAAGTGAAGAACTTAGCGACTATTATAGAGGGCGTCATAGTTCGCATACTAAACATCACTCCCAAAAAAGAGAAAAGGATAGAAGGCCTCAAGAGGTTAACATTATCCTCCCATATTTCCATGGAAAAGATAATGTTGAGGTCTACTTAGATTGGGAAATGAAGGTTGAACAACTCTTTGATTGCCATCATATTAGTGAAGAGAGAAAAGTTCCATTGGCTTCCTTTAGCTTTCAAGGGTATGCCCTCTATTGGTGGACTTCCCTTGTTAGGGAACGAAGGATTCATGGGGATCCTCCAGCAGAGTATTGGAATGATCTTAAGAGTGCTCTTAGGAAGAGGCACAGTCCCTCCTACTATGAAAGGGAGCTTATGGACAAGCTCCAAAGGCTTAGACAAGGGAGTATGAGTGTTGAAGAATATAGACAGCAAATGGAACTACTCCTTTTAAGAGTGGGACTTAGGGAGGAGGAAAGAACAAGCATAGCTCGGTTCCTTAGTGGGCTTTATATGGAAGTGAGGGATAAGGTTGAATTCCTTCCATATAGGGACCTAGATGAGCTAGTCCAACTTTGTATAAAAGTGGAGAAACAACTTAAAAGAAAGCCTTCTTCAAAATCTTATGGCTTTCACTCTTATCCAAGAAAGGACCAAGCCCAAGGAATTTTGGGGGCTGCACCTTCAAAACCGAAGGAAGATAAGGGTAAGACCATAGAGAAATCCACCCCTAAGACTAGTTCCCAAGAAAGGACTAGCAACATTAAATGCTTCAAATGTATAAGAAGAGGTTACATTGCCTCTCAATGCCCTACAAAGAAAACCATGATTATGAGGGGTCAAGACATTTGTAGTAGTCAAGAGGAGACTACTTCTTCCCCTTCCTCTAGTGGAAGTGAAGATGAAGTAAGGGGAGAAGAGTCTAGTGAGGAAGTCTACCCCCATGAAGAATGTGACCTCCTAATGGTTAGAAGGCTCATTGGAGGTCAATCTTATGATCTATCTCAATCCCAAAGAGAGAACATCTTTCATACAAGATGCAAAATTTTACATAAAACTTGTTCTCTCATTGTGGATAGTGGATCTTGTTGCAATTGTTGTAGCACAAGATTAGTTTCCAAGTTGAACCTCACTATCATTTCTCACCCAAAACCTTATAAACTTCAATGGCTTAATGAACAAGGCGAAATGATAGTTAACCAACAAGTGAAGGTACCTTTCTCCATTGGGACATATAAGGATGAAGTTAATTGTGATATAGTTCCCATAGAGGCAGGACATATTCTTTTAGGAAGGCCATGACAATTTGATAGGAAGATAATTTACAATGGCCTAACTAATGAGATTACCCTCACCCATCTTGGCACTAAATTTGTGTTGCATCCTTAAACACCTTCACAGGTGGCCAAAGATCAACTAACTATGAAAGATAAGAGGGATGAGGAAGAAAAACTAGAAAAAAAAAAAGAAAAAAAAGGATAGTAAGGCCTTGTCTTCAAAGGCCAAGGGGAAGGAAAAAGACGAAAAGGATTCCTCCAAGAAGATTGTTAAGAAGGAAAATCATTTTGCAACAAAATGTGATATCAAAAGAGCACTCCTTCTTAAACAATCTTTCTACCTTCTCCTATCAAGGGAAACTTCCCTTAGCACCGTCATACCTCTTGAGCTTGAGGTTATTCCTCAAGCAAAGGAGTTGTTGGATGAGGGTTTGGTTCGTAAGAGCTTAAATTGTTGTGCTCTGTTGGTGCCCAAAATAAGTATTGTGAGGCACTAAATCCCTATGATAGGTGGTATGATGAATGTGTTGAGTGGTGCAACACTCTTTTGTAAAATCACTCATGCACCCAACATCTTCATGATTTGTATACATAGGGACTCATTAGGTAGGTTTGTTCTTATTTTTTGTTTCAATACAAACTTAGGTGCTCATATGGGACACCTTAGGTTTGTCATAATTTTTTGTAGGAATAATCAACATGAAAATAAAGAAAAAGGTATGTTTTATTCCATTACTTTCCTTAACTTTTTAAATAGTGATCAAGGGCTTCCCATGGACCCTAAGAGAATAAAGGTCATTCCTGAGTGGCCTACTCCACCATGTGTAAGGGAAATTTGGGGCTTCAATGAACAAAATTTTACAAAAGGTTTGTCCCATATTTTTCTATACTTGTAGCATAATCATTGAGTTGGTGAGGAACTATGTTCTCTCATGGGAAGATGGTCAGGAAAGGGATTTTCAGTCCTTACCCTACTCTAACATACCCAACATCACTAATACATATGCTTTTATTCTTTTTACAGGTGTTGAGGAAAGAATCCCTGAGTTTCAAGAACCTATGGATTTGAGGTCAAATCCTTTTCAAGGAGGAGGAAATGATGCAATCCTACCCCCCAAGGGCATTGGATAGAACACTCCAAGAAGATTGGGCCAGAGATGCAAGAGAAGGCCCTAAGGTTCTCATGAGCCTTAGTGTAGATTTTGGGCCCATGGGCTAAGTATGAGCCCACTTATCTTTGTACATATTAGATTAGGATTTCATTATTTTTGGGCCTTGTATTTAGGGCTCCATAATGTAGGTAGGGTACCCTAGAAATTTAGGATTTTTCAGCCCTTGAATTTTTGGCACCTAGACTAGTTTTTGTATTAGGGGTAGTTTTGTAATTTTACATGCATTAAGTGAATATTTGATGTGTGTGTTGAGAAATAAATTTAATTGAATTGGGAGAATCCCAATCAAATAAAATTTTAGAGGGGAAGGTGAGCATTTTCTTGCTACACCCCATTGTCACATCATATAGTCACACCTTGTGCATGTCCTTCATGCTTTACATGTCTCATGATACCTAAGCACACTTAGTGGAAAATTTTGGACTTGATCTTGGATTAGAGGGCTGAACCATAACTAAAATTCACTAATCATAATTAGTGAAATTTTGGCTCCAAAATTTGGCTCCACAAATTCAAGAGAAATTCAAATTTCCCTCTAATTTTGTGACACTTAAGCTATAAATAGAGGTCATGTGTGTGCATTTTTTCAACTTTGATCATTTGAAAATTAAACTTCAGATTTCAGAGCTCTTTTAGAGCACAAAATTTTGTGTTCTTCTCTTCCTCTCCCTTCATTCATCTCCTTCTTCCTCTAAGCTCTTATCCATGACCTCCTATGGTGGTGAGCTTCTTCTAGACTCATCTTCTCCTTAAAATGGCATCTCCCCTCTCTCTATCTTCTCCATTCTGATGCCGCTCATCTTCCATGAAGCAAAGGAATCCATTGATGAAGAAGATCCTAGGCCTACAAGCTCCAATGGAGCTTACATCACTAAACATGGATAATTAAAGATTCTAAGCCAGCCCTTCACTCCAAAGATGCCTAAAACTCTTTAACCACTCTATTTCCCCCACAAGTGATATCCAACTTGGTCATTGCACCCCCCTTATACATACACAAAATACATAATCATAATGACATTATCAACATCAACAACATCGCATCTCTATATCATTATCAACATCAACGTCATCTCATCTCCATAACATTATCAACAATAACAACATCATCTCATATCAATATTATTATCAATAACAACATCATGTCATATCAATATTATCGTCAATAACATCATCACATATCAATATTATCATAAACACCAACATCGTCTCATATCAATCATTAACATCAATAACAACATAATCTCATATCAATATTATCATAAACACCAACATAATCTCAAATCAATATTATCATCAATAACAACATCATTTCATATCAATATTATCATAGACACCAACAACGTCTCATACCAATCATTATCATCAATAACAACATCATCTCATATCAATATTATCATAAACAACAACATTGTCTCATATCAATCATTATCATCAATAACATCATCAGTAATCACATTCCACACATACATACATACATATAAATTTCATGCCTGAGATTCACACTCTCTAGGTCTTCAGACAACATTAGTCTAATAAAACAATAACGTCATTGTCATACCCTAATTTCATCCGGGGACGACAATTTGCAAACATTTGGATTCTTGCCAGCCGAATTGAGTTGCTTAACACCAATTGTTGCACTTTCCGTAAGGTTTTTTGACGTTTCGGAGGGAAATATGCAAAATACCCAAAATGGGGACAAAATGGTCACTTTTGGGGCATTTTTCAGCCCCTAGGCCCACTAGAAAGCTTAGGGATGAAGTAACCAACTCGCCTGGGCGAGCAAGGTTACTTCAGGAGGAAGTAAGCAGCTCGCCTGGGCGAGCTGCTGTGCAACCTCCACCCCTCATTTGCTATAAATGAGCGTGAGGGGGCTGAAGGAAAGGGGTCCAAAGGTCCAGAGTCCAAAAAGAAGAAGAAAGAAGAAAAAAAGAAGCTAAAATGCCGCCAAATCGCCACTACAATTGATTTCTACATCTTTCTTTGTTCGTTCTTCATTCTTTATCCGGTTAGTGCTTGCTTAAAGGATTTGAACTTGATTTATGGACCCTTAGGGGTCCTCTCTATTGTTTTTTGCAACTTCATCTCCTTCTTTGATCATCGGTAATCGCTTTTTTTTTTTGTAAAGTAAGTTTTAAGGGATCATTAGCGCCGCAAGTTATCTTTAAAAAAGGATTGAAGATTAAGAAGCCAAAACCAAATAAAACCAACTCATAAACTTCTTCATTTCATCAAAAAAATCAAGAGATCGTTCAAAAGGTCCAACGCCTTAACGATTCTCTCCTTTCAAAAATCAAGAGGTCATTTTAAGGTCCAACACCTTAATGATTCTCTCATTTCAAAAATCAAGAGGTCATTTCAAGGTCCAACGTCTTAACGACTCTCTCCTCTTTTCAAAAATCAAAACATTGTTTCGAGGTCCAATGACTTAAACAACTTTCTTCGTAACTAAAATCAATTTTTCAAAAAAGATAATAATAATGTAACACCATAAAATTTCAGACTTAAAGAACTACGTAGGTCCGATTTCCTCATCGCATCCGAGGATATGTAGGAGCAAGGGAAACACTCTTGTCAACCCCAAAAACATAAAAAATATAAAAAGGTAAAACACAAAAAAATATAAAAAACAAAATACATAATTTTGAAGTCATGTCTTGCACACTCGATTAGAGGCTGTCGTCCCTTGTGACAGGCGCGTGGGGTGCTAATACCTTTCCTGTGTGTAAACAACTCCCAAACCCTCATTTTCAAAATCTGAAGAATATCGTCTTTTTGGTTTTTCTAATGTTTTCCTCAAATAAACATTGGTGGTGACTCCGCTCATTCTCTCCCTTGGAGGCAAATGCTTTGGCTCGTGTTTTGGCCTTTTCGCCCTACTGCCGAAGGGTAGGTTGCGGCAGATGCGACTCCACTAGGGAATTGTTAGAGAGTTAGGCCATTTAGACAGTGTGCAATGTTTTTATCATGAATTCTTCTTTATTTATGTTCCCTTTTCCCTTTTATCTTTTGTTTGTCCATATTTGTATATAACCTTTGCTATGTTGTTGTGTTTGGTGTGTGTTTGTCTATCGATTACATTCATAGTTAGAAATATTTTTTCTATGCGCACATGACAACTACACCTCGCACACACATTGAGATATTGGGCCTTATAGTCGAGTCTATGTGAGCCATAAGGAGTAGAGGTCGATCTGTGGTCATGTTGGGTCTCCGACTCGCTTGATGATAATGAAGCCTCATCTAGAGTTTTCCTCGTTTAGTGATGCATTGCCACTGATAGTCCCTATTGCCACAATGTATTACCTAAGAGGATGATATCTCTAGAAGCCAATAAAGTTACATGAAACCACCCTTGGGAATTATCACTAGAAATGGGCTTTTGGATCCTGTCCATTAGGTTCCTAAATTAGGGGGGCACATGGCGAACTCACTCTAGCATTTTCCTTGATTGCATCATGCATCTCTTCATGGCATTGTAATGGACATATCATTCCTGCATTTATCATTTATCTTATTCATGCATTGTATTTGCATAAATCATTGTATTATCATACATAATTCATTTAGCATGCTTTTGCTCTGCCAACTGCATGTATTCTATTCCCATAATTCGCATGTTACACTCACTCATGCATGATCCTTGCATTTTCCTCTGCAAAACAAAAAAAAATGAAAACAAAAAAACAAAAAAAACAAAAGAAAGTCACACCACATTCATAGTTACATGTGTTGGGTACCATAATGATGGATATAAACCAACCATGTTGGGATTATACGCTCATTTCTCTTTAAAAATGATTGAAAATCATGTCAACATGGTACCTAATGCGTGGTTAACTAGGAAAATGATGGTTCTTCAGGCATCTCATGTTGATCTCATAATTACATTTGCCATGCATAAGTATGCCCTAGTCATTCATCTCTATGATATGTTGTCGAAGTATTGGCGATCAAAACTGTCATTCCTTGGATTATGGGGTTGAACCAAGCACATGTTTTTAAGTAAAGGTTCATCAAGTCAAGGTTAAGTATGGAAGTAACCAGCTTGCAAAAGTTGGGGCAAAAAATGGATCGAGTTACATCGCTTCTTTGTCAACTGCCAACATATGATTGAGATAAATGATTTACAAAAAAAATTATGGACTGCTGACATCTATGTTTTATTTCCAGACTCACTTTGACAATATGTGATGGACCATGTTGTTTTAATGAAAATCTAAATTGATTCGACCCTTTGTCCTATGTAAAATTCGCAATACTTCAACAATGCATCATGCACATGCATCCATGCTCATTTTTATTTTCACATTGGTGTCATTGCTCATCGCATTCTTTCCTTAAAATTAGAAGTGTAATCATTGTAATCAAAAGGAAAGAATGTGTTTTACGATGCCCTTACCAAACGCATGCAAAACTAGAGTAATGAGTGAAATAAAGGAAGTTCAAGAGTGGATGAAGGCCGACATGGAGGCCATGAAAAAGAAAATGGCCACAATGATGGAGGCCATGATGAGCATGAAGAAGATAATGGAGGTCAATGTAGCTGCAGTTGCCGCTACCAGTGTCGTTGCTAAGGTGGACCCGACTCCCCTATTTGGCCTCAACCAAAGAAATCCTCCAACCTCAGATATGGTAGGTCAGGGAGGCAAAGAGTTGGGAAGTATGGGCAACCCCCATTTTGTGCAAGTTCAGAACAAGCATGCTTTCCCACCATATCGCTTGCCTCCTAACTATATACCACCCAATGTTGCGCACACTCCTTATGAGAATGTCAATAACTCCACTCCCATACTCATTAAGAGCCAACAACCTCAATCTGATCATCCACATGTCTCTCAACCCATGGGGGAGACACATGAAGTACCCACCACAATCTAGCTGACTTCGAGCCTCGCCTCGGATATGTCACTGAGGGGCAAGCAGTTGGTGGTGTACCCCTGCCTAACACTTTGGAAGGCCCTTAATTTCGCCCACAACCTCAACCCTTGCATTTTGCGGTGGGAAGAGTCCCTCCTGCTATGGTGGAAAGGAAGAAAATGGATCACATAGAGGAAAGGCTATGGGCCATTGAAGGAGGCAAAGATTATGCTTTTGTTGACATGGAAAAGTTGTTCCTGGTACCCAACATGGCCATTCCTCCGAAGTTCAAAATGTGAATGTATGTATACATGATTTTGATGATGTCAAAGAAGAATCTAACAAGGCTGCTTCAAATGATAAGCATTTGCTTCAAGAATAATTCAAGATTGCTTCAACAAACAAAGCCTTGTTTCAAGATTCACTAAAGACCAAGCCTTGCCTTAAAACAATGTGCTTTCAAGACATGCAAGGCTCTGGTAATCGATTACCAGGAAGTGTAATCGATTACCAGAAGACAGGGTTGAGAAATAGCTGTTGAAAAAGGTTTTGAATTTGAATTTTCAACATGTAATCGATTACCATATGTCTGTAATCGATTACCAGCAACGAAACTTTGGAAATTCAAATTCAAAAGTCATAACCCTTCAAATTATAACTGTGTAATCGATTACACAAACATTGTAATCGATTACCAGTGGAAAGTTTTCAGAAAATCTGCCAACAGTCACATCTTTTCATTAGATTTGTGAATGGTCATCAAAGGCCTATAAATAGGTGACTTGGGCACGAATTTTAGACAGAGAGTATTTTTGGTCCAAAATGTCTTATCCTCTCAAAAGACAATGAGAGAGATTCCAAAAGAACTTCATTGTCAAATGCTCTCTCAAAAGAAATCCTTGACCAAACACTTGCAAAATCTATAAGGATTCTTACATGATCTTCATTGTAATATTCTTCTCTTGAAGAGAGAATTCTTCTTCTATTCTTATTATTCAATGAGATTGGTTAAGAGACTGTGAGTCTCTTGTTGTAAAGCATCTGAACACAAGGGATGGGTTGTCCCTGTGTGGTTCAGACTTTGTAAAGGATTTTACAAAGATAGTGGAAATCTCAAGTGGGTTGCTTGAGTACTGGACGTAGGCACGGGTTGTGGCCGAACCAGTATAAAACTGTGTTTGCATTCTCTCTTCCCTTATCTTATTTATTTTGTTGCAATCAATTGTGTCTTGCATGTTTAAAGAACATTGTTAAATTGATTGTTGTTGCTTCTTCTATATTCTAAGCCTATCTCTCTTAAGATTATTGAGGCCACAAGGTCCAACAAGTGGTATCAGAGCAGGATTCTTGTATAAAGTTTAAAAACTTCAAGAATAGATATGGCATCATCCAAATTTCCATTTTCTGAGGGAAATTCTATCAATAGGCTCTTATGTTCAATGGTGAGGGTTATCATTATTGGAAAACCCGAATGCAGATCTTTATAGAAGCCATAGATCTAAAGATATGGGAAGCCATTGAATTTGATTCCTTTATTCCTACAATGGTAGAGAGAAATGCAACTATATAAAAAAAACTAGAGAAGAAAGAAGATGATGATGAAAGAAGAAAGAAGAAGATTCCTCTTTAGCCCCAAAATGCTAAGTGCGATCAACTTGGGCACATGAGATTCAATTGTCCTGTGTTTAAAAGAAGAATGGAAAAATCCGACAAGATGAATTTCAAAGAGAAGAAAGAAAAGAAAGGATATATCACTTGGGAAGATAATGTCATAAATTATTCAAGTGATTCAGAGAAGAAAATCATAAGTTTGGGTATCATGATGAAAGACTATGAAAATGGAGAAAAACAAAGTCGAAACATTGATAGCAATTTCTCCAAACACATGGCATGCATCAAAGTTTATTCATATTTCTCCCCAAGATAAATGAATATGTGATTTATGGAGACAACAAACGAAGGCCACATTTCTCCCCAAGAAAAGTGAATATGCGATTTATGGAGACAACAAACAAAGGCCACTTGATCAACAACCCCAACAAGTAATATCAAATGATACCAACAGGTCACTTGTCTTTGATTGATTACTTTTGATGCTTGTTTTCTACTTGAGTTTAGACTGTCCTTGATGATTGTGATTGAATTTGATTGACTGTGTTTGATGATTGATTGATTGTATTTTTTATTGTGTGTTTGATTGTCTTTGATGTTTGTTCCTGATTGAGTTTTTGATTGTTTTTAAAGAATCTATTAAACTTTTCAAATTAGTTTCATGTTTTAAGAAAACTATTTAATTTAGAAAAGGAAATTTTGAAATTGAAATTTGAAAAGTTAAATTTGAAAATTGAAAATAAAAATTTGAAATTTGAAATTAAAATTTGAAAGTTGGAAGTTGGAAGTAGTTATTGGAAGTTGAAAGTTAAAAATGGAAGTTGGAAGTTGGAAGTGGAAGTTACTGGAAGTTGGAAGTTGGAAATGAAAGTTATTGGAAGTTGAAAGTTGAAAATGGAGGTTGGAAGTTGGAAGGGGAAGTTACTAAAAGTTGAAATTGGAAGTTGGAATTTAAAATTTAAAATTTAAAATTTAAATTTTAAAAATTTGAAATTTGAAATTTGAAATTTGAATTTTGAATTTTGAATTTTGAATTTTTTTTTTAAAAATAGAAATTATTGTGTATAGTTAGTTGATTGTTAATTTAATTAATTTGATTTGAAATATTTGATGATTGATTGTGTTTGATTGATGTGTTATTGTACTTGTTTTTGCTTGATTAATATTGAATGATTGTTTTAATGCCTTTTGGTATCACTTATTCTCATACATTGCAACAAGTGGTAACATCTTTCTCCTTTCTATTCATGATTTGTTTTTGATGTTGACAAAGGGGGAGAGAAAGATAAAAGATAAAATAGTAAGAAAAATTATCTATTGTTTTATGAGACAACTTTTTATATATGAAAAATATGAAATCTTCAATTGTCTCATATAAGCAATCATTGTAAAACCAAGGGGGAGTAAACTATATGCAAATAGATATTTTCTTTGTTGTTGCTCCTAACCTACAGGTGGTTGTCATCATCAAAAAGGGGGAGAATGTAAATCATGAAGATTTTGATGATATCAAGAAGAATTTGCTTGAGAAAGAGGGAGATGTAAATCATGCAAGCTTTGATGGTGTCGAGAAGAAATCACATGTTTGTCATCATCAAAAAGGGGGAGAATGTGAATGTATGTATACATGATTTTGATGATGTCAAAGAAGAATCTAACAAGGCTGCTTCAAATGATAAGCATTTGCTTCAAGAATAATTCAAGATTGCTTCAACAAACAAAGCCTTGTTTCAAGATTCACTAAAGACCAAGCCTTGCCTTAAAACAATGTGCTTTCAAGACATGCAAGGCTCTGGTAATCGATTACCAGGAAGTGTAATCGATTACCAGAAGACAGGGTTGAGAAATAGCTGTTGAAAAAGGTTTTGAATTTGAATTTTCAACATGTAATCGATTACCATATGTCTGTAATCGATTACCAGCAACGAAACTTTGGAAATTCAAATTCAAAAGTCATAACCCTTCAAATTATAACTGTGTAATTGACTACACAAACATTGTAATCGATTACCAGTGGAAAGTTTTCAGAAAATTTGCCAACAGTCACATCTTTTCATTAGATTTGTGAATGGTCATCAAAGGCCTATAAATAGGTGACTTGGGCACGAATTTTAGACAGAGAGTATTTTTGGTCCAAAATGTCTTATCCTCTCAAAAGACAATGAGAGAGATTCCAAAAGAACTTCATTGTCAAATGCTCTCTCAAAAGAAATCCTTGACCAAACACTTGCAAAATCTATAAGGATTCTTACATGATCTTCATTGTAATATTCTTCTCTTGAAGAGAGAATTCTTCTTCTATTCTTCTTATTCAATGAGATTGGTTAAGAGACTGTGAGTCTCTTGTTGTAAAGCATCTGAACACAAGGGATGGGTTGTCCCTGTGTGGTTCAGACTTTGTAAAGGATTTTACAAAGATAGTGGAAATCTCAAGTGGGTTGCTTGAGTACTGGACGTAGGCACGGGTTGTGGCCGAACCAGTATAAAACTGTGTTTGCATTCTCTCTTCCCTTATCTTATTTATTTTGTTGCAATCAATTGTGTCTTGCATGTTTAAAGAACATTGTTAAATTGATTGTTGTTGCTTCTTCTATATTCTAAGCCTATCCCTCTTAAGATTATTGAGGCCACAAGGTCGAACACAAAACGCTGGATTTTGATAAGTACAAGGGGACTACTTGCCCCAAGAATCACCTGAAAATGTACTGTTGGAAGATGGGGGCGTGTGCAAAAGATGAAAAATTGCTGATGCATTTCTTCCAGGAAAGTCTTACTGGGGCAATCATCACCTAGTATACTAATCTGGAACCTTCCCGAGTCCATTCTTGGAAGGACCATGGTTGCCTTCGTTAGGCAGTATCAGTACAATTCTGATATGGCTTCGGATAGGATGCAGCTACAGAGCATGTGTAAAAAAGAGCATGAATCTTTCAAAGAATATGCCCAAAGGTGGAGGGACCTGACAGCTCAAGTAGCTCCCCCAATGACGGAAAGGGAGATGATAACAATGATAGTAGACACATTACCAGTGTTCTACTATGAAAAAATGGTGGATTACACGCCTTCAAGCTTTGCTGATTTAGTTTTCACCGGCGAAAGAATCGAAGTGGGTCTAAGAAGAGGCAAATTTGATTATCCTGCTTTGATGAATGGAAAGCCTAGGGCAAATGGAGAGAATGAGAAGAAGGGAGAAACCCATGTTGTGATTGTTGTTCCTACATGGCCAAACTTCCCACCAGGTCAACAATATCATTACTCAACCAATGTCATCCCTTCTCATTACCCACCACCCTATTAGCCAAGAACACCAAATTAACCACAAAGGCCACCCCTAAATCATCCACGAGGCCCGCCTGCCGCACATCCAATACCAAACACAAACCAAAACACCAACCAGGGAAGGAATTTTCCAGCAAAAAAATCTGTAGAATTCACCCCAATTCCGGTGTCATATGTTGACTAACTCCCCTACCTGCTCGATAATGCAATGGTAGCCATAACCCCAGCCAAGATTCCTCAACCTTCATTTTTCTGAGGATATGACTTGAATGCAACATGTGCTTATCATGGAGGAGTTCCAGGGCATTCCATTGAGCATTGTATGACCTTGAAGCATAACGTGCAAGGTCTAATTGATGTGGGCTGCCTAAAATTTGAGGAGGATAATCGCTTGTGAATTCTGACATTGGCAAGCAACACCATGCATGGGGCAGTTTGAAAGTTGTTGTTAGATGTCTCCAATGACTCATTAGGATTTTCAAATTTATGCCATTATTGTAAACCACAGTCACAATGCTAATAATATGGATAAATTTGACATCCTTGTCTCTCATTCTCTCACAATTACATCTTTTCTTATTTAACTTCCATTGGAATGTGAGTGCAAGATGTTGGTTTGGTTGCTCAAGCGACCTGGGCTCCTGAGTTTTGACTTCCAAGACTGTTCGATCAGAAATTTCTCGTTCTACACGTTTGGTGAAGGTGTCGTAAAACAACGAGTAAAGTTCAAAACAAAAAAGTAAAAAGCAAAAAAAAAAAAGAGAAAAAACATTTGATTGACTGTGTTTCAAATAAAAAGTATAGACATTCATGTGACCTCATTTTATCATTCCTAAAGTTGTCTTTTTGAGAGAAAAGTGAGCCATCAAGAATAAGAGTCGTTCGGCTTAATCTGTCAATTGAAAAATCCTTTGAATGTTTCTTGTCCTTCAAAATTCATTTTCGAGAATCTGCACAGTTTCTTTCATTTTTCCTTGCTACAAGGTCATGACAAAAGACAACAATAGCTACCTCAGAGCCTTACACTGGGGCAATGAGAGGCACCGTGCATGAGCCTCAAGTGAACCTAAGGGAAGATAAGGAGTTCTTACCCGATAGGTCGAAAACCCGAAAGGGCTGCCTAAGCAAAAATTAGGGTTAATAAAAAATAAAAATAAAAAACAATTAGGGGCATGTTATTAAGGTTTTGTCCCAAAATCACAACTACAAAAGGATCAAGTCAAGATTTGAAATGACACATGGCCAAGTTTCAACATCCCAAACACTAGTTTATCCTTTGCTAGCCCCTCTGAGCCAAAGCATATTTGTTTTGTAAAAATAGAAAAAAAAAAAAAGCAAAAGCAAAATAGAAACCCTGAGTGGGAACCACCGCTAAACCAGCGGGAAGAGCAATGCAAACAACACATGCATGAAGTTGGGCAACAATGAAAAGAAAAAAAGAAAATAAGACCCGCCAAAGGCGAGTAAAAAGAGAGAGACAAAGATCTCCAGATTTTACAAGAAATGCACAAAAGTACAAAAAAGGATTAATGTACAAGACTAAAGGAGTAGAGCCTAGCCCCAAAGGTACAAGCAACACTCTTGAGGTTCTTACTTAATATAACCCTCAAACACTCTTTGAGCCTCTCTTATCCTTTCCTTCATAGCCCTCTTACCCCCGGCCACGTTACAAGCCCAATAAAGCCCATGTGGATCAAGGAATGACTAATTTCCTTTTAAGTTGGGATTCTGGAATGAAACCCGCACATGCTTGTGATTGTTAAAAAAATATAGAAACCCCTAAGGTTCACACTTGCACATTTGAGCAGAAAAATCATTCAACCAAGAGCTCATGGGAAAAAGCCCAATGATAGTTGTGATAAAAGGGTACATCTGATGTTAGTCTTTCATGCAGACTCCTTAGGGTTCTTTTCGAATCCAAGGTAGCCTTCACTGTATAAATTCTTTCAAGATCAACCCATGTCATCGAGTTTTAGTGGAATCGACAAACCCATGGCATCACTTTATAATCTTAAATCAAGAAAGTTTCACTTGGTCGTATACCAAAGTGTAACAATCCATTGCCATCTTTCAATAGGGCGCACGATCGATCCTGAAGCCTTACATTCTCTTGTTGTGCAGAATAATTGATGTTTTTAAACAAAAAAAGGGATGAACCCTAGGATCAATATTTCAATTGATTGATTAAATATCAAATGGCTCCACTGCCATCACTTCAAAATTTTCAAGTAACCAAGTCAAACAGAACATACACTGAGGGAACTCCCGAAAAGATTTGCAAAAGATAGGATGAGGTTGTATGAGTTATCACATCTTTCAAAAAGAGACAGTCAATCTGTGTTTTCCACAAAAAAGAAAAAAATCAAAATCAAAATCAAAACAAATATGAAAGAATGTCATAAGCATTACACAATTTTCCTGGTTCAAAACCATTTTGCATTACTAGCATTTCAAGATGAAGGTTGCATGCATCTACATCCCAAAATCATGTTCATAAGTGCATAGACATCTCTTGAGGATAAGAGACCATCTCAAAGAGTCAACCTTTTGCTTTCTCATAAGATTGAGCCCCTTGGTACTAGTACCTATTGTTAGACCTTGTGGCCTCAATAATCTTAAGAGGGATAGGCTTAGAATGCAGAAGAAGCAACAACAATCAATTTAATAATGTTCTATAAACATGCAAGGCAAAATTGATTGCAATAACATAAATGAGATAAGGGAAGAGAGAATGCAAACACAGTTTTATACTGGTTCGGCCACAACCCGTGCCTACGTCCAGTACTCAAGCAACCCACTTGAGATTTCCACTATCTTTGTAAAATCCATTACAAAGTCTGAACCACACAGGGACAACCCATCCCTTGTGTTCAGGAATCCTTTACAACAAGAGACTCACAGTCTCTTAACCAATCTCATTGAATAAGAAGAAGGGAAGAAGAATTCTCTCTTCAAGAGAAGAATATTACAATGAAGATCATGTAAGAATCCTTATAGATTTTGCAAGTGTTTGATCAAGGATTTCTTGAGAGAGCATTTGACAATGAAGTTCTTTTGGAATCTCTCTCATTGTCTTTTGAGAGGATAAGACATTTTTTCCAAGCAAAACTCTCTGCATAAAATTCGTGCCCAAGTCACCTATTTATAGGCCTTTGATGGCCATTCACAAATCTAATGAAAAGATGTGACTGTTGGCAGATTTTCTGAAAACTTTCCACTGGTAATCGATTACAATGTTTGTGTAGTCAATTACACAGTTATAATTTGAAGGGTTATGACTTTTGAATTTGAATTTCCAAAGTTTCGTTGCTGGTAATCGATTACAGACATATGGTAATCGATTACATGTTGAAAATTCAAATTCAAAACCTTTTTCAACAGCTATTTCTCAACCCTGTCTTCTGGTAATCGATTACACTTCCTGGTAATCGATTACCAGAGCCTTGCATGTCTTGAAAGCACATTGTTTTAAGGCAAGGCTTGGTCTTTAGTGAATCTTGAAACAAGGCTTTGTTTGTTGAAGCAATCTTGAATTATTCTTGAAGCAAATGCTTATCATTTGAAGCAGCCTTGTTAGATTCTTCTTTGACATCATCAGAATCATGTATACATACATTCACACCTATTGGCTTGTTTCATAGGACTCAAAGTCCTCGCCTTTATCTTTCATAGGACTCAAAGTCCTCATCTTTTATCTTTCAGGGGACTCAAATTCCTCATAATTATCTTTTCAAAGACTATCAAAGTCTGACGTCACGCGGAGACAATCATGTTCATCTTCCACTTTTCGAAGACTTCAATGTCTTTCGACCAAGACTATTATAGTCTTCTTTTCCTTCCAGAGACTATCGAGTCCGTTGGCATACAGAGACAATCATGGTCATCTGCCACTTTTCGAATACTTCAATGTCTTTCGACCAAGACTATTATAGTCTTTTTTGCCTTCCAGAGACAATCAAGTCCATTGGCATGTAGAGACAATCATGGTCATCTGCCTCTTTTTGAAGACTTCAATGTCTTTCGATCAAGACTATTACAATCTTCTTTGCCTTCCAGAGACAATCAAGTCTGTTGGCATGCAGCGACAATCATGGTCATCAACCTCTTTTCGAAGACTTCAATGTCTTTCAATCAAGACTGTTACAGTCTTCTTTGCCTTCCAGAGACAATCAAGTCCGTTGGCATGCAGAGACAATCATGGTCATCTGCCACTTTTCGAAGACTTCAATGTCTTTCAACCAAGACCATTACAGTCTTCTTTTCCTTACAGAGACAATCAAGTCCGTTGGCATGCAGAGACAATCATGTTCATCTGCCACTTTTCGAAGACTTCAATGTCTTTTGACCAAGACCATTGCAGTCTTTTTTGCCTTCCAAAGACAATCATGTCCGTTGGCATGCAGAGACAATCATGGTCATTTGCCTCTTTTCGAAGACTTCAATGTCTTTCGACCAAGACTATTACAGTCTTCTTTGCCTTCTTGAGACAATCAAGTCCGTTGGCATGCAGAGACAATCATGGTCATCTGCCACTTTTTGAAGACGACAATATCTTCAGTCATTTATGCTTTCAAAAGGCGGCAATGCCTTTATTTACTTTTTGAAGACGACAATGTCTTCAGTCATTTCATGCTTTCATAAGGCGACAATTCCTTCATTTACATTTTGAAGACAACAATGTCTTCAGTCATTTCATGCTTTCAAAATGCGACAATGTCTTCATCTCAAAGACTTCAATGTCTTTTGTCCTTATGCTTCATAGGACTCGACGTCTTCTGTTTCTATGCTTTTAAAAAGCAAAATAAAAATATATATATAAAGAAAAAAATAAGAAGAAAAGAAAAAAGAAGAACTTCAATGTCTTCATGTTTTCACAGGTTTTACTACTTGGACTTCCGCTAATGGCCGGTTGGATGGTGAGATCCCTCGAACGAAATTAGTGTCTTTATCATTACTTCCTTTTTATTTCCAATAAAAAATAAATAAAGAAGGGCAACTGTCATACCCTAATTTCATCTGGGGACGATCATTTGCAAACATTTGGATTCTTGCCAGCCAAATTGAGCTACTTCAAGCGTCACTTTTGGGGCATTTTTCGACGTTTCGGAAGGAAATGTGCTAAATGCCCAAAATGGGGGCAAAAGGGTCACTTTTGGGGCATTTTTCAGCCCCACTAGAAAGCTTAGGGATGAAGTAACCAGCTCGCCTGGGCGAGCAAGGTTACTTCAGGGGGAAGCAAGTAGCTCGCCTAGGCAAGCTGTTGTGCAACCTCCACCCTTCATTTGCTATAAATAAGCATGAAGGGGCTGAAGGAAAGGGGTCCCAAGGTCCAAAAAGAAGAAGAAAGAAGAGAAAAAGAAGCTAAAACGCCATCGAATCGCAACTGCAATCAATTTCTACATCATTCTTCTTTTGTTCTTCATTCGTTCTTCGATCGTCATCCGGTTAGTGCTAGCTTTAAGGATGTGAAATTGATTTATGGACCCTTAGGGGTCCTCTCTATTGTTTTGTGCAACTTCATCTCCTTCTTCAATCATCGGTAATCACTTTTCTTTTGTAAAGTAAGTTTTAACCGATCATTAGCGCCACAAGTTATCTTTAAAAAAGGATTGAAGATTAATAAGCCAAAACCAAATAAAACCAACTCATAAAATTCTTCATTTCATAAAAAAAAATCAAGAGATCAATCAAAAGGTCCAACGCCTTAACGATTCTCTTCTTTCAAAAATCAAGAGACCGTTCCAAGGTCCAACGCCTTAACAACTCTTTCCTCTTTTCAAAAATAAAAATATCATTTCGAGGTCCAATGACTTAAACGACTTTGTTCGTAACTAAAACCAATCTTTAAAAAAAGTTAATAATAATGTAACACCACAAAATTTTAGACTTAAAGAACTACGTGGGTCTGATTTCCTCATCACACCCGAGGATACGTAGGAGCAAGGGCAACACCCTTGTCGACCCCAAAAACATAAAAATATAAAAAGGGAAAATACATAATTTTGAAGTCATGTCTTGCATACTCGATTAGAGGTTGTCGTCCCTTGTGATGGGCACGTGGGGTGCTAATATCTTCTTTATGCGAAACAACTTTTGAACCCTCATTTTCAAAATCTGTAGACCATCGTCTTTTTGGTTTTTCTAATGGTTTTCTCAAATAAATGTTGGTGGCGACTCTGCTCATTTTCTCCCTTGGAGGAAAACTCTTTGGCCCATGTTTTAGCCTTTTCGCCCTCCCGCCGAAAGGTAGGTTGCGACAATCATTTATTAATAACAGATGTATCGCATCCCATTAGTCGAAAACATTGTCTTTCTTGAAAACCACTGTGCATAGGGACAAACATGCATTCCCATAATTGGGTTTCCTGACCCGAATTACGGTATCAAAGCCATAAATTATAATAAACTCCCTTCACAAAAAAATCGTGATCCATCCATCAGTTTCTCTCTGCGTTGCTTAGAGGTCTTTCACATTCACTTTCTTTGGTCTAAACGCAGAGTTCTATATACCAAATCAAAGGCAATTTAGTACAAATTTCAAAAACAAGGTTAATATAAACATTCGAGGTCAAATACCTCTTCCAACTCCCTTTTTGTTCTAAGACACACGCCCTCAAAAGGTCCTCCAACAACTTAATGATCCACTCAGTTTGGTCATCAATCTGAGGGAGGTAGCCTGAACTTAGCCTAAGCTTGGTTCCCAATGCTTTGTTCATACTCTCCCAAAATCTAGAGGTAAACTTAGGATCTTTATCAGACACTATGCTTGATGGCATACCATGTAATTTGACAATCTCACTAATATACAGGGAGGCCAACTTCTCCAAAGAAAATCTGATATTAATGGGAATAAAGTGAGCAGACTTGGTCAGTTTAACAATAATAACCCAGATAAAATCTAAACCTTTGGGGATCCTAGGTAGTCTGTTAAGACTTTTGGCAAGCGTACTAATTGTCGTTGTAGGTTTCACATTTATAAAAGAGTTCATCTCCACAGGGACCCGAGTTACTTAATTCATTTGGATAAAGGTTATCAATTTAATAGTTATGTACAAATTCAATCGAATGTCATTTGGTTTTGGTTTAACAAACTGAAAGTAAAAGAATAGTAAAAATAACATATTTACGGAATTAACGAAAATAACAGAATTCAGTACGTCAGAAATACGAAAATTGCATAAATGATTTAAATTAATTCAAGAAAACATATGATTGGACTTCGTCGTTCATACCCTTAGTATCTTAATAAGATTAACATGTATAAATCATTTTCTAACATTACCAGTGCACACATGATTATCCTAAGTCGATTCCTTGCACTTGGAACCTAAGAACATTTACTAAATATCGATCCCTCGCATATACAGTAAATATCCCAGCATTACAATTATACTCTCGTGCTTTTTGAAATCAAAACTTTATGCTCTATTCCTAGCAACATAACGTAAAGAGTAAAATCATTCGGTTCAAATTCTAAGATTACTTTCCAGTCTCACTTAAAAACCAATTTCATGACACTAGTAATCAAATAGAATCAAGTATTAAGAGTAGAATGAAATTACCAATAATGAGTAGAAAAGATTAATACATATATAAAATCAAAAGGGACACATAAGGGTATAAAGATTACATCCAATAACAAACTTTTAACCCCTTTTTAAATGATAGGCTTAGAATGCAGAAGAAGAAAAAGCAATTAATTTAATAATGTTCTTTAAACGTGCAAGACAAAATTGATTGCAATAAAATAAATGAGATGAGGGAAAAGAGAAATGTAAGCTCGATTAAATTGGTTCGGTCACTTCCCGTGCCTACATCCAATCCTCAAGCAACCCACTTGAGATTTTCTACTATCTCTGTAAATCCTTTACAGACTTTGAACACACCTTGGGATCCCTCACCCTTTTTGTAAATCCTTTACAGACTTTGAACACACCTTGTGATCCCTCACCCTTGTGCTCAAAGATTCTCCAAGAGATAACCAGTCTCTTGATTACAATTCTCACAATCCAAGAGACAACCAGTCTCTTGATTACAATTGACTTTCTGAGATGAACAGAAAGATTTCTCTCCTTTAGAGTGGATGATACAAATTGAAGTTCTTAGAGGAATTTCTCTCTTTTAGAGATGATAATACAATTTGAAGTTCCTGGATGAATTCTCAATAGATTTGCAAGTGTTTGCCTAAGAGTTTTTAAAAGAGAATTTGACAATTAAGTTCTCTTAGAATATCTCTCTCTCTCTTACTTTTTGAAGTCAGACACACATATATATAGGCCCTTTGTGCCTTTTTAAAATGGTTTGAAGAGATGTGTCTTTTCAAAAAGCTTTTTCTGAAATTCTTCACTGGTACTCGATTACAGTTTTCTGGTAATCGATTATACAGTTATATTTTGAAGGGTCATGACTTTTCAAAGTTTTTTTCGAAGTGTCGTTGCTGGTAATCAATTACATGATTCAAAATTCAAATTCAAAACCCTTTTTAAAATTTGTTTTTCAAAATTGTCTTCTGGTAATCGATTACATTGCTTGGTAATCAATTTCCATAGCCTTGATCTCTTGAAACACTTTGTTTTGAGGCAAAAGCTTGATCTTGAATTAATCTTGAAGCAATGCTTGTTTGTTGAAGCCACCTTGTATTAATCTTGAAGCAATGCTTAACCTTTGAATGTTTATTGAAGTAATCTTGAAAGCAACCTTGTTTGATTATTCGTTGGCATCATCAAAATCATATATTCATACATTCACATTCCCCCTTTTTATGATGACAATCATTATCAAGTGAATTCTTTTCAGCATCATCAAAACCTGCATTCTTCACAAACATAACAAGGTGAGTATGTTCAAAATACAAACAACCAGAGTAACTATCAAATAATCAAGTGCTCAAACATCAGACATTCAACAAGGTAACCACAGAATGCACAATGAAACACAACAAACTCACCACTTATTGGCCTATTGGTTCGACCGGCTTTGATACTATGAATGTAACAACCTGACTCATTGTTACGATATCACTAACTCTAAAATGCGTCATTTTAACTTTTAAACGAAATCTTCATTAATTTGATTATTAAAATAAAAGTAAATTTTTCATGATATGCATTCACCAAACTACACACAAACACTTAAATAAACACACACACACATATGCATATCTTAATCATTATACACCATTCACATGACAGAAAATAATTTAGTTTTTACATGTACCTAAATCTGAGATTTACATGCCCAAATCAAAAAGAATCATGGAACCAATATTGAGGAGTTGATAAAAAAACACAAGTCTCTCCCAAAATAATCCCAGCATCATCACATCGGCTTGGCGGCTCCCATAAAAAGAATCTCCCTCCATGTCATCTACTTCTATTCATCTACTCCCACGAACGAACGTTTGCGATCATCACAGATACCAACCACATGGTACAAAATTGTAAGGGTGAGTTTATTATAAAAGAAACCAACAATTATCAAATGACCATAATTAGCAAGAGAAACAATAGCAAGTACCATGATTGTACACAATTATCCATCAATTCAACATACACTTAACAACTACTCATCAACTTTTCCACAATTCCAATCAAT
The DNA here is from genome assembly GCF_004193775.1 of Glycine soja. Taxonomy (NCBI): domain Eukaryota; kingdom Viridiplantae; phylum Streptophyta; class Magnoliopsida; order Fabales; family Fabaceae; genus Glycine; species Glycine soja. The sequence continues at coordinate 24,856,913 of NC_041017.1, read as the reverse complement.
CATGCTCAGTATGATGCATGCACCTGACCTCAACTCTCGAATGCAATGTGGTACCATTCGTTAGGAAATAGGCTGAGCATGTCCACACGAAACTAACACTTAGAAAAACTAGGCAGCAAGTGTCGAGGTCACCCTGTCGTGCACAGGCAACTACCCCCCCCCCCCCCAATGGTGATCAACCTTAGTGACAAGGTAGTTCCAAACCGAGTGACATGCCCCCAAGTACAAGTATTTTCCCTCATGATAAACTACAAGTACTTACTGACAAAGTTTATACTATTTCCATGTAGTATGAAGTATGACACATGGGCACCATCAATGCACTAACCGTAGAAAATTAAAGATTTTAAGCCACCCCTTCACTCTAGAGATGCTTAAAACTCTTTAACCACTCTATTTCCCCCACCAAGGATATCCAACTTAGTCACTGCACCCCCCATGCACATACACAATGTACATCATCACAATGACATTATCAACATCAACAACATATCATCACTATGTCATTATCAACATCAACATTATCTCATCTCAATATCATTATCAACATCAACAACATATCATCACAATGTCATTATCAACATCAACATCATCTCATCTCAATATCATTATCAACATTATCTAATCTCAATGACATTATCAACAATAACAAGATAATCTCATATCAATAACAACATCATTTCATATCAATATTATCATAAACACCAACATTGTCTCATATAAATCATTATCATCAATAACAACATCATTTCATATCAATATCATCATAAACACCAAAATCATCTCATATCAATCATTATCATCAATAACAACATCATCTCATATCAATATTATCATAAATACTAACATCGTCTTATATCAATCATTATCATCAATAACAATATCATCTTATATTAATATTACCGCAAACACAAACATCATCTCATATGATGTAGCTCCATGTGGAGCTTGTAGGCCTTGGATCTTCTTCATCAATGGAGTCTTTTGCTTCTTGAAGATCAATGGCAGTGGAAAGGAGAGGAGCAAAGGTGATTGGAGACATAACCTCAAGGAGAAGATGAGTCAAGAAAAAGCTCACCATCATAGGAAGTCATGGATAAGAGCTTGAAGGTGGCAAAAGATGAGTGGAGGGAGAAGGAGAGAATGGGCACGAAATTTATGCCTCAAATGAGGTCTGAAGTTTGAAGTGTAACTTCTCAAATGATCAAAGTTCAAAAAAATTCAAACACAAGGCCTCTATTTATAGCCTAAGTGTCACTCAAAATTGGAGGGAAATTTGAATTTCTATTCAAATTTCACTTGAATTTGAATTTGAATTTGTGGAGCCAAATTTGGAGCCAAAATTTCACTAATTATGATTAGTGAATTTCAGCTATGGTTCAGCCCACTAATCCAAGATCAAGTCCTAGATTCTCCATTAAGTGTGCTTAGATGTCATGAGGCATGTAAAGCATGAAGGACGTGTACAAAGTGTAACTATATGATGTGGCAATGGGGTGTAGCAAGCAAATGCTCACCTCCCCCTTAGGCTAGATCAAAATTTAATTGGATTGGGCTTCTCCCAATTCAATTAAATTTGTCTCCCAATACACACATCAAATAGTGCACTTAATGCATATGAAATTACAAAACTACCTCTAATACAAAAACTAGTCTAGTTGCTCTAAAATACAAGGGCTGAAAAATCCTACATTACTAGGGTACCCTCCCTACACTATGGAGCCCTAAATACAAGGCCCAAAAATAATGAAATCTTAATCTAATATGTACAAAGATAGGTGGGCTCATACTTAGCCCATGGGCCCAAAATCTACCCTAAAGCTCATGAAAACCCTAAGGCCTTCTCCTACATCTCTGACCCAATCTTCTTGAAGTCTTCTATCCAATACCCTTGAGGGGTAGGATTCATCATATCAATCATTATCATCAATAACAACATCATCAGCAATCCATTCCACACATACATACATATAAATTTTATGCCTGAGATTCACACTTCATGGGCCTTCAAATTGCATAAGTCTAATAAAATGATAATTTAATTTATCAATAACAGATGTATCACATCCCATTAGTCGAAAACATTGTCTTTCTTGAAAACCAGCATGCACAGGGACAAACATACATTCCCATAATTGGGTTTCTTGACCCCAACTACGGTATCAAAGCCATAAATTATAATAAACTCCCATCATTTATCGTGAGCCCTCCGTTAGCTCCTCTCTGCATCGCTCAGAGGCCTTTCACATTCACGTTCGTTGGTCCAAACATAGAGTTCTATGTACCAAATCAAAGGCAATTTAGTATAGATTTCAAAAACATGGTTAATATCAACATTCAAGGTCAAATACCCCTATCAAAATAAAATGGGCTAATGGGTTTTTCGGGTTCTATTACAAAGAGACGTCATTTTGAAATTCTGATCATCCCAATGTCATCAGGGTTCAACGAAGGTCACAAAAACAACATCAATTTTATGAAAATGTAACTTTTACAATGTCTCATTTTCAAGGTTTTTTCAAAGGAAGTGTAAAAAATCCTATTACGGTACCCAAAACACAAGAGATACTAAGAGAAGCTCAACCTAACTAGGAGAAAGGCACAAAAGTCAAGGTTACCTCAAAGAAACTACAAAACAAAAAGATTGAGAGCTTGTTTCTCTACTGAATCCTACAGGTGGATTCTAAAGATTCCGCTTCAATTAAAATGTTCCTCTCCGTGCGGTGGTCCGGTGACAAGCAATGGTGACTTGTGATGGCCATCGGTGGTCGTGGGTGGTGGAGAAGAAGGTGTTATGGTTTGGGTGGGCGTTTGGAGAGAAAAAGAGTGAAAATTTGTGTTTTCCACACTGATGAACGTATTTATAATCTACATATCACGCTTAGCGAACTTGTCTCGCTAAGTAGAAATCCACTTTTGGCGTTGAGCACTACCTCTCATGCTGAGCGAATTACTTCCTCAAATTGGAATTGCGCTTAACGCGTCTGTCTCGCTTAGTGAATTTCCCTCTCAAGTTGGAAATTGTGCTTAGCACGCCGGTCTCGCTAAACAAATTTCTCTCTCGAGTAGGGAATTGCGCTTAGTGTGCCTGTCTCACTAAGCGAATTTCCCTCTCGGGTTGGGAATTGCGCTTAGCGCACTTGTCTCGCTAAGTGAGATGTCCAAAAGTTTTATTTTGAAAATCCCAACAATTAAAGCGGGAAGACGTGGGTTACAAACCTATAGTCCAAATTGGAAGGCGATCTAACGATTAACGAGTCCGAGATTGCAATTTTACTAGAACAGGTTTGGGTAAAACTTGAAATCTTACAATTTCAATATAGGTCAATCAAACTCCACATAACCTAACATCCACATCAAGCAATCACACATAGCTAATTCACACAGCATCCCAACTCATCCAAATCAATCAAATAACATACGAAATACATTAAACATCAATTTTCAGTTAGCAAAATTTCAGGGTATTACACTGCCCACTTGATTACACTACTATAGAGTGTAGGCTTTGCCCTTTATTTATTTCAAGCATACATGCCCATATTGCATTTCATTGCATTACAAGGCATATCAAATGAAAGCAATCACATGCATACACTACATTCAAATTAACTGCATATTCAACAAGGTAGAGGTCTAGTAAAGCATTAACCATTTTCCATGAACATATCTAATCATATGACAACTATCTCACACAGATGGCAATAACATCCACAACCAAAATCACAAGGAGTTAGTCACGCATTCCCTAAGGTATGCCATGAATGCATGTATGCAATTTCTCTTTTAATTACATGCAATGTTTATGGATATCCAGATTCATATGGCACCAAGCCATTATGGGCCCAAGAAATCAAGCATAGAGTCTTCATAGTTGGTACCTAGCCAAATACTTTGCACCTAGTTGGGATAAGGCACTAAGCAAAGATCCACTAGATGCAAAGATCACCTAGATCCAGCCATATAAGTGTAACGACTTTATGAGGATCCATAAATAAGGATGGACACAATCCAGGAATGTCATGATGCATGACAAATTATTTAGTTTTTCTCTTTCTCTTTCTTTTATCAAAATTTTTCCCTCCTCCTTAAAACCTTTCACAAACTTTTCAAAGCACGAGCATTTATATAGTAATTTCTTTATAAAAAAAAAAATCAAAAGCAATAACACGTGAGAAAGGTCCCGAAGGGTACATAGACCTTGGCCAATGGTATAGGCACTCACTTACAGGTAAATATTTATTTTACAAATCACGAAACAAAATATTACTAAAAGAAATTATTGGTGAGATAGATTTAAAATGTGTGAACAGCTAATCCTTAGCAAGATTTTCAAAAAGGGGCTTGCTCCGTAATTCACAAAAAAAATAGTGAAAACCTAATCCCTGACAAGACTTTTCCAAAAAAAATATATGATATGCTCAAGAATTCATAAAAATTAGTGGACATCTAGTCCATGTCAGTTTTCAAAACAAATCCACTATCTCTGTCATCACCATGGATAGTTTGTATACCGTTATCTAATCATACAATTGGGATAAGTATCACTTGCCTCAATCTATCTAATGTATCCTTAACTAATTCAAATCATAGGGAAAGAATTACAACATACAATCCTGAAAATTCCATAATGAGTAATAATCATCAATCTGCCATATCATTAGGTAATCATATTATTCACATTACATATGTTGTAATAGACAATTCACAAAAAAATCGTATACAATTTCAGATGCAGGGAATCATTTTCGTATCAAAGAATAAGCTTTAAGGATCATTCAATCACATTGGCCAACATAAAGGAGGGCCCACATGTAAATTAAATAAACACCAAGTGCCACATAAGGTGCAATTTGTCTCAATATGCATGAATTAGCTTAGTTCTCATGTTTTAGTCACACATTAATAATTTGTCTTGGCTAAAATTAAGTGCTTTCAATTATACTAAACAGGGTTAAACATTAAATAACTGTATATCAAGTTTTTCAAACATCAAGTTCACTTAAACCATATCAAGAAATCTAGCACTTTGTTTGTTATGATTTTCATTTGCTAGTTTCCCCTAGGCTCCGACATTAGTATGGATTTGGTAAAAGTTGATTTTAGTTGTCCCTAGGATGAATAAATATGGGGGGGGGGGGGGGGGGGGGGGAAGTCCCCATCTATCTCAAGCATTGAACATCTCGAATTGGTGAAAACAGTACTCATACTTAAATTCGTCCACCACAGACAGCTCCAACAGGTCATACCAAAATATTCGCCAAATAATCTAAGGATCTCTGAAAGTTATGGGACCAATTTTGTTTAAAACATAAGACCAAAATATAGAGGACTAACAAAGAGTTGAATTTAGTTCATTTCAAGTCATTACCAGTTTTAATTTTAAAGTAGTACAATTTATTGGATAAAATTCCGCATATTCTTTTTATATAGTTTAAAATTCCTAATTTTTCTTCACCTTAGGAGAGATTAGGGACTTATAACTAGTTAGTGTTATACTGGTGTGATGTGATGTGAAAGGGAAAAAGAGAATCATTCCCATCCAGTAATGTGGGCTTTAGGTGTTAAAAAGAAAAACCCAAACTGCAGCATTATGCAGAAAATTCTACAGTTGATTTCTGTTTCATAAATTTTATAGAAATTTTATAGTTAAATGAGATTTTAATTTAAATTTAAAATATTTTAATTTTGATCTTTAATTTTAATTTAACAGTTAAGAATATTTATTTTCACATAAAATAATCATTCTTAAATAATATGTCCTCATATATATATATATATATATATATATGTATGTATGTATGTATGTATGTATGTATGTATTAGACCAAGTTCATTCACCATGGTTTAGTTAAATTACAATGCTTCGACTTTCATTATCCTCTTACTAGTTTGTTAACTCTTCATTCATACCTTTCCTAGTGGGATAACCAACATCCATTAGGAAGATTCAGTAGTTAATCACTCACAATGCACATGTTTGCTGCAAATATCTAAGTCACAATTCACATATTGCATATTTTGGAGTTAACCATTCCATAAGTCTACCATTTTCACTTTTACTAACTTATCAACCAGCAACTAACATTCAAGGAAAATTGATGCAATCCTACCCCCAATGACATTGGATAGAAGATTTCAAAAAGATTGGGCCAGAGATGTAAGAGAAGGCCCTAGGGTTCTCATGAGCCTTAGGATAAATTTTGAGCCCATGGGCTAAGTATGAGCCCACTTATCTTTGTACATATTAAATTATGATTTCATTATTTTTTTGCCCTTGTATTTAAGCTCCATAATGTAGGTAGGGTACCCTAGAAATCTAGAATTTTTTAGCCCTTGTATTTTAGGACACCTAGACTAGTTTTTGTAATAGGGGTAGTTTTGTAATTTCACATGCATTAAGGGAATATTTGGTGTGTGTGGTGAAAAATAAATTTAATTTAATTGGGAGAAGCCCAATCCAATTAAATTTTAGAGGGGGAGGTGAGAATTTGCTTACTACACCCCATTATCACATCATATAGTCACACTTTGTGCATATCCTTCATGTTTTACATGCTTCATGACACCTAAGCACACATAGTGGAGAATCTTTGACTTGATCTTGGATTAGTGGGCTAAACCATAGCTAAAATTCATTAGTCATAATTAGTGTAATTTTGGCTCTACAAATTCAATTTCAAATTCAAGTGAAATTTGAATAAAAATTCAAATTTCCCTCCAATTTTGGTGACACTTAGGCTATAAATAGAGGTCATGTGTGTGTGCATTTTTTCAACTTTGATCATTTGAGAATTACACTTCAAAGTTCATACCGCTTTTGAGGCACAAAATTTTGTGCTTCTTCTCTCCTTCTCCCTCCACTCATCTCCTACCTTCAAGCTCTTATCTGTGACTTTCTATGATGGTGAGCTTCTTCTTGACTCATCTTCTCCTTGAAGCGGCGTCTCCTCTCAAATTTTCTTCTTCTCCATTTCATTGTCATTAAAATTCAGGAAGCAAAGGACTCCATTGATGAAGAAGATCCAATGCCTACAAGCTCCAATGGAGCTACATCACAAATGGCCATTTATTCACATGGCACTTAACATAATCATGTTGAGAGTACATATACAATCACATCACTATACTTACTTCCACACACATATATAACTAAATTTCCAATACGACCAATCATATATATGTATGTGTGTGTGTATATATATATATATATATATATATATATATATATATATATATATATATATATATATATATATATATATCCACACACACTTAAAATACTTATCTTGGTATTTATTGACCCTAACATGGCTTGTGGGTCAACTCTACAAGCTACCCCACCCTACAGCTCTAAAGCCTGATAAGGATCAATCCTAGATCCCAATGACACCCCCTAAACACAACATAACAACAATCATGCAATTCTCATAGACTCTAGACAAATTCCAAATGCACATGAAGCCACAGTTCAATTATTCAGAGCCATAGAATGTTGAGAGCAAGGTGCTCATAATGAGAATTAAATATCCACTTGCAGTGGATCATCTCACACACCCCTTACCTCAATTTCGGGGTTACAAATATCTCTCTTCCTTTTTGACTTCTTACACATTCCTAATTTTATACCCCTTTGGCTTCCAATCAAAGCTTTTTTATGCATGGCCATCCAATTTGCACTCAGTGTTGTAGTTTGAAGGATATCATAAAAGGTCAAATCCTACAATACCTAAGATAGCTTTGGTTCAAGTGCTTAAATATCATTTTGTGATATGGGCTTACCAAGTGGCTAGCATGAGATGAAAGTCTCGTGCACATGAGCTTGGTCCACATTTTTGAAAAGTTATTTTGAATTTCCATTGCTTACGGGAGAAACTTGGTTTTTAATATGATTGATTTTGACAAGGATCAATTACAAAATTTTGGGATTTTGCTTTCAATTATGTAACCATTTTTTAATTATGGAATTTTCGTCATTAATGTTTTTTACCGTTTTCCAATTATATTTTTAACTCCCATTTCAACCACCTCTATTATGTTTTAATCAACTTTTATTTTCTAACTTCCTTTGTCCCTCACTAACTCTATATATAGAGCTTTTCCCACGTTGTTTCAAACACACTGGAAATACTCCTCATCTTCTCTTTTTCAATTTTCTCTCTATTCCTAGGTTCTCAATTTTTGGCTTGCTAGTTTTGTAGCCTCGACTTGGTTGAGAAGTTCTTGTAGTATCCTGGGAACTTGCATGGATACCATAGATAAGTCCTTTACGACAGTGTCAAAACAAGCCTCAAGAAGAAATTATTCATAATCTACAATGTCATTTCCAATAATCTAAGGACTTATCATGGTTGAAGACATGAACATTTATATGATCACCCGAATGGAAACTCCCCTAGTGTCGAATGCTACCTTTGCCAAGTCACTCCTAGACGTGTCAAAAATCTAGGTCTTTGCTAGTCAACATTTTCAACATTTGTAGGAACATGTTGACACACGGCTTGACATGCATGGGGTAGTTTTTTCCCTTACCACAAAAAAGCCCAACTCTGCATCACCTGCCAAAGAGCTTGAACAATGGAATCATACAAATAAGTATGTCGTCACACCCTACTTAGTACATTATCCAACGAGTTGTTTGATGTCTACTTTTCCTATAAGGAAGCAAAGGAGATATAGGAACATGGTCGAGAACGTGGTTAGACAATAGTTCATCATCGACAACTACTATTTTTGGGCAATGATTGAGGATAAGAACATTAAGGTGAAAATCAATTAGTACCAAAAATTGTTGGAAGACCTAAAGGTGAAAAACACAACCCTACCTAATGGATTTGTTTCTAAGCTCCTGATCAAAAAATTGCCCAAATCTTGGACTAGTTACAAACAATAGTTGAAGCACAAACACAAGCAAATGTCCCTATCAGACCTTATCACTCACATCATCATTAAGGATATAAAAAAAAAAGGAATGTGTTGCTGCAAGGACCAAGCTTTATCTACAAAGGCAAATATGGTGCAACACAAACCCACTCAAAAAAGGTACAGTCACAAAAGTGATCACAATAAGAATAAGAATAAAAATAAAAATAATTTTCCACGTACTCTTGCTTCTACCCTACCCTCAAGAAAAAGGGAAATTGTTTTATTGGTGGAAATCCAAGACATTATGCACCTAAGTGCAATAATCGAGTGATAAGAAGTGACAATCTTCCTAAGCCTACGGCTAACATGGCTGTAGGAGATGACATAATTGTTGCGGCCATTTCTCAGGTCAATGGTGTGATCAATGTGAGCAAATTAGTGGTAGACTCTGGGACTACCAGGCACATTTGTGTTGATAGAAATGTGTTCACCTCCTACACTATTGTGGGGGTTGGAGAAGAACAAGTCTATCTTGGTGATTCCAGGACTACTCCAGTTCTAGGAAAATGAAAGGTTCTTCTTAAGCTCACATCTGAGAAGACATTAGCTTTGAGTGATGTGCTACATGTTCCTACCATCAGAGTTAACTTGGTCTCTGTAGCACTGTTGGGGAAGGTTGGGGTGAAAATGTCATTTGAATCAAACAAAATTGTTATGGCTAATAATAATGTGTTTGTGGGGAAGGGATATTATGAACAAGGACTCTTTGTATTGAATGTTTCTGAAGTGATTAATGGAAATGCATCTACTTCTGCTTATATGATTAATTCCTATTATATAGGCCATGTTAGATTAGGACATACAAATTTCACTTATGTTTTTAAACTACATGCAACGACTAGGCTTAATCAGCATGCATGATAATCAAACTAAAAAAGTTTATGTATTTGTTGAATCAAAATTAACTAAAACCCCTTGTCTTTTTATTAAAAAACTTGGTCTCTGTAGCACTGTTGGGGAAGGTTGGGGTGAAAATGTCATTTGAATCAAACAAAATTGTTATGGCTAATAATAATGTGTTTGTGGGGAAGGGATATTATGAACAAGGACTCTTTGTATTGAATGTTTCTGAAGTGATTAATGGAAATGCATCTACTTCTGCTTATATGATTAATTCCTATTATATAGGCCATGTTAGATTAGGACATACAAATTTCACTTATGTTTTTAAACTACATGCAACGACTAGGCTTAATCAGCATGCATGATAATCAAACTAAAAAAGTTTATGTATTTGTTGAATCAAAATTAACTAAAACCCCTTGTCTTTTTATTCAACACGAAATTGAATTGTTTGGCTTAATTCATTTTGTTCTTGTTGATTTAAAACAAATTATGTCTAGAGGAGGTAAAAGTTATTTTGTAACCTTTATAGATGACTTCTCTCGATATAGTAGAGTTTATTTGATTAGACATAAAGATGAAGGATTTAACATGTTTTTATCTTATAAAGGTGAAGTTGAAAATCAATTAAATAGAAAAATAAAAAGAATAAGATCTAATAGGGGTGGCAAGTAACTTTGTTTTCGCGAAAAAGAAGGTATTTTCGATGAAGTAACCCCACCATATTCACCTAAGTCAAACAAAGTACCTAAAAGGAAAAATAGAACCCTTAAGGAAATGATGAATGCTTTGCTTATAAGTTCCTCCACACCTAATAACCTTTGGGGAGAAGCCCTTTTGACAACTTGCAAAATATTCAAAAAATTAATCGAATATCAAATAATAGAGTTGAAAAACAATGAAGATGTGTTAGTAGAATCCAATTACTGAAAACGTTTTTGTCCAATAAAAATTTTAGCTATTTTTTAACATACCAATAATCTAACTATTGAAAGAAAACATGTCTGTTACACGACATCTTACAAACTATAATTAGTTTTTTCATTTTCATGTTTCAATTGTTATTATTAGTACATTCCGTTATTTTTGTTTTATTATATTTGTCTCTCCAATTGTTGGTAGTATTTTATATTATTTCAGTGTTTTAATTTTTTTATATAATATAATTAAGATGTGATAATTATATATTTATTATGTTTTTAATCAATCTATTTTTTTAATCACTTTATCTTTATTTATTTATTTTAAGACTATTAATTGATTATTTTAAAATTGTTAATAAATAATTAAACAAAAAATATTCTCATTATTTAAAAAATAAAATAATAATACTAAAATTTTATTTTTTAATGTGAAAATAATATTTAAAAAAACAAGGAATTATTTTAAAAAAATAATAAATAAATAATTTTTATTTTTATTTTTTAAAATAAAGGGACCAAAGAGAATTCAGGTTCCTCAACCCCGACTTGTCTATGCAAACTCAAGACAAGTGTGGTTTTGGAAATATTTTTTCTGGGTAGGTGTATTTTGGAAAAAAATGAGACGAGAGGAGGTGTAATGGAAGAAAGGTTTTTTCTGCACCATATCTTTATCTTCATTTTTTCTCAAAATACACATACATGAAAAATATTTCTTAAACTATACTTGTTTTGAGTTTGCAAAGAGAAAGCGAGGCTGGGGAACCCAACTTCTCTTTGGTTTTTCTTTTAAAAAAATTTAAAAAAATAATTTTCTTTATTAAATTCTTTGTTTTAATTTTTTTAAAAAAATAATTCACTTGTTTTTTACATATTATTTTCACATTATAAAATTTATTAAAAAAAATAATTTTATTATTTAAATAATGAGAATATTTTTTTAAATTATTTATTAACTATTTTAAAATAATTAATTAATAGTCTTAAAATAAATAAATAAAAAAGATAAAGTGATTAAAAAATAGATTGATTAAAAACTCAAGGAAGTCATCAAACAAGTTATCCCTAGGGGTTCTCCTCATGGAATTTCGAATAACAGTTGATCAAACAATTGTTCTTTCGATGATCATTTAACATATTTATAAAAATTAATCGAATGTTAATTAATAGAGTTGAAAAACAATGAAGATGTGTTAAAGGTGTTAGTAGAATCCAACTATCGAAAATATTTTTGTCCAATAGAAATTTTAGTTATTTTTTACAAACATTCAACTATTAGAAGAAAACATGTTTGCTACACCACATCTTTTGAACTATGATTATTTTTATCATTTTCATGTTCCAATTGTTATTGTTAGTACATTTCGTTATTTTTATTATTATTATGTTTGTCTCTCTAACTATTAATAGTATTATCTATTATTTTAGTGTTTTAATTTTTTCATATAATATAATTAAGATGTCATAACTATATATTCATTGTATTTTTAATCAATCTATTTTTTTAATCACTTTATCTTTTTTATTTATTTTAATACTATTAATTAATTATTTTAAAAATTTTGATAAATAATTTAACAAAAAATATTCTCATTATTTAAAAATAAAATAATAATATTAAAAAATTAATTATTTTTATAATCTGAAAATAATATTTAAAAAAACAAGTGAATTATTTTAAAAAAAAATAAAAAAATAATTTAGTAAAGAAAATTATTTGCTTTAAATTTTTTTTTAAAAAAAAGAAGTGGGATCCCCCTACCCCGACTTCTCTATGCAAACTCAACAGGTATAGTTTAACAAATATTTTTCATGTAGGTGTATTTTGAGAAAAAAAATGAAAAGAGAGAAGGTATAATGTAGGGAAAAAAACCTTTTTCATTTATATAAATATATTAAATTTCAATTTTAGTTCTTATAAAAAAATTATCTTCATATTTGCAAAATTAAAATATGTCTTTTTTTTTTAGAGTTAGAGTTACAGGGATCCAACACATCCAGCAAACACATGAAACTGCATCTGTTATGAAGGCCCACGTGAAACACCATAACAAAGAAGTGCTATCTTTAGTAACAAATGACCAAAAATTGTGATTTATGTTTAAGTTCATTCACTTGCTTTTAAATTTAAGAAATAAAAATATTATATAATATTTTAATTATATAGTCCACGCTTACCTTCGCACGGGTACTGAATTAGTTAAAACAAATAAAACCCTCCAATAAGTCTACATAGCAGCGCTGATTACATAAAAATCATAGTTACCTTGTTACCACCATAACCCGACAACTATTGCTCCCACACATACAGAACCATATTGCCTCACTTAATCATATTTAGACAGACACCGGGTTCCGTTGACCAGGGATATAGAGGTACATCAAAACCTTTCAATCCTTGCTTTAATCCACGACCATGCTCTGAATTTGAATGAATCAATGACCACGTCGAGGGTGCAGCTTTCATTGCGAAATAGAATAGCAGATTAAGAGGGTATGCAATGGTGATATAGAAGAGAGGATTAAGAGGGTGGCGATGAAGAGAGTGAAGGTGGCGGCGGAGAAGGATGATTTATTCTTCTACATTGTGCGATTCTATGGGTTTTGGTGTTGTTGATTGTTGATAGTTGCTGTAGATTTTGTAAACATTTTTTTTTGCTGCAACAATCTCTTTTAATTTGTTTCTTTCTTATATTATTCATAGTGGTTTTGAAGTTTTTTTTTTTTTTGGACTTGGATTGATTTGGGTTTCTTGCGAGTTTTTTTACGTGGAAAAAAATATATTTTACTCAAAATTTAATAAAATAAAAATAAATTTTTGTTGTGTATTTTAGTCAAAATACACAACAAAAGTTTATTTCTACTGTGTAATTAATTCTATATACAATTTACTTTTGTTAAAAAAATATTTTTCAATATTAATCAAACTAATTATGACACAAATTTCTTTTTTAAGATTGGAATTGAATTAATTATAATAAAATTTATCATTTTTAATAGTAATTAAATTAATTATTATATTAATTATCTTTTTAATTGAAATTAAATTAATTATGATGCAAGTTATCTTTTTCAATAATAGTCGGATTAATTATGATAAAAATACATTTTCTAGTTACAATCAAATTAATTACAATACAAGTTACATTTTATAATAATAATTTAATTAGTTATACAAAATTAGTATCACAATTGATTTAATTACTATTAAAAATATAATTTGTAACATTATTAATTTATTAATTACTACTAAAAAGGTACATAACTTGTATCGTAACTAATTTAATTTCAATTAAAAAGTAATCAGTATCATAATTGATTTGATTAATATTAAAAATATTTTATTTAAAAAAATCATGTGTATAGATTTAATTACACAGCAAAAACATATTTCCATTTAATAAATCTTATCAAGATACACAACAAAAATTATTTATGTGAAGAATATTTTTGTTAAAAACTAAAAAAAATAAAATTGTGAACGTACTTAACGAAAGGGTGTGAGAATAAAAGTCCCATCAATTTTTGCTTATAAAAAGCCTAGAGATGGTGATTCTCGATTGACCCATCCATTATTGTTTGACACTTGTTATTTACACCCGCATGTTTTCTACATCCTTCCTTCTCTTTATATTTCTTATTATCAATTATATCCTTTATTTCTTAAACATAGTTCCTGAAATTACTTTTTAAATAACATATCAATTCTGGAAAGTAGTTAATGAGTTATGTGTGTTTTGTTAAAACATAGTTCCAAAGTTTACTTTCCGAAACAACATATATGAATTTCAAAAAGTACAACCTATTAATTTCGAAAAGTAATTTTCAAAAGTATGCTTTAACAAAATACGCATAGTTTCAGAAATTACTTTAAAAAAAATTATATATGTTGTTCTAGGAAATAATTTTCAATAGCCATAAACAAAATCGCATACACAATGTTGAACTTGGATTCCTCCATATGCACCTTCCTCCAAGAGTCGCATAAATAACTAAGCGCTAGTTGATGGACGCATTACATAGTTCAGTACTAGATAGTGACTGATAAATTCGTATGTAAAATTCCCAATGGACAAAATGCGAGGAGACACCTAATGGTATGTTAGCAGCTTTAATTTGTGATTATTGTTTTTCTTTTGTTTATTATGAAAATGAGACATCATTTTAGCATTAACAACAATAATAATTCTCACAAAACCAAGTTGGCTGAATTGATTGTTATGGACCCACAAAGACAAAGACACTTCAGCTTTACAGTGGCCTAAGCTCAATCTGTGTGTTAATTTGATAGTTGTGCGCACAATGTTTTTTTACACAATAAAATAAGGATAACAATAATCATAAATCAAAGTTGTTAATACACCATTAGGTGTTTTCTCACATTTCGTCAATTAGAAATTTCAGATATCGGTCCCTCAATATCTAGCATAAAACCAACTCATGCATTTAGCGATTAACAATTATTGTAGCTACTGAAGGTACGTTCGATATTTCATATTTAATTTTGTTTATAATTATTGAAAATTACTTTCTAGAATAATATATATCAATTTTGGAAAGTAATTTCTAGAACTATGCTTATTTTGTTAAAACATAGTTTCAGAAATTACTTTCTGAAATTAATATATATTGTTCTAAAAAGTAATTTCTAATATTATGTTTTAATAAATAAATGGTATAATTTACAATAAAAAAATATTAAGAGAAGGGAGTAGTGTGTCTGGGAAAATTGAACGGTGTAAATAGCAAGTACTTTACTATACAGACTTTTTTTTTAGAGAAAAATGTAAATTATATTAAATCCAAAATGATAAAACAATAAATGGGGCATACCTCGCAGCTAGAGAAAATCAAAAGTCTTCCTAATACAAGAAGGCCTATATCAAGATATTAAAGCAAATGCAATAGGTGCGCTTATCTATACATAAGAAACTTAATCTTGTTAATAACCTCTATTACAGAAAATTGATAATCTTCAAAAATCAGCTTATTCCTAGACAGTCAGATGCAGTAGACTATAATTGCTATAGTCAGATAACGAAATTTTCCTTGAACACCTGATGTAGATCTGCCCCTAATTAAAGAGTCAGTAATGCGCTGCAAAGAAGTGAAATGCCTGCGGAAATGAGCCAAATCACGAATGTGAGCCCTGTAACACCTTCTACCCTCACAAATAACGAATAAAGGGAAATAAAATTATACGGAATTTTTTTTTAAACATATTGACTTTAAATTGATTTTCAAAAGATAAAGGATTCGCATTCACTTAATGAAAACATAGTAGCAATTGTTCGAATAAAAACAACAAAGTTATCTCGGCTCAGAACAAGGTCGTTCATACTGAATGAATAAATAAAAAAAAACTAAAACAGAAACGTAACACAACTATATCGTTTATAGAAAATATATTATGCGAAGAAAATCCTATGCCCCAATGTCACACTTATCAGAGCATGTCTCTATCACAGACTAAGTCTCTCTAGCTCTCACATGGAATTCATCATGTGATGGCTCACCTAAACAAATGGCAATCAGCCCAAACACAAACACACACCGGAAATGAGTTATCACATTCATATATAATAAAATATTAGAGCATGTAGAACATGTAATACTTATGGATGAATTTATATAATTAACACTACTTCACAAAATCACATACATTATGCACATCCATTCTAGTTCATCCACTCCAGAAAATAACATCAAACCACAATTGTTAACCCAATGAAAGCCAAACACATGCGTTATGCAACAATTACTCTAGACTCAAGCCTACATGCAATGTGGTACCATTTTTCAGTGAAAAACCTGGTCGGGCGCCTAGGAGTACATGACAGGACATGCCTCACAATGGGTAAGTCAGGTCACTCTCACTAAGTGAAATCATAGGGAGACCAGTCAGGGTCACGCTGTTTTGCGAGAATGCTCCAACCATGTGGGATCGGTATAGACTTACAAGAGCACTCAAACCGGATGACCCCCAAGGCCTGCACTCCGAAGAGTCCGCCAGGGCCTCTTCCTCCTGATTCAGGTCCAACCTAAAAAAAACATTTGAACACACAGACTCTACCTATGAATTATGCAATACACACAACTACTCAATTGTTTTCAAAATCTCGATTGTATATATTTTTTTTAAAAAAAAAAATATTTTAACTCAGTGCGCCTCATGTGATTAACTTGTCGGGTTCCCACAGTGGATCCCATCACAACTCATCACGCATTAACTCGTCGCCCTTAAAGGGTCTTCCAGTTGTGTGATTACATAATTCATGGCTCACAACTCAAAACATACAACATCTCAAGAGTCATGTAATTCACAATCCATTACGTATCAAATGATTATCACTTACAGATAATCTCAATCACATTTTCATAATAAAATAATTTATCGCATCTCATGCATCCTACACATATTATTCAATAGTAACATTTACTTGACACAACAAAAATATAAATTAAACTGAAATATATTAGTAATACAAATTCCAAGTAGTATATATGCACTAACCAAATCAAAATATTTAGGGATAAAATAATGATATGTACCTCT
This sequence comes from Glycine soja, assembly GCF_004193775.1. NCBI lineage: Eukaryota > Viridiplantae > Streptophyta > Magnoliopsida > Fabales > Fabaceae > Glycine > Glycine soja. Next base: position 24,839,669 of record NC_041017.1, on the reverse strand, counting down.
AAGTCTCGATTAATTAACCGGTAAGAATTTAACTAATAGGTAAGCACAATTATAATCAATGAAATATATATTTAACCTTAAAGCGTACAAATATATTTATATGTAATAATATATATCATACATAGTACAGTTACATGAATTAATAAATATGCATATATATGTAAATTTGTAAAGTGGAACCCGTAATTCAAAGCAGAAAACATAACTACTGCACAACCAATGATAGAGGAAATATTTACAACATATCTAAAATGGAATGCATAAATATTATACAGCTATTTATTTCTGTACAGCCATTTATAAACAAAAAGAATAATTGTAACTACTAACTTATATAGCATATATAACTGAAAAGAAATAAAATAAAAATTTTATAATAATATTTAATTTATTTATGAAAAGAAAATGATTTCTATAACCTTACTTTATTTGTTATTATTATTATTATAGAAATCTCAAACAACAAAATTGTACCAGGAGGAATCACATATAGGCACTTTCACTCAAAAAGCTTAATATATATATATATATATATATATATATATATATATATATATATATATATATATATATATATATATATATATTTCAACAAACCCAATACGTATGGTACAAGCGCCAAATAACAAACAATCATATGTATCTAAAAAAAATCTGATTTCATTGTATAATTAGATATAATTCAAAATCAGTCATATACGTATCCGGTAAACGTGGGTAAGCAATTCATATAATGTGCCTACATATATGATCATTATTATGTAATTTAAATTGAAATCAAAACATTGAAACAAGAAAATAATTCATATGAAATCAAAACTTGCAATATATGTAAATAAATCAAATTTGTAAAAAGTGAAATTCAGTTACATGACAAGCATAAATTTGGGAAAATAAGGTAAGAAACAACCCAAAATACCCAAAAATTGATCCTCTAGGGATCCCTATACATGTTCATTCTAATCCCCAAGCGTGAATAACTCATCCCTTACCTCGACGTAGTCCCTCAATCGTTCTCCGTTAGCAATTGTGGCGTCTCTGGTGCTCTCTAGAGCTCCTCCTCCGATTGCTCTGTTAGGGTGCTTGTGCGTCAGAAGAAGAGAAAGGGACAAAAGTGTTTTGTAAAAGCTGCTCTAGGTTAACATTTGATTTATATAGTGGAAATTTATGACATAATTATATTTTTTTACTTATTTATTAATTTATTAATTTCTTATTTATTTATTAAAAGTTACGGCTGTTAGAATTCCACCCCCTAAATAAAAAGTTTCGTCCCCGAAACTTACCGGTATCGAATAAGGTAGGATATGCATCACGCATCTGACCCTCTAGTTCCCAGGTGGCATCCTCACTCGAAGCACTTCCCCATACTACTTTGACCAAGGGAATCTCTTTCCCCCTTAGCTGCCTAACCATATGATCGTCGATCCTCAATGGTTGTGTTTCATATGTCAAGTTCTCTTTCACTTGGACATTGTCCAATTCGATCACGTGCGACGGATCATGGACATATTTTATGAGTTGAGAGATATGGAAGACACTATGGAGATTTGAGAGAGATGGTGGCAAAGCCACCTGATATGCAACTGGGCCGACACGCTTTAGGATTTCAAAGGGACCAATGAATCTAGGTGTGAGCTTACGGGACTTCAACGCCCTACCAACCCCAGTCCACGAAGTAACTCTCAAAAATACATGATCACCTATAGCAAATTCAAGATCCTTTCTTCTCTTATCATAGTAGCTCTTCTGCCTACTTTGGGCTGCTTTCATCCTTGGATCAACTTGACCTTTTCGGTGGTCTGCTGAACTACCTCAGGTCCTAATGCAATGCTCTCATTGGAATCTACCCAACATAGAGGTGTCCTACATCTTCTACCATACAATGCCTCGTAAGGCACCATACCTATACTAGAGTGAAAACTATTGTTGTATGTAAACTCTATCAAGGGTAAGAAACTATCCCAACTACCCCTCTGTTCTAACACACAGGCTCTCAAGAGGTCCTCTAAGGATTGGATGGTGCGCTCGGTTTGACCGTCAGTTTGTGGGTGGTAAGCAGAACTCAACCTAAGCTTGGTCCTTAAGGCTTTATGAAGACTCTCCCAAAATCTAGAGGTAAATCTGGGATCTCTATCAAAGACTATGCTAGAGGGAACACCGTGTAATCTAACTATCTCACTGACGTACAAGCTAGTCAACCTCTCTAAAGAATATCTGATGTTTATTGGGATGAAGTGAGCAGATTTGGTCAACCTTTCTACAATAACCCAAATGGAATCTAAACCTTTAGTGGTTCTAGGTAACCCCACCACGAAATCCATGGAGATGCTATCCCACTTCCACTCAGGTATCTCTAAAGGTTGCAACTTCCCTGAAGGGTTCTGGTGTTCTATCTTAGCTTTCTGGCACACTAGGCATGCAAGGACAAACTCATTAACTTCTTTCTTCATACTCGGCCACCAAAACATCTGCCCAAGGTCCTGGTACATCTTAGTCACTCCCGAGTGGATACTCAGACTACTTCTATGGCCCTCTTCCAAGATCGTTCTCCTAAGCTTGGGTACACTAGGAACACACACCCTATCCTGAAACCTCAAGACTCCATCAGTTCCCACTCTAAAACTATTCTCTCTTCCTGCGACTATGGACTCTAACTGAGCTGACAAGAATGGGTCAGACTTCTGACCCTCACGGATCTCGCTCAAGAGTTTGCTGGTGACTCTCAACATACCCAACTTAATGCTACTAGAGGTGATCTCACATGCCAAACTCATGTCTCTAAACTGCTCTAAGAGATCCAACTGTCTAACCATCAAAGCCGACATTTGAAGGGATTTTCTACTTAAGGCATTAACTACTACATTGGCTTTACCTGGGTGATAGCTAAGCTCAAAATCGTAATCCTTAAGGAACTCTAACCATCTCCTCTGCCTCATGTTAAGCTCTTTTTTATCAAACAAATATCTAAGGCTCTTATGGTCACTAAACACCTCAAATTTAGATCCATAAAGGTAATGCCTCCAAAGCTTAAGAGCAAAAACTACGGCTGCTAACTCAAGATCGTGTGTGGGATAATTCCTTTCATGTATCTTAAGATGTCGAGAAGCATAGGCCACTACCTGTCCCCATTGCATAAGCACTCCACCCAAACCCATCTTGGACGCATCACAGTACACCACAAAAGGTTCACTCGGGTCAGGTAACACTAAAACTGGTGCAGTGGTTAACCTTTCCTTAAGGGTACGGAAACTACTCTCACACTAGGCATCCCACACAAAAACTTGACCCTTACGAGTAAGCTTAGTCAAAGGTAAGGCTAGCTTAGAAAAACCCTCTATGAATCTATGATAGTATCCTGCTAAGCCAAGAAAGCTCTTAATCTCAAACACTGACTTAGGACTCTCCCAACTCATCACCGCCTCTACCTTGGAAGGATCTACTGCTATCCCTCCCTTAGATATAACATGCCCTAAGAAGCTCACCTCCTCTAGCCAAAAATCATACTTGGACAACTTAGCATATAGTCTATTGTCTTTAAGGGTTTGCAACACAACTCTCAAATGCTCCGCATGTTCCTCTCTAGTCTTAGAATACACCAAGATATCATCTATGAAGACCATTACAAAACTATCCAGGTAGGGGTGAAAGATCCTATTCATATAATCCATGAACACACCAGGGGCGTTGGTCACACCAAAAGGCATAAGCAAGTACTCATAATGACCGTAACGGGTCCTAAAGGCAGTCTTCGGAACATCTTCAGGCTTCACTCTAATCTAGTGGTAACCTGACCTAAGATCTATCTTACTGAACACACAAGCCCCTACTAATTGGTCCATCAGGTCATCTATCCTAGGCAAAGGGTACCTATTCTTAATCGTTACTTTATTCAACTGACGGTAATCTACACATAGCCTCATAGTCCCATCCTTCTTCTTAACTAACAACACCGGTGCTCCCCAGGGTGACACACTAGGCCTCACAAACTGTTTCTCTAAGAGTTCCTCTAACTGTTTCTTAAGCTCACTCAACTCTACAGGGGACATCCTATAAGGTGCTATGGATATGGGTCCAGTACCGGGCACTAGGTCTATCGAGAACTCGACCTCTCTCTCAGGTGGTAATCCTGATACCTCCTTAAATACCTCTGTAAACTCTCTCACCAATGGTATATCACTCACAGGGGTTTTGGTCTCAACTCTCATACTAGCTAAGATCATGTATACCTGTGCATCCTCCCTTAAAGATGCCTCAACTTGGTTAGCAGACAAAAACATATCACCTTCACTCACACCAGACTCAGGAAAGACAACAGATTTCTCAAAGTAATTTAATAAGACAAGATTGGAAGATAACCAGTCCATACCAAGAATAACATCAATCTGACTCAAAGGTAAAACAACTAAGTCAATAAGAAATTGTCTATCAGAAATTAAGATAGGACATTGCAAACACACATCAGAAGTTAAAACAGACCCACTAGCAGGTGTATTCACAATCAAGTCAAATTTCAAGGAAGACACAGGCAAGACAAGTTTTTCAACACAGACACGAGAAATAAATGAATGGGTCGCACCTGAATCATACAATACAACCAAGGGAACTTGACTTATGAAACACATACCTTGAATGAGATCATCAGATTGTGCGGCATCAACACCACTAAGAGCAAACACTCTCCCTATGGTCTTTGGTCGTCCGTTCTGGTTATTCAGACTTCCACTCATCTTCTCCCTCCTCGGATGTGGGCAACTGGTACTGAGGTGGCCCTTACCCCGGCAGTTGAAACAAGTCACATCACTATCTGGGCAGTCACGAGCAAAATGACCCATCCTACCACACTTAGCACGCTGGGTTGGCGTAGCAGGTATAACAGGAGCACCACCACCACCTCTACCAGTAGGCTGAGACACTCTGTTAACTGACTGAGAACTCCCACCAGCTAGGTGATGTCCTCCACTGGTCCTTTGTCCCCCAGAATGGTTACCATATTTCCCAGGAGGGGCAGAATATGGCTTAGCACGACTGTGAGTCACCGGCTTCTTCTCTTTCCCATGACTAGCATTGGCATTCCTATAAAAAGCAGCCTTCTCCCACTGATCTTCATCAAAGATTCTACACATGTTGGTCAACTATGCAAAGTTGTGAATACCATGATAATTTACCATCATTTTTACTTCTGGTCGAAGGCCATTGACAAATTTCACGCATTTGGACCCTTCCTCAGCTTCCCCCTGATAATGAGGAAAATACCTTACACGGTTCTCAAACTTCACTACGTACTCTGCCACCGTCATACTCCCTTGTTTAAGCTCATGGAACTCCATCTCCTTTCTATTCTTCACATCTTCAGGAAAATACTTCTCCAGAAAAGTCTATCTAAAGCTCCCCCATAGGACAACAACACCATCTGCTCCCTCCAAACGTGGGCAAGTGTTCTCCCACCAATACTCTGCCTCATCTGCTAGCATGTGAGTAGCAAACAACACCTTCTGATGGTCCTGACATTCCATCACCCGGAAGATCTTCTCAATCTCCCTCAGCCAAGCCTCAGCACCCTCAGGATCATAACTGTTGGATCGAGTGGCCTCAGAATAATTAAGAAGCGGGGTTGGATTAATTATTCATAAACCTTTACTAAGTAAAAAATTACTCTTCTTAAGGCTTTTACTAAATTGTTCAGAGAATGAGGAGTAGAAGAGAAAACTTAACAGAAAGTAAAAGTGGAAATTAAATGCACAGCGGAAAGTAAAAGAGTAGGGAAGAAGGAAACAAACACACAAGAGTTTTTATACTGGTTCGGCAACAACCCGAGCCTACATCCAGTCCCCAAGCGACCTGCGGTCCTTGAGATTTCTTTCAACCTTGTAAAAATCCTTTTACAAGCAAAGATCCACAAGGGATGTACCCTCCCTTGTTCTCTTTGAACCTAGTGGATGTACCCTCCACTAGAACTGATCCACAAGAGATGTACCCTCTCTTGTTCTCAGTCAAACCCAAGTAGATGTACCCTCTACTTGTACCACAAAGGATGTACCCTCCAATGTGTTAAGACAAAGATCTCAGGCTGTTAAACCTTTGATACTTTGTGAATGGGGATACAAAAGAGTTCTCAGGCGGTTAGTCCTTTGAACACTTTTGTATTAGGGAATGGGAAGAATCAAAAGAATTATCAGACTGTGTCGTTTTGAATTCTTTGACAAGGGAGAAGGGAGACACAAAAGAATTCAGGCGGTTAGTCCTTTGTTCTTTTGGAAAAGGGAGAAGAGAGACACAAAAAGAATTCAGGCGATTAGTCCTTGGCGAATTCTTTTTGGCAAAGGGAGAAGGGAATGAAAAAGATGAATAGCACAAGTTTTCAAGGTTTAGAAAACCAGAAAACTTTAGAAAGCTTTTGGTACAAAGAAGAAGAAGAAGTTCAAAGAGATTCAAGGCTTGTAAAGGATTGTATGAATAAGTGTTCAAGATGCTTGAAATGCAAAACAAAGCCTTGCTTTTATAGACTCTTCATGTCTGGTCAAGACAACCATTTAGAAGAGTTATATCTTTTAGAAAATCTTAAAACCAATTTGAAAAAGTCAAAAACCTTTTGAAGAGTTACATCTTTTGATTTATGCAGAAATAGTCACTGGTAATCGATTACCAAATAAGTGTAATCGATTACACAAAGCTTTTGTGTGAAAGGATGTGACTCTTCACATTTGAATTTGAATTTCAACGTTCAAAGGCACTGGTAATCGATTACCAAAACATTGTAATCGATTACAGATTTTTGAAAATAATTGGAACGTTGTAAATTCAATTTGAAAACTTTTTCAAAACAATTTTGCTACTGGTAATCGATTACCAGAGAGTAAAAACTCTTTGGTAAAGGGTTTTGTCAAAAACTCATGTGCTATTCAAAGTTTTAAAAAACTTTTTAATACTTATCTTGATTGAGTCTTCTCTTCATTCTTGAATCTTGAGTCTTGAATCTTGATCTTGATTCTTGAGATCTTGAACCTTGAATCTTGATTCTTGTCTCTAGACTTTCTTCATGAGTCTTGAATTCTTCTTGATTCTTATCTTGAACTCTTGGATTGCTCTTGATTCACTTGAGTTGTTCTTTGATTGATCTTTGAGCTTTTTGTCATCATCTTTGTCATCATCTTTTGTTATCATCAAAACACCTTTGAATCACCTTTGATTCATCATGAAGCTTTGCTTCTACAATAAACCCCTTTGAAGGTAGGTGGGTTGTTCCTCTGAAAGTGATCTAAACCATGGTACATAGTTACTCCTCCACCGCCTCCCTGATTGGCCATAACTTGCGCCAAGTTGTTCAAGGCCTCGGTAAGGAGTCATTCTCGCTCATTTCTCCCAGGCATTACTTCCTATGTCACGCAAGCAACAAAACTTTGAAAAGAGAAAAAGAAACAATATATATATATATATATATATATATATATATATATATATATATATATATATATACCAACACAATAGAGTATACTTCTAATAAAACAAAAAAACACAACGCATCAGAGTACACAAGGAAACACAGAAAACTCATAACACACATTGCCGAAAGGTTCGACTTGCTCTGATACCACTAAATGTAACACCTTCTACCCTCACAAATAACGAATAAAGGGAAATAAAATTATACGGAATTTTTTTTAAACATATTGACTTTAAATTGATTTTCAAAAGATAAAGGATTCGCATTCACTTAATGAAAACATAGTAGCAATTGTTCGAATAAAAACAACAAAGTTATCCCGTCTCAAAACAAGGTCGTCCATACTGAATGAATAAATAAAAAAAAACTAAAACAGAAACTTAACACAACTATATCGTTTACGGAAAATATATCATGCGAAGAAAATCCTATGCCCCAATGTCACACTTATCAGAGCATGTCTCTATCACAGACTAAGTCTCTCTGGCTCTAACATGGAATTCATCATGTGATGGCGCACCTAAACAAATGGCAATCAGCCCAAACACAAACACACACCGGGAATGAGTTATCACATTCATATATAATAAAATATTAGACCATGTAGAACATGTAATACTTACGGCTGAATTTATATAATTAACACTACTTCACAAAATCACATACATTATGCATATCCATTCTAGTTCATCCACTCCAGAAAATAACATCAAACCACAATTGTTAACCCAATGAAAGTCAAACACATGCGTTATGCAACAATTACTCTAGACTCAAGCCTACATGCAATGCGGTACCATTTTTCAGTGAAAAACCTCGTCGGGTGCCTAGGAGTACATGACCAGACATGCCTCACAATGGGTAAGTCAGGTCACTCTCACTAAGTGAAATCATAGGGAGACCAGTCAGGTTCACGCTGTTTTGCGAGAATGCTCCAACCATGTGGGATCGCCACAGGCTTACAGGAGCACTCAAACCGGATGACCCCCAAGGCCTGCACTCCGAAGAGTCCGTCAGGGCCTCTCCCTCCTGATTCAGGTCCAACCCAAAAAAAACATTTGAACATACAGACTCTACCTATGAATTATGCAATGCACACAACTACTCAATTGTTTTCAAAATCTCGATTGTATATATTTTTTTTAAAAAAATATTTTAACTCAGTGCGCCTCAAGTGATTAACTCATCGGGTTCCCACAGTGGATCCCATCACAACTCATCGCGCATTAACTCGTCGCCCTTAAAGGGTCTTACAGTTGTGTGATTACATAATTCATGGCTCACAACTCAAAACATACAACATCTCAAGAGTCATGTAATTCACAATCCATTACGTATCAAATGATTATCACTTACACATCATCTCAATCATATTTTCATAATAAAATAATTTATCGCATCTCATGCATCCTACACATATTATTCAATAGTAACATTTACTTGACACAACAAAAATATAAATTAAACCGAAATATATTAGTAATACAAATTCTAGGTAGTATATACGCACTAACCAAATCAAAATATTTAGGGATAAAATAATGATAGGTACCTTTAAGTCTCGATTAATTAACCAGTAAGAATTTAACTAATAGGTAAGCACAATTATAATCAATGAAATATATATTTAACCTTAAAGCGTACAAATATATTTATATAATAATATATATCATACATAGTACAGTTACATGAATTAACAAATATGCATATATATGTAAATTTGTAAAGTGGAACCCGTAATTTAAAGTAGAAAACGTAACTACTGCACAACCAATGATGAAGGAAATATTTACAACATATTTAAAATGGAAAGCATAAATATTATACAGCTATTTATTTTTGTACAGCCATTTATAAACAAAAAGAATAATTGTAATTACTAACTTATATAGCATATATAACTGAAAAGAAATAAAATAAAAATTTTATAATAATATTTAATTTATTTATGAAAAGAAAATGATTTCTATAACCTTACTTTATTTGTTATTATTATTATTATAGAAATCTCAAACAACAAAATTGTACCAGGAGGAATCACGTATGTATCTATTTTTATATATATATATATATATATATATATATATATATATATATATGTGTGTGTGTGTGTGTGTACACAAAACCAACGTGCAGTGAATTGCAAGCAAAAAAAAGTATATATTTCAACAAAGCCACAAAACCAACGTGCAGTGAATTGCAGCAAAAATATATATATATATATATATATATATATATATATATATATATATATATATATATATATATATATATATTTCAACAAACCCTGCGCCAAATAACAAACAATCATACGCATTAATGTTTAGTAATATATGTATCTAAAAAAAATCTGATTTCATTATATAATTAGATATAATTCAAAATCAGTCATATACGCATCCGGTAAACGTGGGTAAGCAATTCATATAATGTGCCTACATATATGATCATTATTATGTAATTTAAATTGAAATCAAAACATTGAAACAAGAAAATAATTCATATGAAATCAAAACTTGCAATATATGTAAATAAATCAAATTTGTAAAAAGTGAAATTCAGTTACATGACAAGCATAAATTTGAGAAAATAAGGTAAGAAACAACCCAAAATACCCAAAAATTGATCCTCTAGGGATCCCTATACATGTTCATTCTAATCCCCAAGCGTGAATAACTCATCCCTTACCTCGACGTAGTCCCTCAATCGTTCTCCGTTAGCAATTGTGGCGTCTCTGGTGCTCTCTAGAGCTCCCCCTCCGGTTGCTCTGTTAGGGTTCTTGTGCGTCAGAAGAAGAGAAAGGGACAGAAGTGTTTTGTTAAAACTGCTCTAGGTTAACATTTGATTTATATAGTGGAAATTTATGACCTAATTATATTTTTTTTTTACTTATTTATTAATTTATTAATTTATTAATTTCTTATTTATTTATTAAAAGTTGCGGCTGTTACAAGCCCAAACTTGGAGAGATTTCCTGCAAGAAAAGAACAAATGAGCATTTGACTCAGTCTCATTTGAACATAAAGGGCAGAGGGAACCCTTGTTCAAAAAAGTAGCTTTGTCAAGTGTAAGAAGCTGGTTCCTTTTAGCAAGCCATAGAATGAAAGACATCTTAGGGGGGATTGTTGGGTTCCATATAACAGAACACCAACTAACAGTAGGTTTGGCACCTCTAATGTATTCATAGACTTTGCCAACAAGCTATTGTTCATTGGTGCTCCAAGATTGAATCTTCTTTTTGGCCTCTTCCGTACTTAGCTCTTTGGAGATAATAAAGTCCCTTATTTGAATGATTTTCTTTATCAAAACTGAATCTAATGAAGAAGTATTGTAATTCCACACATCGCTCCCTCTGAAATAGTAAAGGTGAACCCACTAAACCCATAGAGAATCTTTCTTACAATGAAAGTCACACAGGATACGAGAAAAAAGCACAAGGTTCTTGAGATTAAAAAGGCCTAAACCCCCATCCTTTTTCGGAGAACAAACTACTGACTAAGCAACCAAGGACAGGGTGTGGAAAAGGACACAAGTGCTTATCAATGACTAGCCGAGAGGTATTATTGAAATCTATCATTCAAGTAATTCCCACATATTGTCTGAGTATTTATCTATTACCTCATTCTTTGTGTGATGAATTATAAAGAATGATGAATTCTTTTTTGTGGGGTAGTGGAATGAGGATCTCGAAAGGAATAAACTAGATTTCTTGGGATAAACAGTGTTAGATTTCTTTGGGCTTCTATTGAATCAAGAAATAGGTTTAATTAGTCCTTTTTTTTTAGAATATCTATCTATATAGATATAGATAGAAAAGATATCCTCTGGATAATTCAAATTGAACCAATTGGATGTCCGACTCGGTCCTATATGACATGACCAATCAATATATATAACAACTACTTATTGTTGTAGAGGCTCTTTTTAATTGAAAATAATTTAGTTCAATTTAATATATATATATATATATATATATATATATATATATATATATTGTGTCGTGCAAAAATTACTATTGTGTGATGTGTATATGATTTATAAGGCGTGATAAATTGTTATATTGGGATCATGAAATTGTGAATGAGATTGTGTGTAAGTGATAAAATGAGTGTGTGATGAATTATGAGATACATCTGTATTGAGATGTTGTATGCATTGAGTTGTGACTTATGAACTGTGCAATCACATATCTGTAAGACCATTTAAAGGTGCGATGAGTTAAAATGATTTTGAAAACAATTGAGTGATTGTGTGTATTGCATAGTTTATAGGTAGAGTCTATGTGTTAAAATATTTTTTGGGTTGGACCTAAATCAAGAGGGAGAGGCCTTGATGGACTCCTCAGAGTCTAGGTCTTGGGGTAAATACACTCGGTTTGAGTGCTCCTTTATCCCTATGTTGATCCCATATGATTGGAGCATTCTCGCAAAACAAAGTGACTCTGACTGGTTTCCGTATGATTTCACTTACTAAGAGCAACCTTACTTACCCATTGTGAGGTCAGTCTTGTCACGTACTTCTAGGTGTTTGATGACGTTTCACTAAAAATGGTACCACATTGCTTGTAGGCTTGAGTCTAGTATATTTGTTGCATAATGCTTGTGTTCGACTTTCATTGAGTTAACAATTGATATTTTGGTGTTGCTTTCTAGAGTGTGTAAACTTGAACGAGTGTAAATACTTGTGCGTGATTTTGTGAAGTGATGGTGTTTATGTAAATTCAGCTCTATGTATTTATATATTTCATATGCTCTAGTGTTTTGTTATATACAAATTTGATGACTCATTCTCAGTGTGTGTTTGTGTTTGTGTTGAATGTCATTGTTTCAGGTGCGCCAGCATATGATGAGTTTCATGATGGAGATGGAGAGACTTAGCCTTTCTCAGGGAAATGTTCTGATAGATGTGACATCGAGGCATTGGGGTTTTTATTTCACATGTAATAGTTCCATGAATAGTATAGTTGTTTTATGTTTTCCGCTATCAGTTTGACTTTTTTCATTCATTTGGACGATCTTGTTTTGAGCCAAGATTATTTTATTATTTATTTGGACAAGTTCTATTATGATGTTCGAGATGCGAATGAGAACCTTTTATCCTTTTTGAAATGCTTTTATTTATATGTGTTTTAAAACTTTTAATTAATGTCACATTTATATTCCTTTTATTATTTGTACATATATGTGTGGGCTAGAGGGTGTCACATTTAGTGGTATGAAAGCTAGGTTGAACCTTTCGAACATATGTGTTATGAGCTTTCTAGGTTTCCTTGTGTACTCTAATGTGTTGTTGTGCTTGTTGTGTGTCTTGTTTTGTTATGTTCAGAGACTTACTCTATTGTGTTGGTACATTTCTCAAAGTTTTTGCTTCTTGCCTAACACAAGAAGTGATGGCTGTGAGAAATGAACATGAGTGACTTCTTAATGAGGCTTTGGACAACCTAGCACAAGTCATGGCTAATCAAGGAGGTGGTGGAGGAGAAGTTGTGTACCATGGTTTAGATTGCTTTCAAAGGAATGACCCACTTACCTTCAAAGGGGGTTATGATCCTAAGGGTGCTGAGGCTTGACTGAGGGAGATTGAGAAGATCTTTTGAGTGATGGAGTGTCAAGACTAGCAGAAGGTGCTGTTTGTTACTCATATGCTAGCAGATGAGGCGGAGTAATGGTAGGAGAACACTTGCCCACATCTAGAGGGAGTAAGTGATGTTGCTGTTCCATGGGGGACTTTCAGACAAACTTTTCTAGAGAAGTATTTTCAATAATATTTGAAGAACAAGAAGGAGATGGAGTTCCTCGAGCTAAAACAGGGGAGCATGATGGTGGTAGAGTGTGCAACTAGGTTTGAGAACCTAGTCAGGTACTTTCCCCATTATTAGGGGGAAGCTAGAGAGAGGTTCAAAATGGCCTCCGACCAAAAGTAAAGATGATGGTGAACTATCACGGAGTTTATAACTTTGCACAGTTGCCTAACATGTACAAAGTCTTTTACGAGGATCAGAGGGAGAAAGTAGCATTCTACAAGAATGCCAATGCTAGTCATGGGAAAGAGAAGAAGCATATGACTCATAGTCGTGTTAAGTTGTATGTTGTCCCTTTTGGGCAATATGGCCACCACTTTGGGGGACAGAGGACTGGTGGATCCCAGCTTTCCGGTAAGGGATTTCAACCTATTGGTGGAAGTTCTCATCCAGCTAACAGAGTATCTCAGTCTGCTGGTAGTGGTGGTGGTGGTGGTGCTCCTACTACACTTTCTACGCCATCTAGGTGTGCTAAGTGCAGTAAGATTGGTCATTTTGCTCGTGATTGCCCAGACAGTGACATGACTTGTTTTAACTATCGAGGTAAGGTCCACATCAGTACTAGCTGCTCGCATCCTAGGAGGGAGAAGAGTAGCGGGAGTCTGAATAACTGGAGTGGGTGACCAAGGACCACGGGGAGAGTGCTTGCTTTTAGTGGTGTTGATGTCGCACAGTTCGATGATCTCATCCAAGGTATGTGTTTCATAAGTCAAGTTCCCTTGGTTGTATTGTATGATTCAGGTGCCACAAATTTGTTTATTTCTCGTGTTCGTATTGAAAAACTTGTTTTGCTAGTGTCTTATTTGAAATTTGACTTGACTATGGATACACCTACTAGTGTGTCTATTTTAACTTCTGATGTGTGCTTGCAATGTCCTGTCTTGATTTCTGATAGACGGTTTCTAGTTGACTTCGTTGTGCTACCCTTAAGTCAGGTTGATGTTATTCTTTGTATGGACCGATTATCTTCCAACCATGTCTTGCTAAATTGTTTTGAGAAATTTGTTGTCTTTCTTGAGTTTGGCGTGAGTGATGGTGATGAGTTTTTATCTGCTAACCAAGTTAAGGCATCTTTGAGAGAGGATGCACAGGTATACATGATCCAAGCTAGCATGAGTGTTGAGACCAAGACCCTTGTGAATGATATACCCATGGTGAGGGAGTTTCTTAAGGTGTTTGGGTTACCACCTGAGAGAGTTTGAGTTCTCCATAGACTTAGTGCCTAGTACTAGACCCATATCCATAGCCCCTTATAGGATATCCCCTATAGAGCTGAGTAAGATTAAGAAATAGTTAGAGAAGATGTTAGAGAAACAGTATGTGAGGCCTAACGTGTCACCCTAGGGAGCGCATGTGCTGTTAGTCAAGAAGGATGGGACCATGAGGTTATGTGTAGACTATCATCAACTAAGCAAGGTGATGATTAAGAATAGGTATGCTTTGCCTAGGATAGATTATCTAATGGACCAGTTAGTGAGGGCTTATGTGTTCAGTAAGATAGATCTTAGGTCACGTTACCACCAGATTAAAGTGAAGTTTGAGGATATTCCGAAGACTACCTTTAAGACCCGTTATGGCCATTATGACAACCTGGCTATGGCTTTTGGTGTGACCAACATCCCTAGCATGTTCATGGACTACATGAACAGGATCTTTCATCCCTACCTAGATATTTTTGTAGTGGTCTTCATAGATGATATCTTGGTGTATTCCTAGACTACGGAGGAACATGAGAAGCATCTGAGGGTTATGTTGCAGACTCTCAAGGACAACAGGTTGTATGCCAAGTTGTCCAAGTGTGAGTTTTGGCTAGAAGAGGTGAGTTTTTTGGGTCATGTTATATCTAGACGAAGGATAGTAGTAGATCCTTCTAAGGTAAAAGCTATGATGAGCTGGGAGAGCCCCAAGCTGATGTTTGAGATTAGGAGCTTCCTTGGGTTAGCATGTTACTACCATAAGTTAATAGAAGGTTTTTCTAAGCTAGCCTTTGTGGTGTATTGTGATGCATCCAAGATGGGTTTGGGTGGAATGCTTATGCAGGGGGACCAAGTAGTGTCCTATGCTTCCCGAAAACTCAAGATTCACGAGAGAAATTATCCTACGCATGATCTCGAGTTAGTAATCATAGTGTTTGCTCTTAAGATTTGGAGGCATTATGTTTATGTATCTAAATTTGAGGTGTTTAGTGACTATAAGAGCCTTAGATACTTGTTTGATCAGATAAATTTTAACATGAGGTAAAGGAGATGGTTAGAGTTCCTTAAGTATTATGATTTTGGGCTTAGCTATCACCCAGGCAAAGCCAATGTAGTGGCTGATGCCTTGAGTTGGAAATCCCTTCAGGTTTCTGATTTGATGGTTAGAGAGTTAAACCTCCTAGAGAAGTTTAGAGACATGAGCCTAGCTTGTGAGATCACTTCTAGTAGCATTAGATTGGGTATGTTGAGAGTCACCAGCAAGCTCTTAAGCAAGAACCGTGAGGGTCAAAAGTCTAACCTATTCTTGTCAGCCCGGTTAGAGTCCATTGTTGTAAGGAGAAAAAGTGGTTTCAGTGTAGAGTTGGTGGAGTTCTGAGACTCTGAGGTAGGATCTATGTGCCTAGTAGACCTAAGCTTAGGAGGGTACTCTTAGAGGAGGGTTATAGGAGTAGCTTGAGTATCAACCCTGGGCCAGTAAGATGTATCAGGATCTTAGGCAGATGTTTTGGTGGTTGGGTATAAAGAGGGAGGTTAATGAGTTTGTCCTTGCCTGCCTAGTGTGCCTGAAAGCTAAGATAGAACACCATAAGCCTTTTAGGAACTTTCAGTCTTTAGAGATACTTGAGTGGAAGTGGGATAACATCTCTATGGATTTCATTGTGGGGTTACCTAGGACCCCTAAGGGTTTAGACTCCATTTAGGTTATTGTGGACAGGTTGATGAAATCTACTCACTTTATCCCAATTAACATTAGATATTCCTTAGAGAGGTTGACTAGTCTGTATGTCAGTGAGATAGTTAGGCTACATGGTGTGCCTTCTAGCATAGTCTCTAATAGAGATCCTAGGTTTACCTCTATATTTTGGGAGAGTTTTCGTAAAGCCCTAAGAACCAAGCTTAAGTTGAGTTCTGCTTACCATCCATAGACCGACGGTCAGACCGAGTGCACCATCCAGTCCTTAAATGACCTCTTAAGAGCTTGTGTGTTAGAGCAGGGGGTAGTTGGGATAGTTTATTACCCTTGATAGAGTTTACCTACAATAATAGTTTTCACTCTGGTATAGGTATGGCACCTTACGAAGCGTTGTATGGTAGGAGATGTAGGACACTTCTATGTTGGATAGATCCCAATAAGAGCCTTGCTTTAGGACTTGAGGTGGTTCAAAAGACCACTGAAGAGGTCAAGTTGATCCAGGAGAGGATGAGAGTAGGCCAAAGTAGGCATAAGAGCTACCACAATAAGAGGAGAAAGAACCTTAAGTTTGTTGTAGGTGATCATGTATTCCTGAGAGTCACTATGTGGACTGGGGTTAGCAAGGCATTGAAGTCCCATAAGCTGACACCTAAATTCATTGGTCCCTTCGGAATCCTATAGCATGTCGGCCCAGTTGCATATCAGGTGGCTTTGCCACCATCTCTCTCAAATCTCCATAGTGTCTTCCATATCTCTTAGCTCAGAAAATATGTTCATGATCCATCGCATGTGATCGAGTTTGACAATGTCCAAGTGAAAGAGAACTTGACATATGAAACATTGCCACTAAGGATCGACAACCGTAGTGTCAAGCAACTAAAAGGGAGGGAGATTCATTTGGTCAAGGTGGTATGGAGAAATGCTTCGAGCAAGGATGCTACTTGGGATTTGGAGAGCTAGATGCGCAACGTTTATTCAGCTTTGTTTGATACCGGTAAGTTTTAGAGACGAAACTTCTTTTAAGGGGGGGTGGAGTTGTAACACCCCATTTTTCGTAAAATAAATAAAAAGGGTTTTATTTAAAAATAAATAGAGTTTTAGAAAAATAATGAAGTTTTTGTGATTAATTAAATGATGAGAAATGGTTGTTATTGATTAAAATGATGGTTTAAAGGTGAACAAAATAAATATGTGCTTTTAGAAAATAAATAAAGGTTTTTAGAAAATAAAAAAAATATTTATTTGCCTTTTATTTAAATAAAAAAAGTGTTTTAAAAAAAAGGATGTTTATTTAATTATTCAGTTGTCAGAGTAAAATAGAGTGCTTTTATAAAATAATAAAATAAAATAAAAATAGAACAAATAACTTTTTTAGTCCTTAGAGTAGTTTTTACAAAATATTTCTACGCTTCTTTCTTTTTCTTTTACGTTCAAGAATTATAACAGAGCAATCGGAGGAAGAGCTTTAGAGAACAACCGAAAATGTCCGTTGCTAATGGAGAACGTTTGAGCAACTACATCGAGATAAGAAATGTGGGAATTAAAATGAACATGTGTAAAAATCTTTAGAAGATCAATTTAGATTATTTTGGACTGTTTTATGGAATTGCAATTCACACGTTTTTTTTTCCTTCGTCTAATTATTTTCGTTGATTGTGTACATTGTACTGCCGTGAATTTTTGTTGATTGTGTACTTAATTTTAATTTGACGGGATGTGATGAATTCCAATTATATTTCATTCTTGTTATTGGATGGTCATTTTATTTATAATTAGTTATCTGAGAATCAATTTTTGTCTAACTGGATGTCGATTACTTGTTTTGTGTAAATACTTACATATTACCTTATTTTATGTAATTGCTACCTGATTACGTTCGTTTCTATTACTTGGTTTTATATTCAAATTATTTATCCATGTGTGTTATTTCATCATGTTAGTTTTATTTATAACCATGTGGTATAAGGGATATTTTATATGATTTTTAGAATTTCTACGTTGAAGGATTTCGGTGAAATGATTTTGTGTGTCAGGACTTTGTGTTTTAATATTACTTTATACAATTAATTTTGATAACTTGTCTCCCATTTTTTATCATATATTCGGTGTATAGATTTCTGTGTTTTGTGGCATCACGTGAGTTATATATATATATATATATATATATATATATATATGCCTTCATGTTAAATGTTAAGCTATATTTAATAGCTTGAGATATATATATGTGTGCACTTCATTATTTGTTATATGTGTGGCACCCTCTATCCCGATATATATATAAATAAATAAAACATATAAAAATATTCATCAATAAATTCACGTGGGTAAAAGGTTCACATTCATTTTACTATTACTAAATAAGACTTATTAAAACATATTCAATTCAAAACAAGGTCGTCAAAGTTTATAAAAATATTTTGTTAAATCATTGAGGTAAAATAAAATAAAATCATGCAATTAAAATAAAAATTCATCCCCAATGTCACATCCTATCAGAGCATTGTGTCCCAACGTCCTCTGGCACGAGAGCCTTTAAAGTTATCCACCTAGTCATCTGCTCCCATGAACACAAGGTTCGAGATCATCACAGGATCCAAACACAAATAGCACACAGGGAGTGAGTGTGAGCTGAGTTTGTGAGTGATTAAGAGGTCCTAAAGGTGGAGGAGACATCCCCACCACTTGTATTTCTGCAATCTTTCATCTTTCTCTTTTCTTTGTTGTAAAGGAAGCTTCCGAGTTATGGAAAGCTAAATCCTCTGTTGGATCTTCCTTCTAGGTACTTGATGTAAATATTATTTTATCTATTTAATAATGTTTTGTTTGTTCACCGTGCTATCAGAACTTCATTCTACCATGCCTTTACCTTGATCACGTAAATGCATGTGTCCTTAGGATCATTCAACAGTGGAAACTGGTCTGATTCTTAGAACCTGATAGGACGAGGCTAGTTTGTCATATTTTCACGAGGAATCGAGGTACGGTAACCTAGTTGTTGTATGTTTGTCTTAATGCAGTCATGGTTGAGTTTAGTCCAACAAGAGGAATCTGTGGACGATGCTTGATCAGGCTAGACTATCATGAGGAATTGGGGTTTAGCATTCCAGGAGACACCATAGAACACATAAGCATTGTTAAATAGAGAATATCCTTTGAGCATTAGGCACCTACTAGGAAGACCAAGGTGTCACCTTCTTGTCTTCACGCATCATTTCTCATGTGATTTTCCCTTTTTAATAGTTATTTTACACATCTGTTCATATAAATACATCTCTTTTCACACTAGACACCTGTTTACTGAAATAGCTTTACCAAGTAACCCAAGTTCCTCGGGAGTTCGATACTCGGTTCTTACTGTTTTATACTACTTGCGCGATCCGGTGCACTTGCCAGAAGCGAACAAGTTTTTGGCGCCGTTGCCAGGGAACTTCTTTTTATTTGGAAAGTTAGTTCATTTTTAGGTGCCTATTCTTTATTTGTTATTCTTTGATTATATGTGAATATTTGTTCTCAATTCCTATTTGTCTTCTCTTATTGAATTGGAAAACCGTTGTTCTGTTAGTATTTTATATGCATAGATCTCCCACGGGCAATTTAGTTCCTCTGGATTTAGAAATTGAAGCTACATTAAGAAGGAACAGGGCCGAGAGGAGAAGAAAACTTTTGCAAGACAGAACAGTTGCATCCATTCTTGAGGAAGAAACTTATTTCTCTGATTCATTATCACCTGATTCACCGTCATCAAGGAAATCCGCTACCCAATTGCTTGAAGCCACTACCATGGCAGACGAGCAACATCAGAGGATTACCCTTGAGGATTATTCAAGCAGCTCAGTACCACAATTCTTTACTAGCATTGCACGTCCTAAAGTGCAAGCTCACAACATCAACTACCCGCATTCTTTGATTCATTTAATACAATGGAATTTATTCCAAGGATTACCTAATGAAGACCCCTATGCACATTTGGCATCGTTTATCGAAATATGCAATAGTTTTAAGATTGCTCGTGTGCCAGATGAAGCTATAAGACTCAGCCTATTCTCATTCTCATTGGCAGGAAAGGCCTAGAGGTGGCTTCACTCGTTTAAGGGTAACAGTCTGAAAACCTGGGAAGAAGTTGTTGGAAAGCTTCTAAAGAAATACTTCCCAGAGTCCAAGACTGCAAAAGGGAAAGCTGCAATCTCTTCATTTCATCATTTTCTTGATGAATCTCTAAGTGAAGCATTGGAGAGGTTCAAAGGTTTATTGAGAAGAACTCCCACCCATGGGTTTTCAAAGCCAATCCAATTGAATATGTTCATAGATGGGCTGAGACCACAAACCAAGCAACTACTAGATGCTTCTGCAAGGGGAAAAATAAAGCTGAAGACCCCGGAAGAAGTAACTGAGCTAATTGAGAATATGTCAGCCAGTGATCATGCCAATCTGCGCGATAGAACCCATCAACCCACAAAGAAAAGCTTGTTAGAACTATCATCACATGACGCTTTATTGGCATAGAATAAGTTGCTTTCTAAGAAACTTGAGATTTTAACAGAAACACTTGGTAAGTTTCCAACTAAACTGTCTATTGGTCAACCTTCATATTCTTCTGTTTTGCATATTACAGGTTGTACCATCTGTGGTGAGGCTCATGAAACAGGACAATGTAATCCCATTGAAGAAAACACTCAAGAAATTCATTTTATGGGAAATCAACAGCGACAAGGGTATACTCAAGGAGGATTTTCAGGCTTCCAGTAGGGTCCTTATAATCAACAAGGACAATGGAGGTCACACCCTGGCAATCAGTTCAACAAAGATCAGGGTGGACCTTCAAATAGGCCAATCCTACAAGGGCCTAACATCTTTTAGAGGACTACTAAGCTAGAAGAGACTTTGACTCAGTTTATGCAGGTAACAATGTCAAATCATAAAAGCATTGAGTCAACACTGAAGAACCTTGAGGTCCAGGTGGGACAACTGGCCAAGCAGATAGCTGACAAGTCATCCAATAGTTTTGTGGCAAATACAAAGAAGAATCCTAAGGAGGAATGCAAATCTGTGATGATAAGAAGTAAAAGGTTTGTGGAGAATAAGGAAGAGAAGAGTGTTGGACTCAAGAAGAAAGCTGTTGAAGAGAAAGGTATTGATGGAAGGAAAAATGATGTGTGAGGTGAAAATAATCAGGAAAAAGAGAAAAAAATAATGGTCAATAAAAAAGAATTGAATGACCAAGAAAAAGAAAAAGAAAAAGAAAATAAAAAAATTGAAAAAGATGAAATAAAATGAGAATGAAAAGAAGAGTAGAAGTGAAAAAGCTGTGCATGAAGTTGCGGAAGTGCCATATCCTGTGGTACCTTCCAAGAAGGAGAAGGACCGTCATTTGGCGAGATTTTTAGATATTTTCAGGAAACTGGAGATAACCATGCCCTTTGAAGAAGCTTTACAGCAGATGTCACTCTACTCCAAATTCTTGAAGGATATGTTAACAAGGAAGCATAAGTACATTCACCAGGAAAACATTGTAGTGGAAGGAAATTGTAGCATTGTGATTCAAAAGATCCTTCCACCTAAGCATAAAGACCGGGAGTGTAACTATTCCTTTTTCAATTGGAGAAGTCACTGTGGGAAAGGCTCTTATTGACTTGGGAGCCAGTATAAACTTAATGCCACTCTCCATGTGTAGAAGGTTGGGAGAGTTGGAGATCATGCCCACTAAAATGACTTTACAACTGGCTGACCTCTCTATTACCAGACCATATGAAGTAATTGAAGATGTGCTAGTTAGAGTGAAACATTTTATCTTCCCGGCAGACTTCGTGGTAATGGATATCTGTGAAGATACTGACATTCATGTAATATTGGAAAGGCCATTCATGTTAACTACAAGCTGAATAGTTGACATGGGTAGAAAGAACATGGAAATGGGTTTTGAGGATCAAAAAATTGATTTTGATTTGTTTGTTGAAGACAAGCCCACTCCAGAACAAAATGTTTGCTTACAGGTAATCGAAGTAGGTCAAGAGGTTCTGAAAGTAAGAACCAAAACATGATATCACCATTGAGGTAAATGCATCAAGCTAATGACGTTAAAGAAGCGCTTCCTGGGAGGCAACCCAGTTTTAATTTCTGTCATATTTGTTTTTCATGCATTATATCATGTGGAACTTGCTTTATAATCTGTACATTGGAGTAGATCAAATTATCCTTGAATGTTAAATATAAGGGTTTCTATTTGTTGAAGAAAGGACTGAAAAATAACTTAGAAAACATTTTCTGAAAAATAGTCCTTTCGCTAAGCGCACGCCTCGTGCTAAGCGCATATTTGTTCATGCGCTAAGCTGCGAGTCTCAAGCGCTTAGCGATCAACCCTTACATCTGAGGCTTATTTGGTCCGCTAAGCTGGCCAAGGCTGAGCTAAGCCAACTTCAATTCAACCTGAATTCGGCTAAGTTGTAGCCTAATCACTAAGCTCATCATACACTTTGGCTAAGCGCGAGTCAATTCCGCTAAGCTCATTTCCTTGCGGCCAGAACTGATTTTCATTGAGCTAAGCGCCATTCATGGCCGCTAAGCTCAATTCTTTGCAGCCTAAACTGGGTTTTGTCGAGCTAAGCACCACTCATGGCAGCTAAGCTCAAATCCTTGCGGCAATGTCAGCGATAAGCGATCCATAAGCGCATGCTCCTCTGTACTCAAAGGTGCATCATTTTAGCTAAGCCAGCCAGAGCCTGGCTTAGCGAGAGTTGCAGGTTTTTGATCTGCAAATCTCGCTCAGCGGTCCTTTTTGCACGCTAAGCCGAGACACTTGTTCAAAAAAAAACCTAAGTTTGAATTTCAAACGTCGGCTTAGCGCATCTACCGCTTAGCGAGATGCCTGAAAATTGCTTGAGTGTAATGAAAGTTACACTCACAATTGCCATAATTTCAAAGCTTATTTTCTGCATTCTCTCTCTCTCTCCAAAAATTCACCCATTTTGCATTTGTGCTTCCCTTTTGTGTTTTCTACTTCCAAGCAGTAACCATTCACCATCCAAGTAAGTTTCTTGTTTTTTATTCTCTTTTACTTGTCTAAACTTTAGTGTAGAAGACTTTACTTGTAGTTTTAGATTTTTAGGGTTTTAATGTTTTGTTAGAATTAGTTTAAGATTAGGACTATATATACATGTATATCGTATTGAGTATGTTGCACACATTGCATGTCTGATATGCCTTTTAGAGGTTTAAAAAGTGCAAGGAAAACGAACTGCGTTTTCTGCATTTTTTGGAAAACGCAATGAACTCGCTAAGCGAGAACGCTGCGCTAAGCGAGTTCATCAGTATTTGTTGAATACATGCGTTTTTGGATGAACTCGCTAAGCGAGTTCATCTTTTGAGAATGAACACTCATCCTCTTGCTGAATTACCTACGGGTAAGCGAGGCTGAATCACTAAGCCCAGGTAACTTAGACAAATTTTTTGTTGATATCCGCGCGCTAAGCCAAGTTTTCCTGAGCCAAGCGTGATTCATTGCAGCATCTGCTGAGCTAAGTGAGCCTTGCTTGCTAAGCTCCCAATACTTAGTGAAATTTTTGAATTGTTGGTGCCGCTAAGCGTAGCCCTTGAGGAGCTTAGCGCATATCCTTGCGGCATATGTTCAGCTTAGCGGACACTTACCAGCTAAGCTAAATATGCAGAAGCTGCAGTTCTGCAACTTTCGCTAAGCGACTTCACCTATCGCTAAGCGGAAGTGTCTATTTTGTGACAGTGAGCTTAGTGGACCATGTCTCGCTAAGCCGCCAGTGCCTTTTTCAGTTTTATTTTTCAGTTTTTGAAATTTGAATAACTTGTGTCCTGATTAATTGTTTGGTTTCCTTATTTGCAGATGGCTTCTAGGAAACGTAAAAGTATTGGTTCAAGACCCATAGTGCAGTATGAGACAAGGAGATTCTCTTCCTTAGATGCTTGGACCCGATACACAGATAATGTCTTGGGGAGAAACATTTTACTAGAGAGGAAAGTAGAGATATATCACACTGAGCTAGATGAGTTTAAGGCTGAATTGGAGAGACATAATTTCCATAAAGGCCTCACCAATTTAGTCGATAGGAGCATAGACCTGGCTTTGGTGAAAGAGTTCTGTGCAAATTTATACAGTTCTGAGGACCGTCCACCAAATCAGTCCAGAGTCAAAGGTCATTTGGTGAAAATTAATGTTGACAGTCTCAACACATTCCTGAAGACACCTGTGATATTAACAGAGGGGGAGACCTTACCCGCATACTCCTGATACTGCAGGTTGCCTACAGACTATAGAGAGATAGAGGTTGCCTTATGCACACCTGGTCGAGGGTTCATCTTGAACTCTGAGGGCCATCCTGGGAAGATTCTCAGGAAGGATCTGACTACACTAGCTCAGGTGTGGAGTGTCCTCTTATACTCCAACTTAGCCCCCACATCACACACTTCTGACTTGACAGTGGATAGAGCTAGGCTGATCTTTGGTCTAGTCTCTCGCATGGATATGAACATAGGAGCACTGATCTCTGGCCAGATGACCTCTATAGCCCAGTCTAACACTTCTAGACTTGGGTTCCCTGCTTTGATCACCGCATTATGTAGAGCCAGAAGGGTTACCTCTGATAGCCTCACTTTTGAGTGCCTAAGCCCAATCATTAACTTGGCCTACATCAAGAAGAATTGTTGGAACCCCGAGGATCTAATAGTTTCTATCCGAGGGGTTAGGAGGGCAAGGGCTAGGCCAGCTGAGCTCCCTTCCACTTCTGCGGCTCCTACTCCAGCATCCACGTCAGCAGCTCCTTTTGTTCCAGCCTAGACAGATTACCAATGCTTTGAAGCCATGCTTCATAGTATCCATCAAGGACAGATTATTCTTTTACAGAGTTTATAGGTGGTGGCGCCTCCAGGATTTATTCCCTCAGTCGAGCAGTTCAGAGAGTTGGTAGCCTGGCCTGGACTCAGTCTTCTCTTCACAGGGAAGATGAAGGTCCCACAGCTCAGGTACCACAACATATGGAGGATGATTCCTCTGAGACCACTATCCCAGAGCCATTTAATACAGAGGAGGAGGCAAATGACACACAGACGACATAGGTAGCTGCTGCTACTTCTGAGAGATCTCTTGAGGCCATTTCAGAGCCTCCAACACCAGCAGTGGATCCATCTTCACCTCAGCACGCAGCAGACTCTTCCACTCCTGTCTTAGAGATACCTGAGGGCTAGACCACACCAGTCCTGACTCTGGAGACTTCTCCTCCAGCTACTCTGGTGCTTCATCTGACGAACGAGGAGGATGTGCAGACACAGGACACTCAGGACCAGTCACATGAATTTTGAATTCCTGATGATATTTGTTTTTTTTTTACTTTGTGGTTTATTATTATTATTATTATGGTTTCAATACAGTATTTCTTTTATGTTTATATACACTACTAGTTTTATTTTGGGGTAGTTGGTTTGCTTATTCAGAAGCATATGGAACAATTTGACTTGATTTTGATAACATGACAGTAAAACACTTTTATCTTTTTTGTGAAAATTGGTGTATGACTTGGTTTTGAATTGAATGCATGATTGTGATGGAGTTTGTGTTTCTTTTCATGAGTTTAAGCAAGTGTGTATGTTAGACAAAGAAAGAACAAGAATGTGAACTTGCAATTAGAATTGTTAGTCAGTAGACAGATTGATTGTGGAAGAAAAGCTTGAACCAAAACCGTTGAGAGTGTGAACTTAAACTATGAGTGAACGACTAGCTGTGAGTAATAATCTTTGCATCAATCTCTGAATTTTAGAATGAAGTGTATAAATGAGGACATGATGAAGGCCATGATTATGCATACACAAGCCTTTTGACCAAAAAGCTTACCTTGAATTATAATTGTATCCTTTGCACCCTCTTATGAGCTTTCAAAATGGAACCCTGAACTTACATGATTATCTCCAGAAACCTTGCTTAGATTCTAGGAGAGCATATGGTTCAAGGCAAATTTACCCAAAATTTGGGGGAGTGGAGTTAATTGGGATGTAAAGAAAAAGGTAAAAGCATCATCACACACACAATAAATAAATTGTGTTGTTAAAAAAAACAATGAAAGGAAAGGTGGGCTGATATAATAAGGTCAAAAGCAAATGAAAGTGAAAAGCTAGTGAGCAAGCTAATTGTATTAAAAAGATCACTTGGATAAGTCTAGGATTTGGGATCTCTTAGAATCTAAGCCTTTGAATCCTAAAAAAACCAATGAATTTTTGTAGCCAAGCCTCACTACAAGCCTGGGAAAGTCCTTCTGATTCTGTTTGTACATTTTTTACTATATGGCATGAGATGAAGTGCAAAGATTGGACCTCTTGCTAGTTGTTATTAATGAATAGCTTAAACACTTACGCGTGAGTGAAACAGTGGTTGTGAGTCTGTGGTTTAAGCTACTTTCCTTGATATATGTCTTATGCCTAGCTTCATCAAATTGTACAGGTTACATTTTATCCTTCTCTTTGGATAACTGCATGCATTGTAAAAGACAAGTGATGAGGGCATTTTGCTTCATTCTCTTCTCATGCAATAAGTAACATTTGTTGCATACACCTTTGTACATAGTAGCTGCATGTTATTGTCACTTGGGGACCAGTGAACTGTTCTTTATTTTCTTGAGGACAAGCAAAACTGTAAATTTGGGGGAGTTGTTAGTCGGTGAATACAACTAACTTTGGTGTTTAAAACTTGTGTAAATTGTATCAAACTCCTCTAATTTATGGCTATTTTGTAGTGTTATAAGTTCTTTTAGTTAAAGATAGGTAATAAATACTTAGTAATTCTATTTTGTGTGTTTAATAATCATTTTCTCTCAATTTCAGGTTAATTAGGCAAGTTTGTGAAGTGTTGATTTTCATTTTCCTGCTAAGCCAATCTGCTGGCTTAGCGAGCCATCTGCCGAGCGCAACCCTCCTCGGCTAAGCGCAAGGAAGAATCTGGAAGAAGGATGAGTTGTGCATATTCGCTGAGCGAAGGGTCATCTTGCTAAGCGCACCGCTTCAGTCCATTCGCTGAGCGAGAAAAGCACGCACTAAGCCGATATTCACTAATGTTCGCTGAGTGGATCAGAGTTGTGCTAAGCGCACGAGCACGAACAAAGCCATCTATTTAAGCCTGAAATCAGATTTAGAGGAAGAGTTTGACAATTTTTCTTGAGGAGCTCTTGCATGTCTTTAGTTCTAGAGAGATCGGTCCAAACTCTAGATAGTTTGAGAGATTTTGTTGTGTGAAGATCTGTAGAGACTAGAGCTGGAAAAGGAAGCCGTCCTAAGAGTGTGAGCTGAGTTTGTGAGTGATTAAGAGGTCCTAGAGGTGGAGGAGACATCCCCACCACTTGTATTTTTGCAATCTTTCATCTTTCTCTTTACTTTGTTGTACAGGAAGCTTCTCAGTTATGGAAAGCTAAATCCTCTGTTGGATCTTCCTTCTAGGTACTTGATGTAAATATTTTTTTATCTATTTAATGATGTTTTGTGTGCTCACTGTGCTATCAGAACTTCATCTTACCATGTCTTTACCTTGATCACGTAGATGCATGTGTCCTTAGGATCATTCAACAATGGAAACTGGTCTGATTCTTAGAGCTTGATAGGATGGGGCTAGTTTGTCGTATTTTCATGAGGAATCGGGGTATGGTAACCTAGTTGTTGTATGTTTGTCTTAATGCAGTCATGGTTGAGTTTAGTCCAACAAGAGGAATTTGTGGACAATTCTTGATCGGGCTAGACTATCATGAGGAATCGGGGTTTAGCATTTCAGGAGACACCATAGAACACATAAGCATTGTTAAATAGAGAATATCCTTTGAGCATCAGACACCTACTAGGAAGACCAACGTGTCACCTTCTTGTCTTCACGCATCATTTCTCACGTGATTTTCCCTTTTTAGTAGTTAGTTTACACATTTGTTCATATAAATACATCTCTTTTCACACTAGACACTTGTTTATTGAAATAGTTTTACCAAGTAACACAAGTTCCCCGAGAGTTCGATACTCGGTTCTTACCATTTTCTACTACTTGCACAATCCGGTGCACTTGCCAGAAGCGAACAGTATCGCGCAATTTAACACATTCTACTTTGCACTTATATTCAATTTCCATAACAATATTATAATCTTAAAGTAATATATTATTCTACAATTTATCGTATATTCAATTTATGACTTATATACAATTTCAATCATAATTTCATAGTCCAATATAACTATTTATTATGCTAATCTTATTCAAAACACAGAAAAATTATACAAAAATATTTCTCAATCCACGGGGAGTGAAACCCCTCAAACAATTTCACATAATCACCCAAGCAAAAATTTCAATACAATAAACATCCTAAAATAAACCCCAATTTGATCCTTTAAGCACCCCTACACATGTTCATTCTAGTGGTTTCTTGAGATTCCTCAAGTTTTTCCTCTGACTACTCTTATAGGGTTCCCAAACGTTAGAGAGAAAGAGAAGGGATTGAAGCCTCCATTCCACTGTCTATGTAAGATGAGTATTTATCCATCCACATATGTTATGCTGCAAATCAAACGGTGAATATGTGAGCAGATGAATCGCGAACCACATATCAAAATTTCATGACAATCCAACGGTTAACAATTCAAGGATCATAGATTTACTGAGATAGTTTTGGGTTTCTGTGGGAAAAGGAAAATCTATGATGCAAAGGGTATTTCTCTTAGCTCCAACATGTTTCCGTAATTCCCAATGGTGAAAATGTTAGAAAATGGGTTCCAAACCTGGTGCTAAAATTTTACAACGATCCAACGATGAATGAGTTTGAGATTGTTGTTTTTTTGAGACAGGTATGGTGATATGTAAGAAAAAGAGAGGGTTTTGGGTAGAGGAGAAGGGAAAACGAAATTGAGAGCAAGAGGAGGCATAGGAAGTATCGTCACTCTCAAAACTGACTTATGTCTCTATTTATAGTTTGGGTACTCACAACCTATTATTTACTCTATTTTTTGTTTATTATTTTATAAATAAATACTCTATTTTATTTCCTATCAAATGAATAAATAAAATATCATTTTTATTTTCCTTCAAATCATTGTTTTAATAAAGTTAGTTCTTATTATTTATTTATTTATAAAAGTCTCAATATTTTTCTAAAACTCTATTTATTTTTAAATAAAAGTTATTTTAATTTATATAGAAAAAATGGGATGTTACAATATCCATACATACATACATATATAATTTTTTGTCATGCAAATATTACTATTGTGATGTGTATATGATTCATGAGGCATGATAAATTGTTATATTGGGATCATGAAATTGTGATTCAGATTGTATGTAAGTGATAAATTGAGTATGTGAAGAATTGTGAGATACACTGGGTTGAACCTGAATCAGGAGGGAGAGGCCCTGATAGACTCCTCGGAGTCTAGGCCTTAGGGGTAAATACACTCGGTTTGAGTGCTCCTTTAAGCATGTGTCGATCCCACATGGTTGGAGTATTCTCGCAAAACAAAGTGACCTTGGTTGGTATCCTTATGATTTCACTTAGTGAGAGTGACCTAACTTACCCATTGTGAGGCTTGTCTTGTCATGTACTCTTAGGCACCCGATGAGATTTTTTACTGGAAATTATATCACATTGCATGTAGGCTTGAGTCTAGTATGTCTATTGCATAATGCTTGTGTTTGATTTTCATTGAGTTAACAATTAATATTTTGGTGTTGTTTTCTAGAGAGTGTGAACTTGAACGAGTGTGAATACTTGTGTATGATTTTGTGAAGTGATGGTGTTTATGTAAATTCAGATCTATGTATTTATATGTTTCACATGCCCTAGCGTTTTGTTATATACGAATATGATGATTCATTCTCGGTGTGTGTTTGGGTTGAATGTTATTTTGTTTTAGGTGAGCCAACATATGTTGAGTTTCATGTTGGAGATGGAGAGGCTTAGCCTTTCTCAGGGAAATGCTCTAATAGATGTGACATCGAGGCATTGGGGTTTTTATTTCATGTGTTATAGTTCCATGAATAGTATAGTTGTTTTATGTTTTCTACTATTAGTTTGACTTTTTTTCATTCATTTAGATGGTCTTGTTTTGAACCGAGATGATTTTATTATTTATATGGACAAGTTATATTATGATGTTTAAGAAATGAATGTGAACCTTTTATCCTTTTTGAAATGCTTTTATTTATGTGTTTTAAAACTTTTAATTAACTTCGCATTTATATTCCTTTTATTATTTGTACATATATGTGTGGGGTAGATAGTGTCACACACAATATATAGTAATCTTCTAGTTCTTGTACCCAAGTTCTTCGAATATCCTCTGAAGCCAAATAGCATCTTCGCATGCCTGGATAGCTACCATGTATTCACCTTCGGTAGTAAATAAAGCTACAAATTTTTTTTTTATTTAGATAACCAACTCATTGCCCTTCTTGCAAGTGTAAACACAAAACTATTAATAGACCTTCCTTTATCAAGATCACCTACAAAACCAAAATCAACACAGCCCGTGACAAAATGTTTCAATCCTTCAAAGCGTAATGTAACATCCAAGGTTCCTTTGATGTATCTAAGGATTCTCTTAATAGCATTCCAATGCTCTCTACTACGATCTGTCATGAACCTACTAATTGTTCCCATTGCTTGTGTAATGTTTGGTCTTGTGCAAATCATGGCATACATAAAGCTTCCCATCATTGATGCATACGATGCCCAAGACATTTTCATCCTCTTCGCTTCATTGCTAGGACTCATACTTGAAGATAACTTATAATTGTTAGGAAATAGGGTAGAAATTGGGTTTAAAACTTTCTTGTTGAAGTGCCACAAGATATTTTGTAAGTAATTCTTTTTAAAAAGACAAATCTTCCTATCTTTTTTGTCTTGATGAATTTGCATCCATAAAATCTTGTTTGTTGGTTCCAAGTCTTTCATACAAAATTCCCTAGCCAACTGTTCCTTCAATTCTTGAATTCGATCTTTATTAGGCCCTACCACCATGTCATCCACATACAACAACAAAATGATGAAATCATTATCATCAAACCTATTGTAGTATGAGCAATGGCATGAACTTAGTTTGTTGTAGCTGAGGCTAATAATGAAGGAACAAAATCTCTTATACCAACATCTTGATGCTTGCTTTAGACTGTACAGATATTTGGCCAACCTGCAAACTAAGTTTCCTTGTTCTTTGAAGTCTTTCCAATTGAAGCATATATAATTTCCTTTTCAAGTTCTCCATGGAGAAAAACAATTTTTACATCAAATTGCTCAAGATGTAAATCAAAAGCAACACACATAGCCAAAACAACTCTGATTGTGGTCAATCTAACAACTAGTGAGAATATCTCATTGAAGTCAATACCTTTTTTCTAAGCATATCCTTTGACCACAATCAAGCACGATATCACTCCATTTGATTGTTGTCATCTCATTTGATTTTATAAACTTATTTTCTGCCAATGTCTTTACGACCTTCTGAAAGTTGAACAAGTTCTCATGTCTTGTTTCTATGCATAGCTTCCATTTCTTCTTGTTTTGCCGTCATCCATAGAAAAGCGGCTTTTTTACCAATCAGGGGTAAAAAAATTCACAATTTTCCATTTGGGGGTATATTTTAAAAAATTACCCAAAACAGGATAAGTCATAACGGTTGTTACGACTTCTGCAGTGAGAAGTCGTAACACCAGTTACGACTTTTTAATTTTATTTATTTTTTTAACTGAAGTCGTAAAAATATTTACGACTTCAGTGTAAATATAATTTTTTTACGACTTAAAAGTCGTATTTAAAAAAAAAAACAAAAACAAACTCGTATTTTGTTTTACGACTTTAAAATCATAAAATTGTCTTATTTATTTTTTAAAATTTTTTTTGAGGTATACGACATTGAAGTAATAACCTCCTTTTTTTTTAAAACACTATTTTACTATTTGCAGCCTGTTTTTAATTTGTTAACCATTTTTTGTAAATTTTTTTTTAATTTAATAATGTTTACGATTTTATTTTTCTAAAATAAAAAAGTTAAAAAAATATATTTAAATATATAATAAATAATATTAAGTTGATTTTATTAGTATATTTTTTGTGATTTTATTTTATATGTTATTATTTTATTTAAATGTTTAATTATTTAAAACATGTTATATATATTTTTAA
This sequence comes from Glycine soja, assembly GCF_004193775.1. Taxonomy (NCBI): domain Eukaryota; kingdom Viridiplantae; phylum Streptophyta; class Magnoliopsida; order Fabales; family Fabaceae; genus Glycine; species Glycine soja. The sequence continues at coordinate 24,807,370 of NC_041017.1, read as the reverse complement.
TATAGTTTACTTTAAATGTTTTTTATTTAAAGTTTAAATAATCTATCAATAAAAATTAAAAATAACATAATTAATATATTAATATAAAACGCACAATACAAATGAAAGAAAAACATAAAAATTACAAGTTATTTTAGTCATGTACTTGTTTGTATGGACAATTACTTCGATTATGTCCTTCAGTTCTACATAATGAGCATTTCTTAGGCCTATTTGGAATTGGTTCATCCATCTCATTATGTATTCGAGTAGTGGCCAGCCTGCTTGATGTCTGTCGCCATTTCGAAGGATCAGACATAAAATGCGGACCTAAATACTGAGGCCATGTGTCTTCACTTCCAAGGGAATGAAAATGATGTTGATAAACTTTGAAAATATTTTCCAACTTGTATACAGGGTCAACAAAGTCATCATAATTTAAATTGGAAAAAGCACACGCTACAATTTCATGTGAGCAAGGTAGTCGAAGTGCTTGAAATTGTCCACAATCACACAACCATTCATTCAATTTGACAGTGCATGCCATTGCTCGTCGACCAAGTCATGTATTTGCAATTTCTTGAACCTCAAACTCCCATGTTTCTCGAACATACATGCGAACATAATGTGAGGTAACAATGTGTTGATTTTCTTGCATCATGACATATACGTCTTCGGAGTACCTATGCCCTGCATTTATCATATTCATGATTTTGATGCCGTTAGTGACAAATGAATCATTTATTTTATTAAATGTTTCATTGACTAAGGCAGTAATAGGTAATGTTCAGGCTCCTTTCAAAACAGAATTCATACATTCAGCAAGGTTGGTAGTCATATGGTCATACCATTTTCCTTTATCGTAGGCCTGAGTCCATTTACTCAGAAATTTGATCCAACCAATCTGCTGCTTGTGGAAACTCTGCTCGCATAACGAGCAACTTAGCCTCAAATCGTGATTTCCTCATCTCATACCCTGTGCGAAAAGATAGAATAATGAGTAAAAAATTTAGTGAACATGTAATAAAGCAAGAATATGATGCATGAAATAGGAAGAAACATACCCATATTGTTGACTTGTTTTATTAAGTCAACATTTTTAAACTGTTTGTTGAAATTTGATGCAATATGGTGAATGCAATACACAAACAAAACATCTGGTCCATTCTAGCCAACGCGTTCGGATTGTAAAGCTGCTAGCAAATCGGTTCCCCTGTCTGATATAATACACAAATTTGGTTGCGGAGTAACATATCTTTGCAAATAATGCAAGAACCACATCCAAGCTTCTTTAGTCTCGCTCCCAACAATTGCAAAAGCAAGTGGAAAATTGTTCCTACTACTATCTTGTCTGATGGCATTCAACAAAGTACCATGGTATTTGCCAGTTAAAAATGTCTCATCTACTTGCACAAGTGGCTTGCAATATTTGAAGCCTTCAATGTATGGATTAAACGCCCAAAATACACAATTAAGAATCACCCTAGGAGGGTTATCGTCACCTTCCTCCATTGAAGATGAAGTTTTGTATTTTACTATGGTACCTGGTACAAAGTGTTGAGCAGCTGTGAACCATATAGGCAGGTAACTATATGATTGTTCCCAACTTCCAAATGCCATTTCAAGAGCTTTTTGTTTAGCTGTCCATGTTTTTTTGTATGAAACAGTGTAATGAAACCGTTGATGCATGTCTGCTATCAAGGTTTTGGTTTCGATACCTGGATTTGTTTTCACTAAATGAACAATATTATGGGCAATTACAGAAGAATCTAACCTAACATAATCTTGTGATATGGTAAAATTTGTGCATGTGTGAATACCGTTTAATTTCTTCAACTCCCACCATTTGCGTATTTTGCTGAACGATACTCTCGCCCTCCATTAACATCCATTACCGTATTGATTACACATGACAACGTACTTGTCACTCTTGTTCTCGACCACATCAAAATTAAATGAATGCATAAAATGGAATTGTTTAATGGCATTCACAGCGGCTTGTTTTGATTCAAATGTCAACCCTTCATAAAGGTCATTTGTACTAGCACTCGTTGTCCTTTGATAAGGATTTGAGTATTCTTGATTTTCAGAAAGTTGGCTACTAATAGTTTCAAAATATGAAGATGACTCACTTTGATTGCTTGGTTCACCATGTTCACCAAAATCATGTTGTTGCTCGTCATCACTGAAGTCACTAACATTATCTCTTATTATAGGTTCTTCAGTAGCCATCTGTAAAAAAAATAATTATTGATTAGTAAGGAATCATTGGATTACATGTAACGTAAAAAATTAAAACCTTTTTAAATACCTTTTTTGTGTATGTAACACTAAAAAAAATTATGCCAGTATGACTCTAAGAAACACGTCAAAATCAGAGAACCAGGCTGATTGTTTGGATGCAACAGATGCACCGAAGTGAGAATGAACCCTCATTTTATAGGTTTCACGGGAGTGAACAATGTAATAATAATTTGTCTAACTAATATTCTAAAACATAAAATAATAACTAAATCGTAAATTAATAATAATTAAACACCATTATTCTAAAACATAAAATAATAATTTAACAAAATTAATTGATCATCTATAATAATTTATGTAACTAAATCATAAATTAATAATAACTAAAAACTAATATTCTAAAACGCAAAATAATAATTTAACAAAATTAATTTAACATGTATAATAATTTATCTAACTAAACTGTAAATTAATAATAACTAAACACTAATATTCTAAAACATAAAATAATAATTTAACAAAATTAATTGATGATCTATAATAATTTATATAACTAAACCGTAAATTAATAATAACTAAACACTAATATTCTAAAACACAAAATAACAATTTAACAAAATTAATTTAACATGTATAATAATTTATCTAACTAAACTGTAAATTAATAATAACTAAACACTAATATTCTAAAACATAAAATAATAATTTAACAAAATTAATTTATCATCTATAATAATTTATGTAACTAAACCGTAAATTAATAATAACTAAACACTAATATTCTAAAACACAAAATAATAATTTAACAAAATTAATTTAACATGTATAATAATTTATCTAACTAAACCGTAAATTAATAATAACTAAATACTAGTATTCTAAAACACTAAACCATAAATTAATAATAACTAAGTGATATTAAAAATGCAAAACTAATTAATAGTGAAGTCGTGTGGTATTCCACGACTTCAACAATTCAGCAATTGTCTCCTGAATTAATAGTGAAGTCGTACTCCAAAGTAAAAAGCAGTTTATAAACAACAAAAAAATCAGAAAATTGAAAGGCCATTAAGTCACTTGTGTAGCACAGAAAACAGCAAAGAAAATCAGAAAATAGGTCCTTGAAAACAACATGCGCAGTGTATTGTTCACTCATGTTAATGCAGTGTATTGTTAACTCATGTTGCAGCACTGAAATAGCAGAAAACAACAGGCAAGGGAATAGTTTTAGAACCTGTGAAGGTTGCACAGGTAAGGCAGTGTATTGTTAACTCATGTAGTCATGAAGCATGCTTACACGATTTCAAACTTGCAATAATTAACATGTATAGTTGTTTTATGAAGCATATTTTAGAAGTTAACACTACTATAAAAAAATGATATGACGACGCACATTCTACGCCCGTGCTGAAGAACCCGTCGTAGTTGTCAATGCGGTGGCAATTACGTAATTATATAAGTTTTTTAAGTGGCGCGTTTGTTGTACAACGACGTTTGTCTACAACACCGCCGTTGTAGTTTTGATGGAAGTCATCAAAGACGGTGCTTGTAGGTAGACCGTCCTAGAAATAAACATACAAAGTCGGTGTCCCTAAACACCGTCGTAAATTTCTTACTTTATATAGTCTCGTGGTGAACACCTAGCGCCCCCGCTATTGCCTGAACTAGTTACCCTCCAAAAACCTAGCTCCCCCGCTATTGCCTGAACTACTTCATCCTGCCGTGAAGTCCGTCCCGCTACCACCCTGACGTTTTGTTTCTCGCCGCCAAGTACTTGAAGCCGAAGTGGACTTGCTGCTCCCACCACCGGTACCCCCACGTAGCCGAAGTCGTGCCTTTTTGAGTGGCATTGCCACCTTTCGAGTGTTCCTGAAGGTAAGGATGTTGAATTTTTTGAGTTCTGTTTTGGTAATGGTGCAATATGTTATAGTATTTAGGGTTTTTGAGTTGTTCTTTGGTAATGCTTGAATATGTGATTATCGAGTTGTTCACTTGCCCTGACAATGTCATCATTCAATATGCAAAAAGGATTTCAATCTGATGGTGTAATTATGCCCTGGCATGTCAAAATGATGATCATGAGCATTCTGTACGCTTGCGTATGATCATGAACATCATCAAATTTGTTTCTTTTTCCCTAAATCCAGCTCATTTAGCTTTAGGTTAAAAAAGACATTATAGAATCAATTTAAGTTACCCGTTAACTCAACCACTGGAACAATTACATTTTGCATGTTTACCATCCACTGAGCATCCAGACACACATTCTATGTTTTATGTGTATCTTGCACTCTTCCTTTTTGTGTGAGAGATAGTGATGTCTAGAAGGAAACTTAAATGGTAAATTAGGATAAGATGAGATCGTGCATTTTGCAAGGAAAAACTAATTTTGTTATCATAAATCTCTCTGTTTTTATTTGTAAGGGTGTTGGAGCTGGGTGGCTATTAATAATACCAACTCAAATTTACGTTTGGGCGTGAAGCAAAATTTAACATCAATACCTTTTAGTCAAGTTTCTAGACTCATTAGGATACCTATCGATAATTTCATATGATTGTGACTTTCGAGTTGCAAAGTAAAAGTATAGCATGCTCTTTGCCATAAACGATTTTTGAATTTACCTTTTTGCCATAAACGATTTTTCCAGCGAAATGTGACCTTTGCTGCCTTGCTTTGTTCTGTTCATATGTTCTGTTTTAATCTTTTTATTCTAATTGGTTAGAATAACAGCCATCCCGCAGTTCAGCTATAGTATTTTCACGGTCTTCCTCTCAGCCGATATTTGGGATTGACAACTATGTTCTTTAGAGAACTGCCTATTCTTAATGTTGGCAAAGTCAAGAGTCTATGTAAAATTCATGCTATAGTCGTATATAAGAGTCTATTTTATAGTCTTGGAACATCCATTGACTTGATATGCAAACTGATAAGAGTTTGCTTCATAAAAAAACCTATCATACATTCATAGTATCCAAAAATAATTTAATAGCATCACCATAATAAGCATTCATAGTTCTGACTTTTTTTGCCATTGCCCTGAATATATGCTCAGTATCTCCACCGTAGATCAGTCCTATTTTCAACAGTGTTCATCCTAGTTTCAGTAGCAACAGTGTTACTTGATTTGCATCATGGTAATGGATGAGCCATAAACTGTATGTTTCGTGAAAATGCGGTGTTTTAGGCAAAATAGATGTCATAGGAAAGTAGATTTTTAGGCTCTTGGAGTTGTGAATTTGTACATGTCTACACAATGTTACCCACTACACTGCAGTTTTAAAAAAAACAAGGTTAACTGCAGACAAAACCTGAATTTTTTATCCTGATCCTTGTAAACCTTGCACCAAAAGTACATCAGTGCTTTTCGCCAATGAAGACTAGTAATTGAAAAGTGTTATTAATGGTCTTGCTCGTGTTTGTATGTTTATTAATAAAAGTTTTAAAATCATTTGGATATAATGGTTTTTTTTAAAATCCAATTATTTCTTTCAATCCTAGTAAATAATTGTCTTAAATACTTGAAGGGAGATTATCTAAGCTGGGGTTGAATAGTGTTGGAACTCAGTCTTCACTGCTTTCTTTAGTAAATGCCTTGTAATTTAATTTTTTATAATATGAAGTGGATTGGCACAAATTATTTTGTACATATTAGGCAAATTTTTGTCATACATGTGATTGATTGACAAAAGTTTTATTATTTTTCAGGCTGAATCAGGCACCAAAGAATCACATTGGGAAGAAGTCGTTTAATTATTTGCAGGTTTGTTTATTTTTTCTAGTAATTGAAATTTATTATAATAGTTTACAAAATGTTTTTCAAATTCCACAAATGACAAACATGTATGCGTTTTTCATTTTTATTCATGGCGTGTAGTTGTTCTTTTGCAATGTTTTTATCTTCTCTCCTTTCAATGCTTTAACTTCTGCCAGCTAACAATCCCAATATGAAGATGACCAATTAATCTGACATCATGGAATTCATAAACTTGCCTTAATATTATAGTATTAGATTATGATTTCTTGTTTCCCCATACTTAATATTTCTGTCCTAGTGTCACACACTATTCTCATCTCTATAAATACATTAAGGGAAATTAATATTGTATTGTCTATAATTTTTGTTATTGTAATAGGTAAAATTTTGTTGTTGATGTCATTTTCTTATATCCTCTTATGATTTTTACAATAAATATTTTTTTAGTTCCTAAATTAATATCCTAAGAATACTAATTAATAAGACTCATACATTAAATAACATTAGAGTGTTGAACATTTGATTCCACATCTAGAAATAGGCCTCCCTTACTAGTTTGTCTTTATCATTGTTGACCAGCCTGAACAACCCAACCTTAATTGCTTTTGCAATTACATATTTTTCCTTTTACCTCTCTAATGGCACTGGCCAAAGACCAAACAATTCCACGTGATTCAAGCCTGAGCAGCAAGGTTCAAAACTGTGTTTTCAGTGAGACTAGCGTGGAGGTTACCTCCATGACTGTTCATAGGGTCAATGAGTACCACAAATCTGTGTTAGAAGATCGGGAAGATGGCTCACCAACTACTAATGGTCTCGGCAATGATTCAGCTATAACACATTTTCCTCCTCTATGTGGCAGTGTCAAAGGGTATGCTTATAAGGGCACAAACTATCAGCTTGAAGAAGCAGAACCCCTGATTAATTTGAAAGGGTATAGCAATCTCATTCAAGGTGGTGGATCTTTGCTTGGCTTTCAGCAGAACAAGATGATCCCTAAAAACTGTTACATGAAAGAAAATGATCAGAAAGAGGTTTGTGTTTGGGAGAATAATTTGCATCTTTTAGTTACCATTGGAATCAAACTAGTCCAAGAAACACTACAGACATGCGCCTGGTAGAGAATCTCAATTGCTTTCAAACTTCTAGTGGCTATATCTCCATTGTTAATAATGCCAAAGAGAAACAACATGGCCAAAGTTCATCAGGGTTGCTCTACCCAGCACCAACTATTCCTAATGCTAGTAGCCTCCACAAGATGACAGCAATCAGAAGTGGACCAAGATGACAGCATTCCATGGTGATCCAGAAGTGCAGCCTTGAATTGGAGGAGTGCTTCCCTTTGAGTCTGAATGCACATAATATGGTGTTGAGCAGAAAGAAGAACCTGCAACATCATAAATATTATAAACTGTATGTTTCGTCAAAATGCGGTGTTTAAGGCAAAATAGATGTCACAGGACAGTAGATTTTCAGGCTCTTGGACTTGTCAATTTGTACATGTCTACCCAATGCTACCCACTACACTGCAGTTTTAAAAAAAAACAAGGTTAACTGCAGACAAAACCTGAATTTTTTTATCCTGATCCTTGTAAACCTTGCACCAAAAGTACATCAGTGCTTTTCACCATTGAAGACTAGTAATTGAAAAGTGTTATTAATGGTCTTGCTCGTGTTTGTATGTTTATTAATAAAATTTTTAAAATCATTTGGATATAATGGTTTTTTTTTTTAAATCCAATTAGTTTCTTTCAATCCTAGTAAATAGTTGTCTTAAATACTTGAAGGGAGATTATCTAAGCTGGGGTTGAATAGTGTTGGAACTCTGTCTTCACTGCTTTCTTTAGTAAATGCCTTGCAATTTAATTTTTCATAATATGAAGTGGATTGGCACAAATTATTTTGTACATATTAGGCAAATTTTTGTCATACGTGTGGTTGATTGACAAAAGTTTTATTATTTTTCAGGCTGAATCAGGCACCAAAGAATCACATTGGGAAGAAGTCGTTTAATTATTTGCAGGTTTGTTTATTTTTTCTAGTAATTGAAATTTATTATAATAGTTTACAAAATGTTTTTCAAATTCCACAAATGACAAACATGTATGATGCCTGAAAACATGTATGCGTTTTTCGTTTTTATTCATGGTGTGTAGTTATTCTTTTGAGCCCTCTACTATGATCTTTATTATGTCCTTATGCCGCAATATCATACAATTACCAGAGTACCAGAGGTACTATAGGTACAAGTATATTTTAAACACAATTCTGGTTCCAAACATGAAATTAGAGGATGCTGTTATGGACCAGCTACACCCCATAACTTAAGTACATATATGCTGCACCTCTTGGAAGAGGTCTCAGCATTTACCCTCCTTTTCTAATTACACAAAGCCATCTGTCAAATTGGAAGAGAGGCAATTTAAATGTGTATTGAAATCTTTCTCCATAGCTATTCTCTTCTTTTATTTCTCCTGAACACTTGTTCCGTATTTCTCCTGCCGAGTCTGTGAGGACATCAATGGCTCTCATTCTCTTCATTGACTGTGCAAATTCTGTGAAGAACTTGTCTTCATCAACCAATTCTTTAGCTATATCTTCAGATTGCTGTTGTGTTACAAGGGCTGCATCTTATTTGGGAACAGACCCTTATTCTGGAGAAGGTTTGGATAATAGTCACTATCGAAATTGGTACAGCTTCCAGGACCCATATCTACTGTTGTGGTTGTATCGCTCAGGCTCTGGCACTTTGTCTTCAACAATTCTGCATAAGTGGAGTTCAAAGAAGGTACATGCTGAAAATTTTGTTGATTCAACGGCTAGGACCCTGTGAAGCAGTTGATGCTACATGTAGTACCACTCCTCTCTATTTTATCATTAATTAGCAATATCCTCAAAAGTCCTAGACTTGGTTAAGAAATTCATAATCTTTATCTCATGATCGTTAATAATAAAAGTTAGATTCAAGTCATTTACCTGATTCTTGATCTGCTGCACCACTCCTTCTCTCTGTGTAAGCAATATCCAAAGGGATCATACACACGTACATCTCACTTCAGACAAAAATCAATCAAGTTAAACAATAGAGCAAAATGCAACATGAAGTGGCACAGATTGATTTTTTTCTTTATTCCTACCATAGAGATTATGCATGTTGGTGCCTAGTTTAATATTTTATTTCATTTATCTATGTTGCAGCATGTTAGCTACGATTAAGTAGAAAAAAGATTAGACATGCTATTGACTACCTCCTTCCACCCAAAATTACTAGGATCCTGCACAAACCCGCAAAAATAAAGACATGGTATTGACGGCCTCCTTCCACCCAAAATCAACCTTTTGCAACATAGGCAAATGTCTCCAATCTGTCAAAACAGTTATTGCACCACTTTTGTCATTAAATTTCATTGGTTTCGTTTCTGCAGTTTCTATTCACTTTTTGATATAATCATTGCTAAAAGAACCTCCAAATTTGATCACCCTTCACCTTAGTTGTAGAATAGCGTACAACGAAGTCAAATATGGGAAATCCGTTGAAACAGCCATGCACCATTTAAGTTGTTAGCATTGTGCTCCAACTAACTGCAATTGCTGCTGTGTTTTGTACTGCAGTGTTTTGTACAAAAGGTGCAGTGCTGCTGTGTTTTCTACTGCAATTGGTGTTGTCAGCTTCTCATGCATGTGAAGTAACCCCTAAGCCACTAAGGTTTCACATACAAGGTGTAACATGGATCGAAGTTGGATGAACGCATCACGTATAACTGAAGAGTACGAGAATGGTGTTGAAGAGTTTTTGAAGTTTGCTCAAAGTAAAGCGCAACCTATGTGGGGAAAATATTTTTGTCCATGTGTCAAGTGTGAAAATGGGAGGCGCCAAACAGTTGATGACATAAGAACTCATCTTATTTGTGAGGGAATTATTCGTAGCTACACAAAGTGGATATGGCATGGGGAATCCCTCGATATAGCTGACATGTCACAGGCTGAGGACGGTACTACAGACATTGGAAATCCTATAGAAGAAATGATTCGCGATCTTGGGCAAGAGGGGTTTGAAGAGGCACATGCACCCTTGTATGACAACATAGAAATTGATTCAAAAAAGCCTTTGTATTCCGGCTGCACATCTTTCACAAAGTTGTCTGCTGTGTTAGCTCTGGTTAACTTGAAGGCTCGATTTGGGTGGAGTGACAAGAGTTTTAGTGAGTTGCTGATGTTGTTGAAAAACATTCTTCTTGTTGATAACGTCTTGCCAAAAAATCACTACGAAGCAAAGAAGATTTTATGTCCAGTTGGGATGCAGTACGAAAAAATTCATGCATGTTCTAATGACTGCATTTTGTACAGAGATGAATTTACTGAACTGGATTACTGCCCTGTGTGCGGGGTTTCAAGGTACAAACCGACCAACGGAGATTCTAGTGTACTAGTATCTCCTGCCAACCGCCGTCCAGCAAAGGTGTGTTGGTATCTCCCAATAATACCAAGGTTTAAGCGGTTGTTTGATAATGGCAAAGATGCAAAAAACCTTACATGGCATGCAGATACCAGAAAATTAGATGTATTGTTGCGACATCCTGCAGATAGTCCACAATGGAAGGCAATTGATCGTCTGTATCTTGACTTTGGGGCCGAGCCTAGAAATTTAAGGCTTGGTCTTGCAATGGACGGAATGAACCCATTTGGAACCTTAAGTACTAATCATAGCTCGTGGCCTGTTTTGCTGTTCATTTATAATCTGCCTCCGTGGTTGTGCATGAAGCGAAAGTACGTTATGCTGAGTCTGATGATAGTTGGTCCAAGACAACCAGGTAATGATATTGATGCATATCTAAGACCTTTAATTGACGATTTGCGGAAATTGTGGGAAGAAGGGGTTGATGTATGGGACGCAAATTTGTAGCATGCTTTCAAGTTGCGTGCAATGGTTTTTTGTACCATAAATGACTTTCCAGCCTACGGAAATTTAAGTGGATATAGTGTCAAAGGACATCATGCTTGTCCTATATGTGAGTAGAATACAAGTTTCCGCCAACTTAAACATGGAAAGAAGACTGTCTATACTAGGCATCAAAGATTTCTCAAACAGTATCATCCGTATCGACGATTGAAGAAGGCATTCGATGGAAGTCAGGAACATGAAACCGCGCCAAATCCATTAACTGGCGATCAAGTATATGAGCAGGTCAAGGATGTTGTAAATATGTTTGGCAAGTCCCAAAAAAAACCATCCTCCAATTCAAACATGTGGGAAAAAAAGTCTATTTTCTTTGATCTTCCGTACTGGTCCGATCATCATGTTAGGCATTGTATAGACGTGATGCATGTGGAGAAAAATGTTTGTGATTCTTTAATTGGGACCCTCCTAAACATTTAAGGCAAAACAAAGGATGTTTTCAAGTGTCGTCAAGACTTGGTTGACATGGGTATACGTCAGGTGTTGCATCCTATCTCAAAGGTCCACGGACATATCTGCCCCCAGCATGTTACACAATGTCAACAACTGAAAAGAGAAGTTTTTGTGAATGCTTGTGTACTATGAAAGTCCCACAAGGATACTCTTCAAACATCAAGAGTCTTGTGTCTGTGAATGAGCTTAAGTTGGTTGGCTTGAAATCACATGATTGTCATGTGTTAATGCAATAACTTTTGCTTGTTGCAATTCGCGGAACATTGCCTGAGAAGGTCTGTGTTGCAATTAGTCGTGTGTGTTTCATTTTTAATTCTATATGTGCAAAGGTGATTGACCCTAAACAGTTGGATGATTTGGAAGATGAGGTTGCCGTTGTCCTTTGTCAAATGGAGATGTTTTTCCCTCCTTCATTTTTTGACATCATGGTACACTTAGTTGTTCATTTGGTAAGGGAAATAAGGTATTGTGGTCCTGTGTTTTTTAAATGGATGTATCCAGTTGAGCGGTACATGAAAGTCTTAAAGGGTTATACGAAGAATCAACATCGACCAGAGGCCTCAATAGTTGAAAGATACGTTGCCGAAGAATGTATTGAGTTTGCCTCACAGTACATTGACTCATTGAAAACTGTTGGTGTTCCTTCATCCCGTCATGAGCAAGCAAAAACGGGCAAGGGTACTCGTGGATACAATGTTGTGACAATGAGTAGACATGATGTGTCACAAGCACATTTGTATATATTAAACAACACAACAGAGGTGTTACCGTACATAGAGGCTCACAAAAAACATGTTAGAGATACTCACCCCAAAATGAACATGATGAGGGTATTGCAAGAGCACAACAAAACTTTCATAAATTGGTTTAGACAAACAATATTTGCTGATAAAAGTGTTTCCAGAAGACTAACATTGTTAGCCAATGGCCCAAATCTGAATGTCCCTACATGGAAGGGGTATGACATTAACAATTATTCATTCTACACAAAGTCACAAGATGATAAAAGTTCCTTACAAAACAGTGGGGTCTGTGTTGATGCTGATTCGGATTACTTTTGCAGTACATCGGACAACAACCCTATTCGAGCATCCATGTCTTACTTTGGCGTCATTCACGAAATTTGGGAGGTTGATTATACTGCATTTAGAGTGCCTGTTTTTAAGTGTCAGTGGGTCAACGGGACAACGGATGTGCTTCAAGATCCATTGGGATTTACTTTGGTAAACCTTAGTAAGGTGGCATATATGGAGGAACCTTTCATTATGGCAGAACAAGCCAGACAAGTTTTCTATGTACAAGATCCATGTAATTCAAGTTTGTGTGTGGTTCTGCAAGGAAGACCAAGTGGAATGAATTACCATAATGATGATTCAACCCTTGACATTGGGCAAATGTCTGTTGGATCGAGTGGCCTCAGAATAATTAAAAAGGGGGGGTTGAATTAATTATTCCTAAACCTTTACTAATTAAAAATTACTCTTTTAAGGCTTTTACTAAATTGTTAAGAGAATGAGGAGTAGAAGAGAAAACTTAACAGAAAGTAAAAGCGAAAATTAAATGCACAGCGGAAAGTAAAAGAGTAGGGAAGAAGGAAACAAACACACAAGAGTTTTTATACTGGTTCGGCAACAACCCGTGCCTACATCCAGTCCCCAAGCGACCTGCGATCCTTGAGATTTCTTTCAACCTTGTAAAAATCCATTTACAAGCAAAGATCCACAAGGGATGTACCCTCCCTTGTTCTCTTTGAACCTAGTGGATGTACCCTCCACTAGAACTGATCCACAAGAGATGTACCCTTTCTTGTTCTCAGTTAAACCCAAGTAGATGTACCCTCTACTTGTACCACAAAGGATGTACCCTCCAATGTGTTGAGACAAAGATCTCAGGCTATTAAACCTTTGATACTTTGTGAATGGGGATACAAAAGAATTCTCAGGCGGTTAGTCCTTTGAACACTTTTGTATTAGGGAATGGGAAGAATCAAAAGAATTCTCAGACTGTGTCGTTTTGAATTCTTTGACAAGGGAGAAGGGAGACACAAAAGAATTCAGGCGGTTAGTCCTTTGTTCTTTTAGAAAAGGGAGAAGAGAGACACAAAATGAATTCAGGCGGTTAGTCCTTGGCGAATTCTTTTTGACAAAGGGAGAAGAGAATGAAAAGATGAATAGCACAAGTTTTCAAGGTTTGGAAAACCAGAAAACTTCAGAAAGCTTTTGGTACAAAGAAGAAGAAGAAGTTCAAAGAGATTCAAGGCTTGTAAAGGACTGTAATGAAATTATTGGAAAAGTATTCAAGATTCTTGAAATCTAAAACAAAGCCTTGCTTTTATAGACTCTTCACATCTGGTCAAGAAGACCATTCAGAAGAGTTATAACTTTTAGAAAAACTTAAAACCCATTTGAAAAAGTCAAAGCCTTTTTGAAGAGTTACATCTTTTGATTTTTTAGAAACAATCACTGGTAATCGATTATCAAATAAGTGTAATCGATTACACAAAGCTTTTGAGTGAAAGGATGTGACTCTTCACATTTAAATTTGAGTTTCAACGTTCAAGGACACTGGTAATCGATTATCAAAACATTGTAATTGATTACAGCATTTTGTAAATAATTGGAACGTTGTAAATTCAGTTTGAAAACTGTTTCAAACTCATTTTGCTACCGGTAATCGATTACAACAATATGGTAATCGATTACCAGAGAGTAAAAACTCTTTGGTAAAGGTTTTGTCAAAAACTCAAGTGCTATTCAAAGTTTTGAAAAAAAAATTAATATTTATCTTGATTGAGTCTTTTCTTCATTCTTGAATCTTGATTTTGATTCTTGAGATTTTGAATCTTGATTCTTGATTCTAGGCTTTCTTCTTGAGTCTTGAATTCTCCTTGATTCTTGAACTCTTGACTTGTTCTTGATTCACTTGAGATGTTCTTTGATCTTTGGGCTTTTTGTTCATCACCTTTGTCATCATCTTTTGTTGTCATCATTGTTATCATCAAAACACCTTTGAATCACATTCACCATGAAGCCTTGCTTCTACAATGTCTGGTTTTTCAAAACAAATGCCTTCAATGAATGAAGCTGATGAAGTGGATGATGGACATGCAAATCGTGTAGATCATGATGAAGGTTTATGGGAAAACATTCCTACAGCCTAAGTTTGAAAGCAATGCTTTGTTTAATGTGTAAATATAATAATTATTTTACTATTACGCCTTTGCTTTTAACGTTTCACATTAATATTACTTTTGTATTTTTTTTTCACAGGATCATGGACACACGACCGACGTCTCCTCCGCAGTCTGATGGTCAATCAGAGGCCACTTCAAAGAGGAGTAGAACAACGACACAGCTTAGAACGCTGACTTTAAGAACCGTGGATCAGCCCAGACCGGCATTTTATGTGGATCCTGCTACCGGGAGAGCATCGGGACCGATGCGTGAAAACTTCCACAGCTACCTTGGTGTAGTCGCGCGAGAAAAGGTACCCATTATCCACAATACTTGGAAAGACGTACCGGAGATGCTAAAGGAGATAGTGTGGAATGACATTCTAGTAAGTCCTTCATACCAATTACTATATTTGAATTGAGAATGAATTTTTCTGTTACAAACATAATTGAGGATAACAAATACTTGTCCTTTATAAGAAATACATGTGTTTCCTGCCCTTTACAACAAATACTTGATTGGTTAATAGTATTTAATGTTGTATATCATTGATGTTCTTATTTATGGGTATATAACAAAAGTCTAGCCTTATGATACCATTCCTCTATTTCATCCTCTTACCAATTGCTGAAGCTGCACATCACTAATATAGCCTACACGATATGTCCTTCATTTGGTGTTTTCTTTCATCATCCCCTACTTTTGGATGGACAACAAAAGTGATTGAATTATGTTTTATTAGTTTGTCTCCATCAGGAAAATAAACTATCCTCGACATCATAACAGATCAGCTTTGTCCCATTGTCTCGTTAGAATAAGCTCAGGAATATAGTCTTCTTGCTGCTAGAAAGAAAATTGAAGAATTTACTTTAGAAGAATCAAATACCACATTATACATACATATTTTTTTATATCTGCTATATTTTTAAAATCAGCAGCAAGCCAAACAGAAATTATAGGCCCCCAAGTTGTTTGTAAAAGTTCTTCGAGAAAGCCTCATAGAACTTGATGTAATCCTCCTTGTTCTCTGCAATTTCAAAGATGAGCTGAAGGCACTTCTTAACCAAGTTCTTCCGGATGACCTTCAAGCTCAACTGCTGCATGTATGTTCCCTGATGTAGCAATAAGAGCCCTTATGTTCTCTTGCGTGTCAAAGAACCCCATCTCTTGCAGCTGAGAAAGTTGGGTGGCATACAATTGCTCCGGTGGCTCTGATTAAAACAATGAAGTCACACCAATCAGGGAGGGCAGTATAAAAACTAGTTGGACAAAAGACAACAACGTAGTATAAAATCTATTTAGATAATTACAAAACTATGCTAACCATTTGATCTGTTAGGAACAGCCAGGCTACCAGCTGCAAGTCCACCAAACATGGTTCATAACATCTCCAGCCCCATGTTGTTCAACGGTCCTACCAATAAAACCATTCAATACCAATTACCAAAAATGAGCACAAATTCTGCATGCAATCAAATGGCAATTGCATCATGCAGCAGCCACCTTAGAACCTCATATTTGACCGTTCATTGCTACTCTAAAGATGCATGGGCCCCTCCAAGAGGTTGCACATGTATAAATCAGTTGTATGGATTTAGCTTGAAGGGCTTTAAATTTGGTTATAAGGATTTAAGGCAAAGCCTTTAGTCATAGGTCACATTTTTTTAACACCCATATCACTCTCATTTATGAATTATGATCCACATATAAAGTCAGAACAAAGATCTCAGAGCGCACCACAAAATAGACAAATTTTCATTTTTAGTCTGAGAAAAAACAAAGTCCCTACTGATCCAGATTTCACCAAACAAATGCAAAGACCAAGTACAAGGGGAAATCAAATGACATTATAGTAAAGCAATTTGAATTGCCAAATGCTCCAAACAGCTGCAAACCAAACAATATACCAGATGTATGCTTTTTTCCTAGAGCAATTAATCAAGCCCTTGAATTGGAGAAAATGACGTGTGGTATTGACATGCTTACGTGCCTCCATACCCCATGTTCTCCATAAATATCCAGAGTTTTCACATTCTAAGAATAAAATGACTTGTTTAGATGTTATTCCTTCTGGTTCAAGTAATAATAACGATGACAATTCTCTCCATGTTTTGTTTGATATTGATTTTCTTTTTTGCATAAAACAAAGAGGTGAACGAGCAACAATTTGAAGGTTGCACATTTAGGAACTAAAGAATTCAAAATAGCTAGTAATAAGAGGGATTTGTTTTTAGGATTTTCTGAGCACCAAGAGCGGCTACGCAAGAAGCTTGCACTTGAGGAGGGAAGGATATTTGCAGCTAATGAACAACTTTCTTAACTATTTTTCCTTCAGACTTTACTGTTTCTTTTTGCTAATATGTAAATATAAATAATATAAGGCTATGGCGTAAAAACATGGTCTATATTTACTTCTAAGATTGTTAGGGGTAAAGAAGAGCATGTCCATAAGCCATAGCCTTATACTATTTATATTTACATATTAGCAAAAAGAAACAGTAAAATCTGAAGGAAAAATAGTTAAGAAAGTTGTTCATTAGCTGCAAATATCCTTCCCTCATCAAGTGCAAGCTTCTTGCGTAGCCGCTCTTGGTGCTTAGAAAATCCCAAAAACAAATCCCTCTTATTACTAGCTATTTTGAATTCTTTAGTTCTTGAATGTACAACCTTCAAATTGTTGCTCATTCCCCTCTTTGTTTTCTGCAAAAAAGAAAATCAATATGAAACAAAACATGGAGAGAATTGTCATGGTTATTATTACTCGAACCAGAAGGAATAACATCTAAACAAGTCATTTAAAATGGTATTGGTATGGAAACGAACCTTCTGACTCTACCTCTCTGTCCCCACCAGTCTCTTCCGATGGGTTCCATTTCTGGTATGAGGTGAATTTTAGATAAAATTTAAATGTAACTTTTTTATTTTTTGGTATTTTTTAATTAAAATTTTACTTCATTATCTATTTTTTTAATCTACTTAGGTCGTTTTTTTAATATAAATATGAATTTAAAGGTGATATACTGATAATATAAATTACTTCCTAATCATAAATTACGATAGATATAATTTTTAATTTTAAGATAATTTTATAAATATTAATAAATTTATAATAAGTTATAATTTATTATTGGACAACAATATAAATTTAGTGTATAGTCTTTTTTTTCCTATAATTATTTATTAAACATATATATTATTGAGATAAAACTTAAAGTGGATTCTTGAACTTCAATTTTTTGCGAAGGAAGTTTCACTTTCAGCCTTTCAAGTTTGATCACAAAACCACATGGACCAAAGCGTTCATTTAATTCAAGAGATCTTACACGTAGTCAACCAGTAGTGTAGCAGGAAAATAATGGAATCTGATCCCCCACTGTTGCTTGTTTCTGACCATTTTCTTTCAAATCAAGCTCATTCACTTGCACACCTCAGAAGAAATGGAACCCATCAGAAGAAATACTTCTCTTCCGCTTTGTTTGAATGAATTGGCGCTCCTCAAGGTACTCAAGCTGATCTTCCTTGAGGTACAAAGTGATGTTAAGTACCCCTGCCAAGAACCTCACCAGTGTTATCCCTGTTGACAGTGAAAGAACCTCCAGCTTGAGACTCCCAAACATACTGTTCATCATCATTGTGTTTGGTTGTAACAATGACCTTCTCAACAACAAGATACCAATTGTAGAACCCCACACTAAACTGTCCAATCATACTAACATCAGCACCAGCAGCCAAGGCTTCCATGAATTCCTTGGTACCAGATCTAGCAATTGTACCCAAGTTGTTCACCAAATCTGACAAAACATCAAATCAATTAGAGACTATCAACAAATAAAAAAATTGTTACACGATTTATCAATAAAAGAACATCTGAAACTTACCAGCTTTGGTCATGCCAATACCACTGTCAACAATGGTCAGTGTTTTGTTCGTCTTGTCTGGAACTACAAATAAGTGAAAACAAACACAACAGCTGAAACTGCAAATAAGTGAAAAGAACATCTCAGACTTACCAGCCTTATACGTCCATCAGTGCTACTAAAGGCCTCTTGAAATTGCAAATAAGTGAAAAGAAACAAAACAGCTGAAACTGTTTAGATAACATTAAAGAAAACATAGATTTCCCCTATAAAGAATGAAATGCTAGGTCAAACAGTTTTTTTTCTCCACTGGATGGCAACAGATCCTCACTACCTTCAATAAACATGTCCCTACCATTTATGAATTGAGGAAAACCTTAACCTACCCTCAATCAAACCCTGTTAAATTGGGTTTCTTCTCATCAAATAAGGACAGGGCAGGCACCCATGATTTTTTTAGCCATGTCACCACTCTAAGACTTTGAGGTCAAGAAAAACTTCAGACCAGAATATTGAAACAAGTCCACTTATTAAAACTGGCTTACCTTTTTCATCAAATTGACATTTTTAAACTAATTCACTATAAGAATGATATAGTTCATCAGGAAGGTTCTCGGAATCACAGTCATTTGTTCTTTTCCTCTCTAATTCACTGATATCATGTTGAAGTTCTGAGTGTTTAGTATCACGATTTGACTAGGTTACATCATTTGGATAAACTTTGGTATCTGTAAGTTGTTTGTGAATGAGCATAAGTTGTTCTTGAATTATGCGGGACTTATTTTGGATGTTTCCTAATGTTGTACAAACATGTTTATATCAAAAGGAGTTTGCGTGTTATAATTCACTATTGGCTTAACATTAGTCTTTATTAAGCACAAAATGACTGTTATATCAAAAAGAGGGAAATGTCAGTTCACTAATCATAAGATGTTGCTTAATTACCCTGTGGTTAGGTAAAAGTTTGCATTTAAGTGCACATTAGTAATCCAAAGTTCAAGGATAGTGCTTATCTATCATAAAATGGTTTGTCATACTTTTAATAGTGTTACATATTGGCAGATCAAAGTGGAATGGAAATGTGGGGAACTCTGGTCTTGTTCTAAGAGTTGATGTTACCAACAACAAAGCTTTGTCTTTATGTGAATAGAAAATCCTATTTTGGCAGTGTATTATTTTTGTCATATTGGATCGTGGTTTACTTCTTATTGAATTAATGTCTAATTATTTTACGGGTATATAACTTCTAAAAGTTACATTCAAATTGAGTTGTGAGACTACTTCTCGTTATTTTTTCTTGAGTTGTGGGAGTACTTCTAGTTGTTATTTTTCTTAGATTAGTAATAATATTCACATTCTAATAGTTATTTAATTGTGGAGGATGTTTCCTTTGTAAGAGAAGTGCAGCTTCTCAATCAATTTTTGCTTCAAATGGGAAAGTTAGATATGAATTTTGGTATAAGATCCCTTGATCTTCGTCGGTCTTGTCGTGCTAATAGCTTCTAAATCAGACATTAAAAAAGAACCAGTCAATTGTCATCTGAACGGTGCTGAAGATTAACCTGTGGGTTTATTTAACTATTATCTATCGTTGGGATCATAGAGACTATTGGCTAAAGTTTTGGCAGTTTCTGGCAAGGCTGAAGCATGTTCTTAACAAACCATGAAAACAAGTTTTTCTAGGAATTCATACTTTAAGGCAATAACTGTTTTCAGTTTGACATAAACTTTTTCTTCATTTATGATTTGTTGAATTTCGATGTTAAATTTTAAGGCTGTGATTGCATGCTAAACTTACATTATATGCTGATTGCATGTTTTTGCTTTACTGGGGGTATTGTGGCAGAACATTGTCATTGACTACTTGCTGATTGCTAGTATTGTATAATGATATACATTTGGCTGCATTTTGTTATTATTTTAACTAATGTATTTATGTAGGCAAAGTTTGATATCGCAGAAGCTCCAAAGGTGAAGACGAAGGTTATGTCAACAGTAGCGACAAGATGGCGGCAATTTAAGTCCACATTGACTAGCAAATTTGTGTTTGCTAAGAGTGAAGGTCAACAAACGCAGGATGTTGTGACAAATATGGACTAGATCCTGAAGCGTGGAAACAATTTGAAGAAACCCGACTCACACCTAACTGGGAGGTTAGTTGAATCTGTCTATCGTAACTTCAAATGAATATCTTTTTACCAATTTGATTATTTTAATTTCAAAAAACTTTCAGCAATTATGTATGTCACATTACAGGGTATTAGGAAATGAGCACAATCAATTCAAAAACACAACGACTGCCCTCACGTACTTTCACGTGGGGGATATGATTTGCTTGAGAAGAAATTGTTAGACGAGAAACGAAAAAGGATACAAGAGGAAGCATTGTTGAGTGATAATCCAGCAAGTCTTGATGACCCCCCATCTCCAATAAAAAGACATGTTAAGTGGAAGGTTGCTCAGACTAGGGCTGTTGGCAATATGACATCTGAGTCTGCACAGGAAATAGAAGATAAAATATTAAGTTCACCAATATGTTGCAGTGTTCATATGTTTAAGTATTTTGTAATGACAATGACTGCACGTTGTGTATTTCTGTGTCACTTGTTTTGTGTAGGACTCCTTAGAAGAGCAGGTAACGCAGGATTCGTTTGTACCCCATGGTCGGCAAGACATACTGAACACTGCCATTGGGCGACCTGACCATGGGGGTCACGTTCGGGCAGCGGGCTCAGGTGTGACTATTACTCAGTACTACGGAAGGGCATCAAGGACAAGCAGCAACTCGTCCACATCCATCAGCCAACAACAACTAGATGAAGTTGTTGCAAGGCTTAGGGAAGACATGACTGGTTAGATTAGGGAAGAATTGAGGACTCAAATTAAGGAAGAATTGAGGACTCAGCTAGAAGAGGAAAATAAAAGAAGCTTGGAAATAATGACCAAGGCATTGAAAGAGGCTATTAAAAAAGAGTTGTCAAATAAAGGATCCCCAGAGTTACTCCAAATTCAGCCGGACATACAACAATTAGGTGCGCGTGTCAGCACTAAGGGAAGTAATGTTGTTATCAATGTTCAGCCTTCACAGGAACATCATGTTGATGCCATACCATTGATGGGAATGTATGTGCAGCGTAAGGATGGTACACTAGGGTTGGTGGCCATGGGGAAAATAATGGAGGGGGATTCAATCATACACACAGTGGCATATGCAGATGATGTTGTCTGGGTAAGTGTAGAAACAGTTATCGATCCTGAGGCTGAGGTCCCCTATGCCACCTCAGAAATACAATATGTGAAGCAGGTCGTCGATACATTTGTAGCTTGGCCCACACACCTTGTGAAAGTTGTATTAGATGAGGTAAGATGTTTGATTTGACATACCTAAAGTAAAACATTCATAGATTACACTACAAATACTCACCCACTTTGATTAACCATGTAGGATCCAGAAAGTATTTCGCACAATGAGGATGCACATGTGCCAAAGTCGGCTAATGTGGACGCAGATGATCCGTTGCGTGGCTTGATAAAGTACAGTTGTGATATTTATGACAAGCCAGTTGAAATCAACTTTGCTGGGAGCTGCTTTGGAATTGTAGATGCACCTACATCGATATTCATAACATATTCAGATGTTAGTGAAATAATAGCAGGAGACAAAAGTCTGAACATATCTGTCTTACAATTATGGTTAATGTAAGTGAAATCCTTCATTTATTTGTTCCTCATTCATTCTATATCATGATCCACTACAATACTTTCAAATCATGTGAATAGGTATATGCATGAGTGGAGTCAGATATTCAGTCAAGGTTCCATGTATGCATTCCTTGAGCCACAGTCGTTGGTGGTTTCAAAGGATACACGCAGCGAATGCCAACAATATCTTGAAAGATGGCTTAAGGAATCTGACCGAGAGGTGTACATTGGACCTTACTTCCATCAGTAAGTGTTGTTTAACAAACATACTTCAAATGATGTTTGGGTGTATACGTATCTAATGTGCATGACATGCAGGGCACATTAGCAACTTGTACTTTTGTGTCCTAGGCAACATGTTGTTTTTTGGTTGTGCTCGTTGCGTAGGAAACCTGATATGCATATCAAAGCTGCAATTAATAGGTTATCTCATACCATATAACTTTTTACAAGCCTTCTTTAACGGTCATCATTGAACATGTTGTTCTATATGCGTTGATGTGCTTTTTTAAAACCAGTGTAATGACGAAATTAAAGACGACCTTGTCTCCTGAAACTAAGGCAGTTGCACCTAAGTTGATTGAAGTTAAGGTAAATCAGCTATGTACCATGCGTTATTGTTTTCTAGTTAAGTCATGTAATTATGTAATGTATATGATATCCAAATTTTTTCCATATGTAGAGTTACGTTCAAACCGGATGTTATGAATGTGGATATTACATAATGCATTGGATGTGGAACATCATAACTAGCGACATAAAGAGTGACTGGTCCATGGTATGCATAAACTTCAATGCAATTGGAACTGAATTTTTATATTTGCAGTACTAACTTTTAAATATGAATACTTGCAGTGGTTTGTTGATGAGACACCGTTGGACATCGACAACATCACCACAATTCGAAAGAAATGGGCAACATATTTTTTAAAGACAACAATAAGTAAAAACGGCTAATGATGGCTTAGGAGTATTCTTTTTTCCTGTATTTGAGACAATTGTTTTGTTATTTTAGACAGCAGCTATCTTATTTTCAGTCATGGTACTAATACAGTGACCATTCACAATTCCTATAATGGTGATGCGACCAAACATCGTGTTGTTCTGTTCTTAGTATTACCTACTGAATTTGATATAATTGTAGTAATATATTGTCATTACCCCCTTCTACTGCATTGCATCTGCATTTGATTGCCACAACAACAATTTAGTGCAGATGTTCTACCACGAAGCTTCCCACTGCAGCAGTTAAGTGAACGAATGAAGTGTCCACGGTCATTGGATGGTTGCTTGGTAGAGGTACATGCTAATAACTAATAAGATTTCCTATGTAGGGTATCATTGTTTTTGCATCAGTGATGGCTACCTTGGGGCTGGAGATTTTGATTGAATCTGCCTCACAAGTTATTTTGAAGGTAATTGAGATAATCTTTTGCTCTTGTTTGTTTCTTATATCCCTAAATTTGGGTTCAAGACTAGTTATTCAACATGTGGATTATCTACCACAAGATTGTTCTAATAAGTGATTTTATCATTTGACCAGATGATATTATCATTTGACCTTGCTTTTGCTTTGATTCCGCTCCTCAAGTTCACTAGCAGCAAAATGACTAGCAGCACAAGCATTGAAGAGGTGTGTTTCCTCCTTGTTTGTGGATTGATGAACTATAAGTTAATACATTATACTCAAATGTTCTACTTCTAAAATTTGATCAGCTAGGCTTACATGAATTGTTGAATTGATCAGCTAGGCATACATTATATCAATTGTTAGTGTCACTTTTTCAGTCTAATAATATTTTGGTTTATATTATCATTTTTATGAAGCTATCTGTTTTATATGGTATTGGTACAGAGATTGCAGGCATGCCAATGGAAGGCGACCAGGGGATGAAAATTATGATTCAAGAGAGTTGTTGAGGAGTTTGTCAGATGCTCAGGTAATTACTGCTAAAGCAGTTGGGTGAAATTCTCAAATTTTGAATGTTGCAGCAATTAATATCGTCATTTGATGAAATGCAGAATCTTCCTGACTGGTTTAGTGCATTTTTCATTGATTGCATTCCATTAAAATTATTATTAATCAAGAGGATTCTTGCTTAATTGAATTCAGTGTTGAGCGTGTTGCATTTGTCTTATGTACTAGTTCATTCATTTATTTAATTTTAGTTGACAACTTGTGGAATGGTCATATCAAAATATAACCTATGAAAGAGGATAATCTTGTCAACTAATTGTTGAGTGCTTTATTTTATTGTTTTGTCTTTTATGTTGCATTTGATGACTTTGTTTCTTTTCTTGTAGGGAAGTGGAAGATTTTGCACGAAGGTTAAACTCTGATTGGCCTGAAAGGATGCAAATTTTATCTTTGGGCCAAGACAGAAGACTAGTACCAATTTCTATGAATAGCAATGGTTCAACGCAGCTGTATACAGGTATGTTCTATCTATCTTCTCAATATTCGCCGTGAACCCTACTTGCTGCCTTGTTTTCTATCAAAAGCATCTGAAAATTTTGCTCAAAGTTAGTTAGTTCTAAGATATGATTTTGGACTGAGGGCTAGACTAGCAGTAACTGTATTATTGCACATGTTAATTATTTTCAAGGACGTGTTATTTCATAGGGCTTGATCATTGGGTCTGCTTTTGGTCCCTGCCCTCCCTCTCGATTTTATTGTTTTTTATATGTATATCACATACTGGCAAGTTCTGAATTTCAAAATGATTTTAATTGGTTACTGATAATTTAGAAGGGCTGGGTTGAGGGTGGACTTGCAACTTAGGTTTTAATCATGAATGATGTCTCTATCGTTGAGCATATAATGTATGCTACATATAGGTTTTGATAAAAGGTAGTGCAGCAGTGGCAGATAATTCAATTTCCAAGTTGAGTGGAAGTTAAAGTCATCTCAAAGGATGGCAGCTTAGGGTTTGTTGTTGCCTGAATCTTGGAAATGTGAACACCATGTGAGTAATATTTGTTTGTTACTTATAACGGATAACCAAAGTGTAGCTTTGTTTTTGAAATTTGAATGGTATAACCCAAATTTTGTGAGCAGGGGAACTACTTCAACGACGGTCCTTAACAAAACCCGTCTTTATAGGTTTCTACGCCAACAACGACGGGTGCGCAGACCACCGGCGTTGAAACTTCAAAGAACAATGACGGTGTACTCACCAATCGACGTTGACATACTGTCAAACAACGTCGAGTGAGCCCGCCACCAATGTTGAAATGGATACCCAACAACGACGGGTGTTAGGCGTACCCGACGTTGAAATGGACCACAACAACGACAGGTCTTAGGCGTACCCGACGTTGAAATGGACCCCAACAACGACGGGTTCTTCAATATGTGCGTCGTCGAATCATTTTATATAACGTTTATTGTTATATATGCACTGACGTTGTATTCTGACATTACAAAGACGGGTCCTTGGGTGACCGATGTCGTTGTTGTCGACATACAACGACATCTAGAACAAAGACGGTGTAGGGCCTGACGTAGATACCTGTTTTCAACCGATGTAGAAGCTGCTTTTTGTAGTAGTGTAAAAAATAATTAGCACGTATAGCTGTTATATATATATATATATATATAAACTTTCATTATATGATAGCATGGGAATTAACACGTATAACAATTACTTTCAACTTTTATCATGTTTTGCTTTAAAACATATTTACTTAAGAAGAATTAAAAATGGGGTGTAGAATTTTTTATGGTTAAAAATTGTCACAAATAATTTAATACTTAATAAATAGTCACACAAGCAATTTCTATCGTCAAAAAATGAACACTAAATAAAATAATAATAAAATTAACATTACATCATCATTTAATGGCATAAATAAAAGGTAAATACTAAAATCTTAATGAAAAAATTGTTTAGAGACTTTAGTCAGTTAAATTTTAAGGACTAAAACTTAAAATTTGATTTTTAAGATTAAGAACTTAGTTAACTCTTGAAAGCATATTTTAAGTCAAATAAAAATCACTCACAAAGTGTGTACCTAAGGGAATCCAACTTTTATGATTTATGATAGACAATGGACAATTTATGATAGCATGGGAATTTTGTAGCAGCTACCAGCAACCTACATAGTGAAATGATTTATCATAAAATAGAATCTTGACAGAAAGCAATAAAGTAGTCAAGTTTAACTTATTTTGTACAAATGATTTATCATAGCACGGACCAACTTCATTGTGTATATTAGACTTCAAAAATTATTGAGCAATATTCTACAAGTTAACATATTAGACTTCAAAAATTGTTGAGCACGGACCACCCTCCTTTCATACATCCCCCCTTTCATTTTTCCTCATTCTTATTTTCATCCTTGTATCCATTTACTAATGGCATATGCACAACCCGGACCAGTTGATTGTTCGTTGTTGCGCTTAGAAGACAATCATATTTCAAATCAAGTGTGGGAAGGCCAAGAGAGAATCATCCGTCTGAGGTATACTTCTGTTTGGGCTTTTACGCACTTGGATCAAATAGATAATCGGGTAAAAAAATCTAATCAATTTAGCTGGTTTCGGACATATTATAAATGTTGGAAAAGTTGATATTAACCAGCATTTGGTTAGTGCGTTGGTTGAACGTTGGAGAACGAAGACACACACATTTCATTTTCCACATGGAGAGGCAACCATTACTTTACAGGATGTGGCCCTACAGTTGGGCTTGAAGATTGATGGATTGCTAGTAACCGGTTTCATCACCGGCGATGTACGTGTTGCTTTTCAGACATTACTCGGGAAAACTCCACCTGATAAGTATGTAAAAGGTAAAATGATTTACCTAACTTGGTTGCGGCAAAATTTTCAACAACTTCCCGTTGATGTTGATGATGTTGTCATTGCACAACATGGTAGAGCTCATATAATGATGATTATAGGCGGTTGTTTGATGCCAGATACATCAGGTGCAAGAGTTCATTTTATGTATCTTCTTTTATTATCAAATTTAACCGAGGCAAGTCATTATAGTTAGGGTGCAGCAGTATTAGCATCCCTTTTTCAAGCTCTAGATCGGGCTGTGAAGTCGGACCAAACAAAAATCGGTGGATGTTTGTTGTTGCTACAGTCATGGTCGTGGGACCGCATTAAATGTATTACCCCAAAGATAGATCACCTATCCATGGAAGAAGTACAAGAAGGACTCGAATTTCCTCTTGCACGAAGGTGGTCTCGTCCAAGGATCGAACCAAATATTCCCACCAATTCAATGAGATTGATACGCATCATATTTGATAAACTACATATTAATGAGGTTCATTTTTTAATTTTCATGAATTAACTATTTTTTCCGGTTTCCTATTCCATTATAAATATGTTACAATAATAATGTATGTGTTGCAATTCTTGTAGACTCCTTATGACACACCAGAAATAAGGTCATTAATTAATGATGTAGAGGTATCAATGATTGTTCGAGCAAAAGTCTCTCTCATATGTTTTGCAATTGTCGAATGACATCCAATAGACAGGGTCATGAGACAATTTGGACTGTGACAAATTATTCCAGATGACCCACCAAACCTAGATCAAATCCACGACATAGATATGAGAGGGAGAACAAATATTTTTTGGCCTCACCATGATCGTCACTGGATTCTCAAATGGAATCATTGGAATAATTATATTGTTCATGGTGAAATGGACCAAGGTCTTTTACATGAAAATTCAGAATACATGCAATGGTATATACGTCGAACTAGACGATATATATCGTGTGAAGGAGCAGGTTGTAAATCTACTTTACAATTTTAATCATTCTTGATATTATTATTCATTGTTATTTCTAACTTTATAAATTTGAATCACAGTATTATCCTAGTTATCACCAACATCAATCATATGCGGAACCTAATGTACCTCCAGTGCATGTTCTTGGATTTATGTCCCAACATCATCCATCACAAGCACAATATCAATCAACAAGTTTTTCTGGTCATGCGTCTAAAGGATGTCAACAAAGTTTTCAACCACTGGGGTTCTCATCATATATACCTCAATACTCATTAAAAGTCCCTTCTACCTCAAATGTTTTTTATGGCTCCTCACAAATGTTTGCCACCACTTTCAACACTCCACCATCTACATATAATCTTGCACCATCGAGTTCTTGTTATTGTTCATCATTACCTACTCAAATATGTGACATGAGTCAAGAAGATGAGGACGAGGATGAGGATAACAACAATAACAACGATGACAATGATGATGGTGATGGTGTTCATGATGATGACAACAATGGTCATCATGTTCCTCAACAACAACGGACAATTACACGTCAACATCCTAGAACAAGAGGAGGTAGAGGCCGTAGACTGAGAGGACAACAAACATGTAATTTTTATTTAAATATAATCAATTTTTAATTTAAAGTCTTTCTATTTTTTTAATGTATTTTTATTGATAGATTATTTAAACTTTAAATAAAAAGAATTTAAAGTAAATTATATTAACTTAATATTATCACCAAAAATATACTAATAAAATCAACTTAATATTATTTATTATATATTTAAATATATTTTTTAACTTTTTTATTTTAAAAAAATAAAATCGTAAACATTATTAAATTAAAAAAACAAATTTACAAAAAAAAAGGTTAACAAATTAAAAACAGGCTACAAATAGTAAAACAATATTTTTAAAGAAAGGGGGGGGGGGAGGTTACCACTTTGAAGTCGTATACCTCAAGAAAATTTAAAAAAAAATAATACAATTTTATAACTTTAAAGTCGTAAAACAAAATATAACTTTAAAGTCGTAAAAAAAATTATATTTACACTGAAGTCATATATATTTTTACGACTTCAGTTGAAAAAATTAAAAAGTTGTAACAACTGAGTAATTTTTTTAAATATACCCCCAAATGGAAAATTCTGAATTTTTTTACCCGATTGGTAAAAAAGCCTAGAAAAGCACCTGAACTACTCACATCATCTTGAAAGGTTGATGGTTCTCCCTCTTCAATTAGAAGACAGTATGCACCATGACACGCCATGACAAATTATGAGTGCCAAGATGGTTTTAATTTTAGCTGTATTGATCATCGAAGTTCTTCTCCATCATTGACTTATTAAGGCAAGTGGGTTTTGGAGGGTCTACCTCGTTTAAGGCGGGTTGAAAGTAAGGGTGGGTCAAGGCAGGTTGGCTTGCTCTGCTATCCCAAGTTGAAGGTTAAACTCCTATGGACTTATTGATTTTATATTAGAGTGAGACATATGAGTGGGTAGGTGAGTGGAAAATGTTAAAAAGCATAGTAAAGAATGAGAAGTGTATTACAAGAAATTGGTTAGGAAAACAAAAAATAAAGAGGTATTTTGAGTGGAAAAATGAAGAAATAAGTTGACACGTGTCTTGAATATTGTTATAATATACAAATAAATAAATAAGTATACTGTATTATGCATAACAAAAGCAAACATGACTCTGCGATAAGTTGTTCTGCTCTCCATAACGAGGTCAGTGATTTGATTCCTGTCAATATACATTTTGTATTTTCACTTTGCGTGGTACAACAAGAAAGCATAAAATGAAAGGGATTTCCTCAAAAAAGAAAAATAGGTTGACATGTGTCTTTGTAAGATATTGTTTTAATATTAATAATAGGAAATAGAAAATAGATAATTTCTCGATCAGTGGACCAACTCATAACCCAAATAAACTGCAGCTCTTACCTCAACCTTCTCATCCCAGGTCTAATCAACAAATTCAAGAACCGGGAATCATACAATGTAAGAATATTGCAGAACCTACAGAGCCTGTGTAACTGAATGTATATTTTTCTATTTGTTGTACTTGACCAGAAAGCTTATATAATTGGGATTTATGTAACACACTTTGAACATATAACATAATATACCCAACAATTCTGTCCTCTACTTGCTCCTTATGAGCCTTTTTCTCAAGCACATGAATCAAAGCTAGTAAGCATGATTTTGAGCAAGGTGAAACTTTCCAATGCCGGCAAGTGTTTTAAGAACAAGAATATACAAAACTGACTATATCATTATCAAGTATAACAATATCTAGAAAGCTCTAAACAAGGTCAAGATATATTAAGTAAAAGAACCAAAAATGGTTGAATAGAGAGTAACTTCTTATGCTATTTCATGCTTCTTTCCAGGCTTGTCAAACGTAAAGGCACCTCTTGATTGTTGGCTGTTGGGTGTTCATTTTCTTTTGCTTCTTCCTCATCATGGTCCACTCTTACTATCAAGTTTGCTGTTGGTGAAATGGGAGACAACTCAGTGTCAGAATGGTAATCATCTTGGTCATCATAGTTTGGTGTGAAGTGAGTTGAGTGACCGGTAGTTTTGTATCGGTGTAGTGTGGGACCAGAAGAGTGTATTGTTGAAGCAGTGGAGCTTCCATCCAGGGCTCGCACCCTGGAATTTCCAAGTTTCACTCCTTGCTTCTTTTTCACAGCCATGTGCCATTTCTTCAACGCCTTCGACGTTTGTTCATCAAATATTGATTTTTTCATTCTCGAGCCCATCTGCATGTGTTTACCATGATCATAGTCAATTAATCCACCTTGAAATCTTAGTAACTTGTAAGTATAAAGGTAAATGAGGATTGCATCGTGAAAACCAAATTTTGTAAGATATCATCTGAATGGTTAGGCCCTAATAAGCTCTATAAATAAGGATTTATCCTGAATGTTTCAGTGGAATCAGGAATTGTTAACATTAGTTAGTAAGGTTGTTATTAGTCTCTAATAAGCTCTATAAATAGAGAATTTAAACAATACTATCGTATCTTTCATCATATTAATCAAATCGGTTATTTTCATGGATGTCCTTTGCTATTCTTTGAGCTTTATGAGCTTTGGCCTCATCAACCTGGAACTATTTGCATCTCTCAGTTTTCTGATAGCAATTAATTATTGGAATTTAGTCATTCAAAATTGGCTCCGATCAAATACAAGAAAATCAGGAAACGAAAAGCATATAGTACCTGAGTAACAAGAGCATATAATGGAAGGGTGATGTAGCTGCAGAGGCATAGCACCCCAAGCCTAACAAGATAATTCATCAGATTAGTTTATGGCAATGTCAAATGCTTCAATCTTATTAATGCTGGAGGGGTCCCCGTATCTATAGTTTAGAAGGGAACCAATTATGCGTTCATATAAAAACACAGGCTAATTTGAAGTATGGAATGCATATTTAGGCATGCATTTTACGGAAAAAGAGAATTTTAAATCTAACACTTACCCTAAAGCTACTTTCACTATTGCAAGCTTGTAGTCAGCATGGAAACAATTTCTCAGCCCAAAAGAATACTGCAAATCAAGAAATCATTCATTTATCATTCAGCCATTTACCAAGATTAACATATGCTACAAAAAGACATTATTTAAGAGCAAGGTGTCAGTACCCATATCCACAAGAAATATGTTATTTGGAACGCATTCTGCAAGTAAGAAAAAAAATTGGTTAGGTACAAGCATTAACAACTCAAAATTCAAAACTCCAATATGTTTTTCTCTCACTAATGCTAAGGTTAAACTAGGAAATATTATACTATTCATTTAATAGTAAATTCATCAGCATATCTTAAATCTTAAATAATGTAAATGAACTATTTTTTTAAATAAAGTCAGAAATAAAAAAAAATTATTTGCTTTTGAGCAGTATTTGAAAATAGAAATTTTTCCTGATTATGCAGAAGAGTTTTCAAGGTAAACATGTGTGTCTATATCATTAGCTATGTTCATTTGCTTCCCGGCAAAGATGCATTTTCAACTCTAAACCTGAACAGTTATACGTGTGTTGTCTGTTCCATTCCATCTTCTAAACATTTGTTCATGATTCTGTTTAAAGGAAACCAATTGAATACCTGGAACAAAGCAAAATGGATAAGGTGAAGAACTAACTGAGGCCGACCAAACCAAAAATATCTGTCTGAGCCTTGAACAAGAGGAATCCCTTGGACAACTGCGTGTCGTTCTGTGATTTCAATAGCCATGTTTGCCAGTGTGGCTTGAAGTTTTGTTCCAACAGCCAAAATTATCTGCAAACACATAAATGGTTTATAATTGTAGGTCTTAACCACTCTACATATGATATATAGGGAACAGAATACTTACCACAACAGGAATTAAGGATGCCCAAAACATAGCATGCCATCCTGGAAATTCATACAAGATTAACCAACTGTTATTCTTTAACTGAATACTCAACCAAAGAAATGTGAATTCCATAGGACTTCACTAAGAAAGTAGTTGCTCACCATTAACATTTAGTAGCAGAAAAACAACAAATGATGCCCAGAGGACAGGACTGTCAACAACATAGTGAGCATGTATGTCAAACAAGTTACCACTGGAAAAACGATAGACAATATGATGCTACAAATGCACGAGTAAAAGAGTGTTACCTGACTCCAACAACTACCTTGAAGTCATCCTCCAAGGATCTTTTGATATACTTTTGGAAGTTAAATTTACTTCCAGGAGCCAGGTGGACCTACACATAATGCATTGTAAAAGAGGAAGGAAAATTCAGTGTTAAAAGAACATGTCTTGTGGAGTAGGACTCACCGTGATAAATCCATTGCGCAAAGCCAAGTAGTCAGCCTTGCCCACAGACCTATAAAATTGTCTAAAGAAGCATCCCTGAAAGTAGCAACATGGAAGACGTGGTACAAGAGGTCAATTTAAAAAAAGCATGATAAATTCAAGTTATAAAACAGCAGGCTACTAATGATATTTAAAAAAATAGTAATAGTGAATCTACTAGTTCTACTACTTCACTACCCAATTTTTCTGAGCTATACCTAAAACAATGTCTCTAAAGTCCCACTGTTTATTTTCTTTAACAAATTTACATGTCTATGATGGTTCCAAAAAAGCCATGGGCACTTGCACCTATAACTTGTTGATTAAATCAAGTCCTCAACCTCAGGCAAATATAAAATGAAAGCATAGTAGATTAGTAAAATGAGGCTTACTATATAGAAGAAGATTGAATATCTTGTCCAAAAAGAAGCATGAGCTCTCACAAATGATGTTTCATGTGTAAGCCGGAATCTTGAAGGATCTGCAGGCATAGTAAATTCCCAATATTGGCATGAGATTGTATGTAGCAACATTTCAAAGTAAATTGGTATACTTATCAGTAAAATTAAGGAGCTAGTTATTTTTACACTCAAAGAAGAAAAACAGTTAAAAACATCATCGGACATCATACCATTGGCAAACTCATACCCATGAGATGAAGTCTCCGCCTCCCATGCTTTCCATCCTCGAATCTGTACACACAAAAAATATATATTCAGTCACCATAGTAAGTTACCAACTCTTTAGTCTTCACTATCAGTGAACACAAAAAAGGGCATGACACTACTCCAGAATTTTATTAACAAACCAATATATAGTCAAGGACTCACAAACCTAATCATAGTAAAAGTCTGGGAACAAAAACATTTTCTATCTTTGATCATATCATAGCAGGTGACCAATCTCAAGACTTAAGCTCTTACATTTCGTATTAATCACCCAAGCCATTCTAATGCAATTTCTTTTCTATGTTGAAGTTAATGTACCTTAATTGGGTCTGGGCTTGAATATGGTTATTATTATATTCTCTAGCACAGTTCCAACCTACCTACAATTGCATCCACAATGTTCTAATTCCGTCTTATACACGCACTAACAACCAAGATGGAAAACTGTGATAAGGACGTAAATTTGAGCCAATATTTGACCTTAATTAAAACTAAATCTACTCATTGTTTTTCCTTTTCCTTAGAAGAAAATAATAAAATTATAAATTAGTAAATAGAATAAGTTTCAACTATTAAATCTTCCAGACATCATGCTTCCAAAGCAAAGAGGAAGTCATAGGATCAGTTACCAACTTGGTATCCATAATATGCAGAGTTATGGAAAAATTACGAAAGTATTCAACCAATAAAATTATAAAAGAAAAAATCGTAAAGAAAGAAATAAAGACATGCAGACCTTTAGTCTCCCAAGAAGCATTGTGACAGCACTGTAAAACACATGAAGGACTGCTAAGAAGAATATGAGGATGTGTAACTGGTGCAATCCATTTCCAGATAAAAGTGGCTGATGTCTCTGAAACCAACAACAATTACACAGGCAACTGCTGATATCAGAAAAAAAAAATCTAATAAAGTTGGGCAGCAATGAGCAAAAGCAATTTTTGATATTATGCCGACTGTTGACAGAAGAAAATAAGTGGAAATCGTAGAGGATTCTGCTTTGAAACCCAACAAAATATGGGAGTGCAACACTTACAATCAACATAAAATACGTTATTTAGCTTAAGCAAGCATACATTTAAATGGAATTTTGAATGAGATAATCATATGTTTTCAATTAGCCAATCCACTCCTAAGATGGCATTTTGAATGAGACAAATGTACATCAAACAATATAACATAACATAATACGAATACAAAAATATGGTTTGTTTCTGTAAACATAAACCAGTATGATATTGAAATACTTGGAATTTAAACCAAGAGAAAATCTACAAGCCCCTTTTGATTAAAGAGCAAGGAATAACGTTTTCATTAAATTAAATAAAAGCTTAGCGTGGAAACATAGTTACCTCCTTGCATTGGTAAGGGGTAGCATCATCTGACAAATATCTGCGTTCATAAGAAAGAAGTTTCCTACGGTGTTCCTCTTCACCACTTGATCCTTTGTGGGTACCAACATACGGACATGGCAACAATTTGTCTGCCACATCGGCAGGAATGCATATTCTAACAATGTAACTCTGCCCGAAAGTCAGAAGCAGTGAAAGGAAACCAAGAACCATCAACTCTGCAAAAACAAAATCAACAACATAAAACGTGCAAGAAATAATTAATATAACTATTATTTATTATTATTGACATAGATTACAATAAAATAAATTTTAGCCAAGAAGAAGAGTCAAACTGATTTGGCTCCACCAGATAAGCATGAGTTCATAACAACTAATGGCTTTAATGAAGAACCCCTACCAGCTTTGACCTTTTCCAAAGCCTCAAGCAAAGCCTTCTTGTGTTTTTCCCTTAGCCACTGGTAAAAAATTCATCAGGTCAGCAAACAAGAAAATCAAAACACTGATCACGCAATCAAAACAACCCCGCAACTTGTATGATTACAAACATTATGACAATCTCAACAAATACAAGAGTTTTCCACAGAAGCAAAAAAAAAAACTGAAACTGCAAAGGCAGAAAGGACAATGCACATCAATCAAAACAAAATCCCAGAAACTTGGAAGTTCAGGGATCAAATTCAAAGACCAAAGCCTCAGCAAAAGGGACAAAAAAAAATTTTAAAAAAAAGGAAGCAATAGGGACAAAAATTAAGAAGAAAAAAATTGCATTAAGACCAAATTAAAGTAAATTGGACTAAACAAGAGGAGCGAAGGGGCAGTTAACTTCATTGTGAAACGCACAAGCAGGGAAACAGCGCTAATAATTGCACATACAAATCAAAAGGGAAAAGAAAAGAACTGTTTGAAAATGGTGACACACCGTTCCCACTTTGTGAAGGCTTTTCTCCAGAGTTATGGAAATCAAGATGAAAACAGTGCAAACACAAGCCACAGCCCATGTTGGTGTCTGATCAAGGTCTTTGGAACCGATACTACTCTCACTTGATGCCACAGCCACACAGCAACAGCACAACCATGAAACCAGACAAAGACATAGTTTTCTGTACTTTGAGACAGACATTATAGTATTAAGCACAAACCACCCAATATTCTCAAAAGAACAACTACCACAAAATGAGTGAGAAAAATGTAAAGTGGGGGTTCTCAGAAACAGATTGCAAAAACAAGGATTATTATATTAGTATCTGGGTTGTTCTGAAACAGACAAAGATAATAACTTTATGACTTTTTCTGATCTGGGTTGGTTTTGAAAAAGAAGAAGTCTTCAAAGCGGGTGCATTTATTGAAGAATAACTCTTCTTAGAGGTGAGAGAAAAAAGTTGTGGCTTCTGGTGGTGCTGCAGGAGTGTATAGCAGGCATGTCTTGAATGCAGTTTCAAAGGTTGGAGAAGGATTTTTTTTTTTGTACTTTTTTTTAAGAAAAAGATTGTCTAATTTTCTGTTGTGTTCTGTCTTTTTGGTATAGTGTGTTGTGTTATTGTCTGTATTATTCGTATGAGAATGACTTTTTTGGTACATAACTTTTTTTTAACATTTTTTTGGTACATGTATGAGATGTATGGGAATGATTTTTTTGGTACATAACTTTTCTTAACATTTTTTGGTACATGTATGAGATGTATGAGATGTATGAGAATGATTTGATGTAAGAAAATAAATAATAAACCCAAAACAGAAATTATTATCATTATTATTCTTAACCGCGTGTGCAAATTTAAACTTGCATTCTGGTATTAATTAATTAGAGTGTTGTTCAAAATGGAAAGTTAACAGTTGTCACGACACTGGCAGTCTTTCGTTCATACTGAATTTTTCTTTTTCGTTTATCATTTTCCTTTTGTTATTTCCCAACTTGATTTGCGGCGAATTAAAGTACATTTTGAGTCTTGTTGTTTTGTGCAGAGTAAATTTTGATTCTGTCGTGGTATAGAAATAAAAATAGTAATAAAAGTGAAATTCGTTATTTTTAATGAAAAACTTTATTTGTGTGAATTATAGAAGTCAAACTATAATTATAGTTAAAAAAACACATCATTTAAAATATATAAGTGATTATTGAAGGTTTAAATAAGTTAGATATTAAGATTCTTCAAGCTCAGAAAGTTTAAATAAGTTAGATATTAACACTCATCAAGATCAAAACATACTTAAGGATAAAATACTATTTTATAGATGTATTCGCATATCATCTAACAACAAGATTATCACATCGGCAACAAAATTTGAACCAGTGAAATGGATACTTTATGTTTTCAATTATAATAATTTTAAATTCTCGTATTTCATTCTTCTACAAATTCTTCTCATACTTTTATGGTAAATTTTAAATGTCTTTTATACTTCTATGATAATAAATATTTTTATTTTTTATTCAATACTTATCATAAAAGGTAATAGGAGAATTTAACATTATTCTTTTGATTATATTGAGTTTAGTCTTTTATATTAAAAAAAATCTATTTAGTCATTTTTGTTTTTAAAATAAGTAAAAATAATCCTTTGATTAATGTGTTGTGTCCAATATTGTGATAGGTGATCATGAGAGTGATAAAGCAAAGGCAATCACCCGACACCGTCATTCCTGATTGTGAGAATACTTGATTGTGTGAAAGAAGAAGAGAGAGAAGGAAGTCACATTGATGTTTTCCTAATTTTTAAATTTTAGGTTTTTATTATTTTTTTACCTGGCATACTTTTAATTAGTATCCCTCCATTGTTCCTTTTTATAATATCTAAATAAAAGTAGTGTTTGTTTCTTTTTATAAGATCCGATGCATAATGTCTTATGCATTAATTACTTTTAGACTAAAATATTCATAATTAATTGTACTAGCAAATAACTATAATAGAGAAAAAAGTACTAAAGACAAGAATAATTTTGAAAAAATATATAAATTTAAGATAAATTTATTGTTATCAACTAAGTTGATCATTTTTCCTCAATCATGATGAACTAGGTAACTAAATCTTATAAATAAGAACAAATGAAGTATTACATATGTTTTTTAATTAATTGTTCCTAAAGATGAGTTGTTAGGTGTGTGTCTATATAATAATATATTTGTGTTTTGTTCATGTGGATAACACTAAAGAGGACATATGGCTATAGTTCAAGCCACCATCGAAGCCCCCTTAATTCTGCTAATCATGAATCTAAGGTGAGTCATGCAACTTACCCTATTTATACACAATGTTCTTTGACAATGGTGTCCACGTGTGATAGTCTCACTGGTCCCTTTTTGCCACACCACCGTGCAATAGGCTTAGCCTTGTCTCCCTTATGCATGGTACGGGGTGCATGATTGTGTGTGTCTAACATGTCAAGTTACGAAGTTTCTCTAATCCTATCGTCGCATCCCTAGAGTATGATTTCATAGCGTACCTCCTATCGTTTCACTTTCCCGAACATAGGAGTTGGGTGTTGTTATTGCTTTGGTCATTACTGAGAGACTCATCTCAAGTAGTGTACAACTCTCCAAGCATTAAGTACTGGGGGATAATTGCTTAAGGGTAAGTCGTCCTCCCTTAAAAGAGTCATTCTTATAGGAGGGATCATCCTGATTAGTGTATAATCCTCCAAGCATTAAGCCTTATAGCGCAAATGCTTAAGATGAGTCATTCTTCCTATCAGAGTTGGTATTATTGGGATAATCATTCCAGTCGGTGTATAGCCCTCCAAGCATTGAGTCTTATGGCAAGACTAATCAAGGACAAGTCGTTCCTCCCGCCAGAGTCAAGCATTATCGTGATAACTGTCCTGAACACTGTATAATCCTCTAAACATTAAGCCTTATAGTGTGAATACTTAAGGGGAAGTTATTTCTCCCACCAAGGTTGACATTAAAGTTAATCAAAATTATACGTTGTTCAAGTACATTCCTTAGTCTCTTCAAACTGATTTTTTACTTTTTGGATATATAATTTGAGATGATTTTTTTAGCACAGGACAAATTAAAAAGAAAACATTTCACATGTTTGATAGGAAAAAAAAGACAGAGCTTCAAATTTGATGGACAAGAAATATGTTTTAGTCTTTTGTTCATTTATGTTTTTTTTTTTCTTTCTAAATCCACGGTATCTTTTGATTGAAAGTGAAAGACTAAATTCCTAAGCTTTTGAATGCATATTGTATTTCCCGAGTCCTACGTCAACCTTGTGCCGTTTCAGCAACAAAATAAAAGTTTAAGACAGCACCTAAAATGCCCAGTGCTGTTTAAAGAGGTTTTTTTTTTAGGGGTTGTGCTCAAGATTTTTTAACATGAATAAGATAAAAAGTATAATCTCGTTAAGTATGACCACTTGCTGAATACGCATGAAAATAATCGGTTCAAAATAAAAAAAACCTTTCTACAATAATTTTTAACCAATAATTTTGCTGGTGGTTCGGTGAACAA
Source organism: Glycine soja (assembly GCF_004193775.1). Lineage (NCBI taxonomy): Eukaryota > Viridiplantae > Streptophyta > Magnoliopsida > Fabales > Fabaceae > Glycine > Glycine soja. The sequence goes on along the minus strand of NC_041017.1, from coordinate 24,768,184 downwards.
TTAGCATTTAATATATTTAATTAAGAACACAATCCATGATTGTACTTGTTGTTTGTGAATTAGGTTGTCTAATCCGCGATCCGTACTTTGCTCTCTAAAATGTCCGATTCTAATGTCTGATTCCGCGTATCACAAACACAAAGTTTGTTATATAAAAAAAAGTATATCACTTTGGAATTTTTGTCTTTATTCTGTGCACAAAGTATATTACAAAAAAAAATTATCATCTAGCATTAATCTCAGTAATAATTGGCCATTTAGTTAACCATAAGTAGTAACAACACACTCTTCCGTAATTTCTCTAATTAATTAAAATATATTAAAAATTATAAAATCAGGAGATAAATATTAAATAAGATGTAATACTTATTTATAAAATAAAATGCGTTCAAAAGGATGGGTTAGAAACTGCGAAGAAGAGGTTAACATTTCTCTTAACCTTAATTTCCGGGTACCTTGCTTTTCAATTCAATTTCCGCAGCTCCACCCGCCTTTGATTGCTACCATACCATGACAATCATCAAGGTTCAACGAAGTGAACATTATTTTCTCCTTTGCATTCTTTTTAGTTGATGCATTTGGAGTTTTCAGACTGATAAAAAAAAAAAAGTGAACAATGAAATGTCTTTCATTTCTTTTTTATTTTATTTTTAACAAATGTTTTATTTCTCTTTTATAATTTTTTTAAGGGAGTCTAACTCGGTTAAGAGTTGTTATAAATTTTTTGACATATTTCGGCCTTGGTAATTGTTTAGTTTGGTTAAAAACCGAAATCAAATTCAAATTAATGAAGCATTAATATATATGTTTAATGGTTTTTGTACATGTGTCATGTAAGAATTATTGTTTTAAGTAATTTTACATAATTTTTCTATAAATAAGTTAAAATAACCAATGAGTGACTCAAGTTTTAAATTGAGTTGTTCTCTGCATTATTCATTTCAAGTTTTAGTTCGAGAATTACTTTAAATTGTATAAAAAGAATATTTTGGATATTAACTACTTAGGAGGGCCTAGCCCATTGTATATAATTTAATTATACAATGATAAAAATTTATGCTAGTTTATCGTTTACTTGTGTCCTGATCTCACAAATTTTTTATTATTAACTAATTATTATTATTGTTGTTAAATTCCCTTTAACTATTTAAAAAATAATTTTTTTAGATTTAGATAACTCTCTCAATAACTAAATAATTTTAGTTTTCAGCTATGCATATCATCATAATTTTTAATCAAGAGGTACATACATTTTTCCAATTAATTTATATTTAATAATTTTTCAAAATTAATAATAACATGTTGACAGGGGTTATTCATATAAAAATGGTTATGTTTGTTTGTCATTTCAATTTTCCAATTATGTTTATTCATTCAGAGTTTTAAATCATGTTTAAGAATGTAAAAAAAATATTGATGCAATAAAAAAAATTCTCTAAATTATGCAATATCAAGTAATTATCCTTTTTAGAATTGATAATATTTTTCTTAAAAAAAGAATTGATAATGTTTTTAAAATAAAACAAAAACAAATTGGTTTAAACACGTGATGTGAATTCTTATTTTAAAAAAAAATCCAAAACATAACAAAGTCAAATAACCAACAAATAAAAAACAAAAACAATAAACCATACAATCATTTTATTTAAAAGTAATTAAGCCATATAAGTTAAAATTAACCTGATTATTTAAAAGTTTAAACATTTTTTAAATATTTTAAAATATGGTTATTTTTCAATTAGTTTCTCTTTTAATTCATTTCACTTTTATTCCTTACATTAAAATTAAAATTGTGGGTTGTTAGTCCCTTATCGGAGTACAACTTTATCTGTAACAATAAATAAAAAGAATACTGAACTTTAAAATCTGTATTTGGTCTCTATTTTTATAAGATAATTATCTCCTTAATAAATAAAAACAAATTTACAAAATCTTACAATTACAACTATATTTTATACATGCTAATATGTTATAGTCGTAAAACAAACATGCCATTTTTAACCCGTGGAATTTTAGTGCTGAATAATGTTTTTCATCAACTGTGTAAATGCTAAAGTTGTCACCGTATCTGTTTCAATTTTAAAATCTTTTTTTTTATTTCTTTTATTGTTCCTTCTCTTTTTTCTTTTTTCCTTTTTCTTCTTTCTCTTTATCCTTTTTTATTAATTTTAAATCAACTAATTTACGTAGTTTTGATTCAAGTTTACTTAAAAGAATTTACTTCTAATTTAAAAAAAAAATCAATTTTAAAAACCGTCCAATCTTTTTAATTTTCAGAATTTAACCATTAACAATAAAGAGTTATTTTTTTCACTCGTCAGTTCTAAATCAAGATACCTCTGACAGTTTTAAAATCAAACAAAAAATACTTTTTATTTGTTTCTATTATTTTTCATTTTTTTAAACTACCCTACTATTTTCTTCTTCCTGCTGTCTCTTTTAAACCATTCAATCTTTTAAATTTTCAAAATCTAACAATTACAGATATTCTCTCTTTTTTTCTCTCCTTTTTCTTCTTTCTCTTTATTTTTTAATCAAATTTAGGTTCTTATATTTGTTTATGGAATTTACTTCTTATTTCTGAAAAAACTGCCAATTTTAGAAAACCATCCAATAAAGAGGTAGCTTTTTTTCACCTGTTTTAGTTTTGTTTTATTTTTTTATAACAAGGCAGCTTTTTTAACAGGAAAAAGGCAGTTTTAAAGGTTGGTTTGTATGTACTCACTTTCACAATTGCAGGACCATCATCATACGTTTTAAAATCAGTCTTAATTTCTTTTTTAAAAATAATTCTATTTTATAGTGATATTTCATAAGGAGAAAAATATACTTATGGTAATTTCTATTTAAGTTTTAAATCATAATTTATTTCTTTATTTGGTAAGGATAAATACAATGTTATAAGCCACGGATGAATTTTGAAAATAATGGATAATATTTGATTCAAATAAGTTTTAAACCGTAATTCATATTAAAATTATGAATACAAATCCATAATACATTATAGTAATGTGACAGTAATTAACTCATTTCATTATGTATACAAATGTATAATATATAATATATTATAATAATAACAATAACAAAATCATAATTACAAATATTACTAAAGATTTTACATATCAATTTTCAACTCTCTTGTTAATCTATACGATAACATATAATATCATAGAAGTCAAAACATAAAAGAATGTTAATCAAAAATTGAAGTAATCAAATGATACATAAAAGAATGTTGTCGTCTTATGTGATTATTGTTGAATCCACCTCCCTGATTTTAATTATGACAAATCATTAGATAAGCATATTGATACGATGATGGGTCTATATGATTACTAACATCATGTTCAAGTGTTTTAATGCTATATTTATTAAGGAATATAAACAACCAAGTCTTGAAACAAGAAGATCTCATAGAGAGTATTAAACATCAGAATGAAGTTATCACAAAATGATGTAGAAGTATAACTATAAAGACTAAGCTTTAGAATGGAGTTTAGAATATTTTCAAGGAACACCATCAAGTCTTTCAAATAGTGCCACACATACAGAGGACACTTCAAAAGATTCAAGCTGACAACACTTTACTTTCCACATGTTGTCAGACACATTGAGGGTGCATCAAAAAGTGAAGGCTAATTGCATAAGAAGATACAAACTTGTTAAAAGATGAATCTATCCATGAGAAGCATAAGAATAAAAAACTGAAGATACTACACAATCTAACCTTGGACAAAACACTAACACACCATCAACTAAACCTTCACTTAATGTTTATGAAACAATCTACTTCAAAATTCTTGGAGTTGTGAAGAAGTGTAAAATTTGATGAAGTTGTGAATTTGTTTGAACTTCATCAATAGAATCTATCAAGTATGGATTCTTTCTCAACAAACATCAGAATGACTATTATGATGATACTTCAGAATACTCATCAGAAAGGTTCCTCAAAATAGTTATGCAAGTTGTCACTTCATGATGGTTGTCAAGTTTGCCTACTTGCTCCAAAAGCTTGTCAGTTGAGTGGAGCTCACCTCATTAGTCTTCTTGTGAGTTTTATGAGGTATTTTCGAAGAGCATATTGAAGAAGTTGAAGCAATCCAAACAAGAACAACTTGAGCAGATCTTTGAGTGAGAAATTTGCACTTTCTGCTTGTTAGTCGCTATTCATGACTTAGTTTTGTATTGAATATTTGCACAAAATTAGCGCTTTACCTCCAATTTATGGTTCTTTTTGTAGGAATTGTACATATTTTCATGTTTAGTGTGATTTTATATATTAGATACTCTCATTTTGTGAATTAATGTTGAAACCATTTTAGTTTTAGGCCAAAAGAAGAGAAGGTTCAAGTAGGTGATGTCTCGCTAAGCGAGGCAGATCCGTTTAGCGAGTGGCATCCACTAAGTGAGGCATACAGCTCGCTTAGTGGGTTGGAAAACCCTAGAAGAGGATTAGTCAGAGATGTGCTCGTCCAGCGTGCCGCCAGCTCGCTCAGCGAGTATGTTGTCTCTTCTCGCGCTTAGCGTGTCCAACTCGCTAAGCCAAAATTCACTTACTCTCGCTTAGCAAGCTAGTCTCGCTAAGCGAGACTTTAGAAGCTGAAACATCCAAGAAGCCTTTAAAACACAGAAGTTGGCAAAAACTTAGAGGGAGAGTAAAAAATAGAGCACAAGGAGAAGCTGAAGCGACAGAAATAGAGCTGCTAAGAGAGCTTAGGTTAGAGGAGTGAAGTTATGGTTTTAGAGGTTGAAGGAGACATCCTCAACCATTCTTTTCCATTTTCTTTCACTAAACTTTGTTCCTTCCTTGTATTGAGAGCATATTTCTTGTAATGGAAGGCTAAGCCTCTTGGTTGGGAAGTTCTGTTGAACCCTTGATGTAATATTCTTTCACTATCTATTTAATGTTGTTTTTATGTGTTCATTGCTTCTATCTGTGCTTATTTTGACATGCTTGTGGCTTGATCACCCATTTGTATGTATAGTTAGGATTTTTAGCATTGGGAAATGCTTTAAAGCCTTAGAACTTGATAGAGCAAGCTACAAATTTGTATGTCTAGGAATGGAGTACAGAGATCTAGTTCATATTATGTTGTAGACTTAATGCAACTCTTTTAAGCTAAGTTTGTTGAAGGATCAAGGACGAAGTTTAAAGAGAGTTAGGCTCATTCACTAGAGGGATCTTGGTTTGAGTAATTTCTCAGCATAAGAACACTAGGATAATATTAAATAGAGAAAAATACATAATAACATCAAGAGGAACTCAGTAGAACAACCCAACGCTTTTTACTTGACTGTTTTCGCTTCTATAATCCTAAGTATTTAGTTTATACTCAAATAGACTGTAGTACAGAATTCAATTTGATATTTACTTTGCTTTTAGTTTATACAAAGATTTGCTTACTAAATGTACAATGTCTGAGTGAAATAAATTTCTTGTGGATACGATACTTGGTCTTACCTTTTTATATACTATTTGTGCGAATCGATACACTTGCTGATGTCATTCGAACATTGCTTTAACCCTTTGTGAGAATAACCCACTTCTGTATTAAGCTTGTAAACTGTAATAATTATTAGATAAAAGTGAAAAAACGCATTCCTGAGTGAAATCCCTCTTTGACGTGAAGAGCTATAATCTATGCAGTAAAAAACATAGATACCATTTACTGTTGTAAGTCTAGCAATGGCTAACAAATCTTAAATCCAATGGTGTAACTAGTCTAATTGAGGTTATGATGAGAATCCAAAAACTGCCCAAATACAGGGATCTATGACCAAGAGTAGGACCAAACAGTCAGTGGATACCCTCCAACAAATGGTAGCAAGCACACTTAACAAGGCCCAAGTGGAGAAGGATGAAGGCCTAGAGGCAGAGATACTACTAAAAATATTAATTGTTGCTGAAGGCCAGACTAATTTGAAGGCCTATGCCAAATATGTTCTTTTTTTATTTATAATTTTTTTCATTTTAATTTTGGCCCAAATTGTTTTGAAAGCCTATGTCTATTTCTATCTTTTCATTCAGATACACTATATGTATGAATTTCCTTTTTAATAGAGGGACTTTTGGCATTTGATAAAATTTTGTAAGAGCTTCTCTCTGGGTTCCTTATTGAACCAATCTCAAACTTATCAAGGTAATCCTTGTGGTGTCAACCCTGACTTATCTTCCCTCTTTGGAAGTGACGTCATCCAAAACTCTGTAACCTGTATCAAGCGATCCGCTCCTAGTAAGGATCACATCATCTGGTATCAGAGCTTTGGCTCTTATTACAAGTTCTATCCTATCCAATTTTTATTTTTATTCCTTTGTAATTTGTGTCTCAGTTTCGTGTTTGCATCTTGTGTCGTTTTTGTTTGCGTCTTGTTTCATTCTTGTTTGCATTCTTGTTTGTGTCCTTGTTTGCATTCTTGTTTGCGTCTTGGTTACATTCTTGTTCTTGTTCAAATTCTATTTCAAGTCTGTTTGAATTCTGTTTCAATTTTGGTTGAGGACAATTTGGCTTGCTAGAAAATTTAGGGGGTTTAGGAGGCCATTGAATTCCTCATATTTGTTTGTTTGACTATTGAACGAATTGCCTAATTGCCTATTGAATTTGGACCAGTGAAATTGATTGAGTGAAGAACAATCTATTATCCTAGACAAATTTTGAAAAGGAAAGCAAAAAAAAAAAAAAAAAAAACTGCAGAAAGTTTGAAAAAAAATGTGGGTGTTTGAATCTTTGAACACGAATTTGAGGCAGTTATAGGCATTTTTTTGGCAAAAATCGCATACCAAATCCCCTTTACATGGATTCTCCTCTAAATTTTGAGCGTTTTGACATATAGTGGGCCTTAAACGGACAATCGTAGCAAAAGTTATGACCATTTGAAGTTTACATGTCATCTTCGTTAATTTTGTTCTCTTCTTCTCTGTAATTAAGTAGTTTCTTTGTTTCTTCTATCTGTCATTGAGTCTGTTAGTTTGTTATTCAATCTGTTAGTTTGTTACTGAGTTTGTTAGTTTGTTATTCAATTTGTTAGTTTGTTATCCCAGTTTGTTATCCAATCTGTAGTTTGTTATCGTAGTTTGTTAGCCAATCTGTTAGTTTGTTATCCAATCTATTAGTATGTTATCCAATCTACTATTCCATAATTAAGTTGTCTTTCCATTCTATTTCCTTTGTGCGTCCAATTTGATTCATCCGAGAACTTAAGAGGGAGTGAGTGGTAAAAGGCAAGAGTGAAAAAAAACATCACAAAAAAAAGCTTATATTGAAAGCATCAAACACGAGTGAACTACCATCAAAGAGAGAAACACGTGAGTAGAGTGTGGTGAGATTTTGTAACCTTTGTTTAAATTACTGCAGAATTTTTTGTTCCTTAATTATGGTAGGAACTAGTGACGGTGGTGGTAAATATCATCAACTCGACGGATCTCAGCGATTGTTACTAGATGTGATGACTGCACAAATGCAACGTTTGTTGAACCGTAACAATGAAGAGCTCTATGGATGAATAGAAGGACTAGAGCGCCAAATGAATCAGAATGCTGGGAGACCTTATGGTGGGAACAAAAGGGTCAATGATGGACCCAACCGGATGGAGGGGCAGAACAGAATTAACGGAGTAAAACTCAATGTACCCCCTTTCAAAGGAAGGAGTGACCCAAACGCCTACCTTGACTGGGAGATGAAGATTCAACATGTATTCTCCTGCAATGATTATACTGAAGAACAGAAGGTGAAGTTAGCAGCAACTAAACTCTCAAACTATGCCCTTGTTTGGTGGAATAAAAATCAAAGAGAGATAATGAGAGAGGAAGGGTGGGAGATAGATACATGGACTGAGATGAGAAGGGTTATGCGAAAGAGGTATGTTCCAACTAGCCACAGCAGAATCATGTGACAGAAACTCCAGAGGCTGTCCCAGGGAAGTTTGACTGTGGAGGAGTACTAAAAGGAGATGGAGATGGCACTAGTGAGGGCCAACATTGAAGAGGAAACTGGGGACACAATGGCTTATTTTCTGAGTGGCCTAAATCTTGACATTAGAGATGTTGTTGAATTATAGGAGTACATGGAATTATATGACTTGCTGCATAAGGCAGTCCGGGTTGAACAACAACTAAAGAGGAAAGTTACAGCAAGAAGGAACTCATCCAACCATTTCAACTAGAACTTGACCAATAGATCCAAGAACGAGGGAGGAAACTCGTCCAATCCCCATGGAAAGTCAGCAGTTTCCAGTGTTGAAAACAGACATAATTTTGCCTCATCATCTAACACTGGTACGAAAAACATAAAATGCTTCAAATGCTTAGGTAGAGGACATATTGCTTCTGAGTGTCTAACCAAGAGGACCATGATCATGAAGGCAGATGGAAAAATCACCAGTGAATCTGAAATCAGTGAAGAAGAAGACATGAAAAAAGAGCTTGAGGAGGAAGCTATGCAAGGTGATATGCTAATGGTGAGAATGCTTTTGGGAAGTTAGATGCAGCCACTGAATGACACCCAAAGAGAAAATATTTTCCACACCAAATGTACAATTAATGGTTAGCTTTCTCCTTTAATTATTGATGGAGGAAGTTGTACCAATGTTGCAAGTTCCAGGTTAGTGTCCAAACTGAATTTGGATACTCAACCCCATCCTAGGTCATAAAGACTTCAGTGGCTTAGTGAAGATGAAGAGGTAAAGGTGACTCAGCAGGTTGAGGTGTGTCTCACCATTGGAAGATACCATGCTAGGGTGTTGTGTGATATGGTTCCAATGGAGGTGACTCATATACTGTTGAGAAGACCATGACAGTATGACACCAAAGTAGTGTATGATGGCTTCACCAACAAGATTTCTTTCCAACACCATGATCGGAATATTATTCTTAAACCTTTATCCCCTAGAGAAGTGTGTGATGACCAAATCAAAATGAGAGAAAAGAGAGAACAAGAGAAAGAAAAGAGTGAGGCACCAAAGAAGAATAGGAAAAAGAAGAGTGATACACATGAGAGAAAGAGTGATACATATGAGAGAAAATTTAAATCTCTCTCTACAAATATCTTTTTCACGATCCAATCGAACAATTTGAATTATCACGTGTATATAACCTGCTGTCCAAAAATCATCCCAATCCAACGGTGAACAAATCCACAGTTGGAATCTGAAAAACGCTCTTTGGTGGGTATGCGAAAATCACCATGATTTTTCCTCTCCTTTCTCTCTCAATGATTCGTAACTGTTTTTCCCTTTCAAATGAGTCACTCTCTCTCTCTCTGTGTGTCTATCTCTCTAATCTGACCCATCTTCATTTAAATAAGTGAAACAAAATGGGCCTTCTCATATGGGTCTTTACTCCATATAGGAAGAAAGCTCAAAAAACCCAACAGGAAGGACATGAATAAGTTGAAGTATGACTCTGTCCTTAGGCATCGAGTTTGAAATTTTCATGGGACTCATGTTGATCCCATGGGTTGGAATGTCCTTAGAAGACTGGATAATCGTGATCTGCCACCAACATTTCTCATAAATTAAAATTATGGACAAACTCCGCTTTATTCTTATCCACACATTTTTTTCCATTGATTTTGTGTACATATGCAGATTGTCTTTTTTGCATTAACTCCATTTATATTTTCCAGTTTTGCCTAGAATGTTTCTCTCGACGATATGATATCATGGTATGCATTATATTTTAGTAGAATGATTCTGAAGAGTTAGTTTTAACTTTTAATAGATATGTTTACATTATGTATATGATTTGATCAACTGGTATGTGTGACTCTCTTGGGAGGAAAAAGAAGAAAACAAATAATAAACATCAAAAGAGAAATAAGCCATGCCTAGTTCAAACTCTCAGACAAAACATGAATGTTTTACCAGAATAGGATAACGCTATAATCATACAACAGCATATCTTCGTTGAGACAGAATAAGGAATGAACTTTCTTAAGAGCTTTACATTTGGTGATATTACTTAGAAATTGGAATCCTTTGTATAACACCAAGAGTGATTGATTTCGACTAAAATTCCATCTAACCAAGGCAGTTTGAGCCTAAGGCTATTTTAGGTTGATTAATCATTAAAGTGAGATGCATTGTCTTAAACATAGCTTGTTAGGAGAAAGATAATCCTCAGCTAGAATTTCGGTTAAATCTTATTAAAATTAGTAAAAGGGTCTTCTCCCGTTGGCACTACAAACAAATCCATAAGTTATATAACAGTATAGCACAAACTTTGATTTTGTCACATTTGTCACTAATAATTGCAATGAGACCATTTACGTATATTTGAAAAGCACAGGACAAAAAGGGTATCCATTTGTGTTGGCAGTTGAGATTTTTCGGCTGTCATATTAAAATATTTAATTTCTCTGCAGTTTTCTTGTTTGCTTGTAAGTTTGGTTGAAGTTTGGCTTGTGTAAAAAAAAAAGCTAGTTGTAAGTGTGGGCTAATGATGTCTACTTTTAGCTTAGTCATAATTTGCTGATGTGTGCAAAATCTGAAATACATCAAACTAGTTTTGCTCCTCTCTTCTTCTTCGTACGATTAAATTTGTTTGTTCTGTTCTACAGTATTTCTTTATTTTTCCATCCAATACCTTTATGTCCTGTTTTTCTAATAGATATGGTTCTTTTTGTTTGTTTATGCTTTATGTTAACCATATCTTGTTTACTCATTAATGCAGGTGGTTTATGCCCGTTAACATTGGATGTACCTTCTTAATTGGAGGGATTCTGGGATGGATACTTGTAAATGTACTAAAACCAAACTTGAAAGTGCAAGGGCTTATTATTGCTTCATGTTCAACAGGTACCATAGCATCAAAGTTGTGGTACGGTTGGCAATAGTAAAATTTGGAAGGAATGGAAAGGCAGAAGGTGTGAAAATTGACAATGTACTTGGACATGGATGCATGATTTGTTACATTAGTAAATTTCAATTTCTGTTCTCTCCCAATCCTTCCATTTTTCACTCCTACCAAACATTCTAAATTGTCTCACAAACCCTTTAATATAAAAGCCTCTCTATTTATAAATGTAATAAAAAATGTCTCTCATTTCAAGGGTGCCTCTTTGATCAAGAAACATGGGTGATCTTCCTGTTGTAATTATCCCTGCAATCTGTGATCAGAAAGGAGGTCCATTTGGTGCACCTGATGATTGCCGCATCAGGGCTCTCTCTTATTCCTTTTGCTCTTTGGCGGTTATGCATTCATTTTTACCCTTGATTTGCTTTCACCATCTCAACATGTATATGATATTATCATCTTTTATTAATTGTAGCTTGGTGGTGCTTCATCTGGACCTATTCTTACCAACTAATGCGAAACACATACTATAGATACAAGGCATTTGAGGCTGCTGAGATCTTAAAGATTCCCAACAAAAACCTTGATGCTAATGCCGAAACTCGCCTTCTCAAGCAAAATGAGGGTTACGCTGTAGACACTGAAAATCAGATTGCAAGACTCCGAGCAGTAGTAATATATTATTGATTTGTTGTCTTGGCAGAAAATGAAAATACTAGCATGAAACATCTTATTAAAACAAAGAGTGAGAATGTTGAGAGTGAAAGTGGTTTTATATCCTTGACCAAATGACAATAAGTGAAATCGGAAATTCAAAATCTTTCTATCCATTTTTTTGTGTGCTTTGTCATTTTTCTCAAACTCAAATAAGTATAGTATATATCAGACATCCTAAAAAATTTGCTGATTTATAAAATGTATCCGAATCTCCAGCTTGTAGACCAAGGCCCTTATATTGTAATGAAGAATATGGAAAGGTCGTTTTGTCACAGAATGATGGAAACTCTAGGCCAAATCCTGGCAGAACCAATGTCACCCCCAACAATTGCTACGGTGTGGTCCTTTCTTTCCTTTTTCTTTTCTTTTAAATTTGTTCCTTTGTCTTTAGTTTTCTCTCTCTCTACTTTTGTTTAATTTGTGTGACCGTGACTTCAATGATCCTGAGAAATTTTACCCGCTTCCATGATCAGTTTTTAGGTTTCCTCTATGGTGGAGTTAAATGGATAAGGAACCTAATAATAGGGCATGATGCTCCACTGAAAGTGATCCAAGACTCAATTCAATTGTTAGGGTATGCGCCTTTTTCTCATAAAGCCAATAGCTCAATATTCTACCGTGTTTGGTTCTTTTATGTTAATGTTAGGCTAAAGGGACAACCAGAAAAAAGCAAAAAGGGTGGCATGAATGAAAATATTAAGATGGATGTGTAGTACACATCAAAGAACAGGATCCAGAATTGTATGGGAGAAAATATTGATGTGATAATAACTAAGGAAAATAAATATAAAAAAACCACTTAATGGTATTTCGACATTATAACGAAGACCACTAAAAGCATCAATTTTTATCCTTATAAGAAAAAGGGTAGAAACACCACCAATGACATTGGAGAAAATTAAATAATATAAATAAAATAAATTTTAAAAAAATTAATGAAATAACATTTAAAAAAAAATCCTGGTGGGAAGTCGGGTAACTAAAAGAAAAGTGTAGTACGAGAATTAAATTGAGAAATATAATAGATTGGAAATTATTAAGAGAGAGATAGTGTAGATTGGAAAAAAAAACCTAGAAAAGAAAGTAGGATTTGCACAAAAAATAATGATAAAGGCACTAAACAAAATGGTTAAAAGTTGTATAGACAAATGTAAAGACAATCTGGTTTGAATTTGATTTATTTTGCTCAATTTAAAATACTAGGCCATATTTAAAACATTGTAAAGATAAACAGGCAGCATACAAGTCTCCTTCAAAAAGCACTTGGATTCGTATTTATTGGCAACAAATTCTTCGGTACCATTCAGCAATACTCTTAAACATTAGGAGATATAAGATGAGCTGTATGGTTGATGAGTTTTATGGTTAAAGGAGAAAGTGAAAGAAAAAATGTTTAGAGTTTGATGTTCTCCGTTGACAAACTTAACATTCTAATAAACTAATTAACATTTGTCATAAAAGAAGAAATGCTCTTAAACATAATGGTTTCAACTTTCAAGAGTACAAAAGGCTTTTTTTTCAGGGTAACATAATTTTAGCCCTTCCATATATAAGGACCAGCCTGTCTAGTGTAACCCTTAAGTAGATCAAGCCTCAACATTATTGAAATAATCATAATAATAAAGCAAAGTATTGTATGAAAATTTCAACCTAAGCAAATGCAGAGACTTGCCTGTAATAAAACGAAACCAAATAACAGAAAGTTGGCAAAATGTAAAATAGCAAAATGATCAAACCAGCTTAGCTTTATTGATGGAGAGAAGTTATTTATACAATGATGAAAACATAAGCATGGGAAAAGCAGTTGAGCAGTAACAGAAAATGGTTGAGCAATAACAGAAAATGGTTACAATGAAAAGCTGGATTAGTTACAATATTAGTTACAATGAATAACGCTAAGAGCCCCCCTCAAGCTGGGAATGGATATTCAACATTCCCAGCTTGGAAACCAAAAGCTGAAACATAGTCGGAGGTAAAGGTTTAGTAAAAATGTCAGCCAGCTGCATCGAAGATGAGATAGGAAGAAGCTTAAGGAGACCACTTTGAACTTTTTCACGAACAATATGGCAATCTAAGTCAATGTGTTTAGTACGCTCGTGAAAAACTTGGTTAAAGGCGATCTGGATAGCGGATTGATTGTCACAGTAAAGATTGGTGGGTTGAACATACGAAACACGTAAATCTTGAAGGAGATATGTAAGCCATTGGAGCTCGCAAGTAGTGGAGGCCAAGGCTTGATACTCAGCTTCAGAGGAGCTGCGAGACAGAGTGGGCTGTTTCTTTAAGCGCCAAGAAATAATGGAATTGTCGAGATAGACGGAGAAGCCGATGATGGAACGTCGAGTGTCATGACAACCGGCCCAATCAGAATCACTGAATGCTTTGAGCTGGAGAGAACCAGTGGCGGAGAAGAAAATGCCAGAACCTAGAGTACCCTTAAGGTAACGAAGAACACGAGAGGCAGCTTGAGAGTGAGCAGTAGTTGGATGAGCCATGTATTGGCTCAATTGCTGAACAACATGAGCTATGTCGGGGTGTGTGTTCATGAGGTAAATAAGGCGACCAACCAGACGACGATAAGAAGAGGAAGCTTCAGCGGATAATGGATCACCCATTGTGGCCTGTAATCGAGTAGAATAGTCCATAGGAGTGGTGGTAGGGCAAGAACCAAGCATACCCGAATCTGAGAGAATATCCAGAGCGTACTTTCGTTGACACAAGTGAATACCATGATGTGATCGAGAAACTTCAAGACCAAGGAAGAACTTCAAAGTACCAAGATCTTTGATTTTGAAAGCTTGATCCAGAAGGGTGGTGATGCAGTGAATAGCTTCGATGTCATTCCTTGTCAAGACAATGTCGTCAACATAAACAAGAAGAGCAGTAGTGGAATTACCATTGAAGCTTAAGAAGAGAGAATGATTAGCGGAGGCTTGTTGGAAGCCATGAGAAAGAAGAAATGAGGAGAGATGAGTGAACCATTGGCGGCTAGCTTGTTTGAGGCCGTATAAGGAACGTTGCAGGCGACATACCTGGTGAGGATTATCAACCAAGAGACCTGGAGGAAGTTGCATGTATACCTCTTCATTAAGCTCGTTGTGGAGAAAAGCATTGTTGACATCGAGTTGGCGCAAATGCCAACCATGAAGAGCTGCTAAGGCTAACAGGAAACGAACAATGGTGAGTTTTGCTACGGGAGAGAACGTGTCCAGAAAATCTAGGCCTTCCATTTGAGTATATCCCTTGGCCACAAGGCGAGCTTTGTAACGTTCGACTGAACCATTGGCGTTGTACTTGATCTTGTACACCCAGCGACACCCGATGGCAGTTTTATGAGGCGGTAGAGTGGTTAGAGTCCAAGTGTTGTTCGTTTGAAGAGCATGTAACTCAGCCTGCATTGCTTTAAGCCAACAATCATGACGAGAAGCTTCAACATAGGATGTGGGTTCAGTAGAAATAGAAATAGACATAATAAAATGAAGATAAGATGGAGAAAGTCGAGAATAAGAAAGAACTGGATGAAGTGGATACCGAATGGAGGTCGAGGTGGCAACAATTGTGGAAGTGAGAAATCGGTGGTAATCTTGAAGATAGGTAGGAGGATGTTTGTCTTTGGTCGAGCAACGCAAGGTCATGGGTGGTATGGATGGTCTATCATCAATGTGGTTAGTGGGTAATGGCGAGGAAGAAACCGAGGTAGGCAATGGTTCGAAAATGGTGTGATCATGGGTGAAGGGTGTAGGAGAGATAGAAGATGGTGAGTTTTGTGTTTCGTGGAGTGAAGGAAAATGATCTTCATAGAAAACAACATGACGTGAGGCGGTGACATTGTGGGTATGTAAATCATAGACTAGGAAACCTTTGGTATGGGGTTTGAAGCTAAGAAAAATGCATGGGTGAGCTCGTGGGTCAAGTTTGTGTCTATGGGCTTTAAGCGTGCTGATGTAACACAAACATTCAAACACTCAGAGATTAGAAATATCACATGAATTGCCATAAAGCTTTTCATAAGGTGATATATTTTGCAAAAAAGGAGTGGGGATGCAGTTTATTAAATATGCAACATGAATTAAAGCAAAACACCAAAAGCTATGAGGAAGATTAGCCTGAAAAAGGAGAGCTCGAGTTACATTTAAAAGGTGTTGGTGTTTGCGTTCAACAATGCCATTTTGTTTAGGAGTTTTGACACAAGATGTTTGATGAATAATTCCTTTAAGTGCGTAAAAATCATGCATGGAAAACTCAAAACCATTGTCAGTTCGTATAGTTTTAATTTTGCCGCTAAACTGAGTTTCAACATATGCAGTAAAATCTATAATGTTTTTACGTGCTTAAGCTTTTGTATGCATGAGAAAAATCCAAGTAAATCGAGAATGATCATCTACTATGGTGAGAAAATAGCGATGACCATGCATAGAAAGCTTTAAACATGGCCCCCATATGTCTATGCGTAAAAGATCAAAACAGCATGATGCATAGGAATTGCTAGAGGGAAAGGGTAACTTTTTATGCTTTGCATAATGGCATGTATTACATACAAAGTTTTTATTGTGTTTCAAGAAAGGATAAGATGACTGCATGTGTTGTAAGCGTTCAAAAGAAAGATGCCCCATGCGGAAATGCCAAAGATCGATAGGGGTGATGATACATTGTGGGTGAGTGATGGCAGTTTGAACAGTGGGTGTTGTTATATGATTTGGAGTAAGGTGATAAAGCCCGTTTCTCACTTCAACTGTACCAATCCTCGCTTGAGTGTTCGTATCTTGTAATATGCATGAAGTGGAAAAGAAAATAAGTTTACAATTGGTAGAAGAAACAAGCTTGGATATGGAAATGAGATTAAAGGTAAACGAAGGAATGTAAAGGACATCTGACAAAATTATGGAGGCTGAAAGACATATGTCGCCTGAATGGGTAGTAGGGACATAGTGACCATTTGGTAGCTTGACCATAATGGGAGGATTCAGTTGGTTATAGGAATGAAAGTGAGTTAACGAAGCCGATACATGATCAGTTGCTCCGGAGTCCAATATCCAAGAAGTGAGTGTGTGTGTGTGATTTACAGAAGGTAAGAATTTACCCGTGATTGAAGCTGGGTCGATAGAACACGAGGAGACAGAAGCTATTTGTTTGACATTAGATGAAGTGGAAGCTGAGTTCCCATGGGATGGTTGTTGGATTAAAGCAAGCAATGCCTTGTATTGCTCGGGTGAAAAATGAACTTCTTGAGACTCGTGGTGCTGCGTTTGATCATCAATGACTTTGCTATCCACTGTCACTAAGTTGTTTGCAGTGTTTCTTGTGTTGGAAAACCTGTATCTGGGGGAAAGCCATGCTTCCTATAGCATACATCAATGGTGTGTCTGATTTTCCCACAATGAGTGCATGTCCTTCCATTCTTGATGCTGGTCGTTTTGCTTCTCCCTTCATAATTGGAAGGAACACCGTGCTTCTTGTAACACACGTTCTCAGTGTGTCCAGTTCTTCCACAGAAATCGCAAGTTGATTTTACAGCGTTGATCATGCTTCCCTTAGGTTCAGGACTGATACTTGCCATAAGATTGTTTCCAAAAAGCTGTCATTCTTGTTGTGCTACGTATGAAAAAATCTTTGATATCGTAGGCAATGGATCCATGAGCAAGACATGTGATCGGACATTGTTGTATTGTTCGTTCAAACCGCGAAGAAACTGTATCGCTCGATCTTTGAGTTTTCTTTGCGCAATGATAGTAAAAGCTGAACATGTACATCACAGAGTACAAGAGCAAGTAGGATTTGGCCTGAAATTCTCCAATTCATCCCATACAATGTGCAATTTAGTGAAATATTCGGTAATGGAAAGATCACCTTGCTTCATCAAAGCTGCCTCTTGCTAAAGATCGGAGATTCGAAGAAGATCGCCTTGTGAATATCGCAATTTCAGATCACGCCATATTTCTTCTGCTTTGTCCATCCATAAAATACTCTGTCTAATGGAAGTGGATACCAAATGCATGATCCAGGATACAACCATGTTGTTGCAGCGACGCCATGCACCATGCGTTCGATCTGTTTTTGGTGGTTCAGGCACACTTCCTTTGATGAAATCCACCTTGTTTTTGGCACTCAAAGTTGTCATCATCGATCTGCTCCATGAATGGTAGTTGGAAGAATCTAGAACCGGAGAAACAAGAGCTACCGCTGGGTTCTCGCTCGGATGAAGGTAAAGACAACTATCCATGCTAGGTGTTTGTTCTACTTTCTCTCTCATGGTTGAACTGAAAATCGAAAAGAAGATGGAAGAAGATGGAAATATCGAGTGTGCAACAGAGCTCTTCAAAGGAAGAGCTCTGATACCATAATAAAACGAAACCAAATAACAGAAAGTTGGCAAAATGTAAAACAGCAAAATGATCAAACCAGCTTAGCTTTATTGATGGAGAGAAGTTATTTATACAATGATGAAAACATAAGCGCGGGAAAAGCAGTTGAGCAGTAACAGAAAATGGTTGAGCAATAATAGAAAATGGTTACAATGAAAAGCTGGATTAGTTACAATATTAGTTACAATGAATAGCGCTAAGACCTTAAGAGCCAGTGATCATACAGGAAGCACTCATAAATGTTTTGTGCAAAATGTTCTTTCATTGAGCAATGCACTCAGGAAGGGTGCAGGGGTTGAATGGTATCGAAAATGAACACTCCACAAGTTGTGGCTCCAAGACCAAAATAGCTACTAGCACTATCACGACCAACATCACACCCAACTTCTTAGGCAAATTTTCTGCCATGAAAAACGACTTGCTTCCCCTCCAGAACTTGGAAAGTTTTTTCTCTCTTAAAATTGATTTAAATTTTGGTCAATTGAGGTGTGGAGGTAGCAATTGGTTCATCCATATTTGTAGACGTGATGACAATAAAGCTTAGCTATTAATTGCATTAAGGATGCGCACATACGCATGAACTTTTAGAAAACCAAAAAAGGAAAAGTTGTTTGTTACATCCATTGGTTTTAAGACATTGCGTTCTTGGATGCGCCTTTTCCATTTTTTGATAAAACAGTTTTTTGAAGTTCTTTTCTTATATTTTTAAAAGTGCACAAAAGATTGTTTAATTGAGAAAAATCGCATTCCAACGATCAATAAATTTAAAATAATAGCAATAATTTTTTTGGCTAAATTATAATTTCACTTTTTCTATAATTTTGAATCTATGATTTTGGTCTCCGAAGGATCATTTTTAGTTTATTATTTTCCTATTCTTTTTAGTTTATTTGATATTTCTTTTACCCTTATTTTCTCACATTAATTCAGTTTCGGTCTTAGGCAAATAATTGAACTTAATTGATAATTGTTACTTATTTTTGGACTTTATGCTTACTTGACCTATCTGTCTTGTGTAGGATCTACAGGACGCTATAAAAATTCAAATGGGGCATATGAGTAGTCCCTCAAAAGCTAAGAAAAAGAGCTACAATTTTGTTAGAGATAAGCTTGAATCAATTAAGCCATTTTGAGATTTATTTTGGGTTTGAAAGTCAATGCCTCTGCACTTGAATTTTGGGTCTTTGCATTTTGTAATTAACTTAATTAGAGAGATTAGGTGGGCCTAATCAAGGCCCACCCATTACTTCTGAATAGTTAGAGTATATATTAGTCTACTTAGTTTATTTTTAGAGGGAGTTAGTCATTTTTTAACAAACACGTTTTTAGAAACTTCTAGTCCAAGTTTGAGATCAAACTTTTCCTCTCTTTTTTTTTTTTCTCACTTGTTCTTCATATGTCTTCATTTCTTCAACTCTGGTCTTCTCTTTTCTTTTTCAATCCTCCTTGTTCTTCCATTGGTGGTGATCATAGAAGGCTAAACAACTAATCAATCCAAAGATCCAGTTCAAACAATGATGAATTTGAGTTTTGATTAACAATTTCGAATTCTGTTTTGAATGTTCATCCTCTTCTACAAATCTTAGTTACAAATTAATTGAATAATACTTTAATTTGATTTGTGATCTCAATCTAATTAGGGATTAGTTTGATTGAATGACCTCTAATTAGATTGACAGAACCTTCATAACAGGATCACCGTCTTTAGAAAACTGTGATAATTTGAATTGCTTGGATTTGGTGAATTGGATTTCCTTAAATCTGTTTCATAATCCTATTAATTTTGTGGTTTTGATTTTGAATTTTAATTGTCTACAAACTGCTAGATGAAATCTCTTCCTTTGATTTAAAGTGAATTGAAGTTGGAACCTAATTGGATTGTGTCTGAGTTGACTTAGGTTATTCCTATATTACAAATTGTTGAAATCCTAGTTTGTTTTGAGACGATTTGGCATCGTTATTAGTCTCCATATTTGTAAATCGAGACAGTTAGTTTTCTTATTTTTCAAAATCAACAATTTTGATCCTTCTGTCAGTTGACTGTTCAAAGTCAAATGTTAACTTTGATGTAACATATTAATACTAATGTGACACTTATGTAAATTATTGATATAAGATTTATGTGTTAAGGAGTTAAATAAAATAAAAAATATATATTAATAGGAATTGAACCCACAAATCAATAATCAATATTATATTCAAAATAAAAGACTAAAAATGCGAAAAATAACTGGTGGCAACTTCTCATGAAACTAAAAAATTCAACCTCCAAACATTTAACTAATAATGAAATTAACAAATGAATCACCAATAGTAAAATGTAAGTTTTCAAGTGACATACAATCCATTTTGCTCTTGGCCTCTCACAAAAAGGCCCAATTAAAAGACCCACATTAATTATATGTTTTTTTCCATTTCAATTGCTTTATTATTGTACTAATTTTTTTTTATATAGGGTTTTATTTTTTTAACATTTTGAAAAGTACTATCCGAAATACAAAAATAATATCTTGGAAAGTATTTTCTAAAATATTAAAAATAAAATTATGTTCCGAAAAATACTTTTCATAATGTTAAATGTAAAACATTGTTTTGGAAAATACATTCTAGAATAATAGTTATGTATCAATGTTATATGTATAAAGATATATGTATGATAATAAAAATTAGAAGAAAAAGAATAAGTTGGAGTATATTTAGCAAAAAAAAAAGAAAAAGAATGGATATAACAAAAACCTAGATTGAAATTTGTATGATTTAGGATGTATTTGATTTAGAGAATGAAAATATTGAGCATGAAAATAAAAAGATGATTTTTTTTTTTATTAAAGTAGAGGGTATAAGATATGAATATTACAAGTATAATTTTTTTCCATATTTAACACAACTTTATTAATTAGTGTTTTTTATTTTTGTAGGAATTGAATTATGAGACAATCAATTAAGTTAAAGACACTTGACAATTAATGTTTTCTTTAAAAGTATATATCTTAGTTAAATATAAAAAATTAATATTAAACAAAATCTTTCTTGAAGTCCAAACGCAGTCCTTGTCAAGATTTACCAAAAAAAAGTCCTTGCCAAGAAAACAGAAGTCCAACACGGGAGATGTTTGAGGTTGGAGAAGAAGCGTGGAATCTTCCATGCTGCCTGTAGCTGTTCTCCCTTTGTCTACCCTTCCCTCCCAATAAACAAACCCCTTTTCCTCCTCTTCATTATTTCTTGCAAGCCAAACACTTTCTTGAAAGTTGAATTCCCTTCTACCCTTGTCCCAATGAAGTTTCCTCTTCTTCTCATTTCCTTTCTTCTTGCCTCCCTAATCACCTTCTACTGCTTCATCCCAACCTCAGGAACGCCCCATTCAAATGAAGAACGCGACATCCACAGTGCACTTCACCATCGACCCGCTTCGCGATCCCTTCTCTCTCTTCCTCCGTAAGTTCCCTTAACTAACTCTCTTTCATTTCCTTCTTTATTACTTCCTTCCTTTCTTTTTCGCCCTTCAATTTATCCATCACTGATGGCACTTTCCACGTCGCGTTTTTTTCTTTTCTTTTCACAACAAGCATGTTCGTGAGCGTGTTTTGTTATGAAATATATGTTATACAAGTCTTATTATTTTTAAGGTTGTTCCAACTTTCAACAGCTCGGTGCTGTTTTCATCGAGGAATTGTTTGTAGTGTCATATATGTATTTATGTGGAGCATTTCTCGAACACCACCACCAATATTCTTCGCGCAGGGGCGGGGTAAGAAATTTTAGATAAGTGAGGCCAATATAAAAAGAATTATGACTTTAAAAATATATAAAATTTTACATGATATTTATAAAAAATTTTTAATATGTAACTAATATTGTTTATGGGCAAAATGACATATAAATTGTGTTGAAGATAAGAGATAATGAATAAGTGTAACCAACACATAATCGTCCAAGAGTCAAAGATCCGTATTAAAAGCAAAAGAAAGGACAAAAATTTTGATTTAAGTTAAGTGAAAAAAAATTCATTATAGTCAAAGTATATTTTTCAAAATTAGATACATGAAAAACACAAAAAAATCTTAAAAATATTAAAAATACTTGGTTAAATGAATAAAACATAATAAATGTTTAGAAAAATTAATTAAATATCGACGTATCATTAGCAAAAATAAAAATAAAAATATAATAAAATATTACTAAAAGAAATCATTTTTTTGTTTAAAGTTAATTTTTTCAATAAGTTAATCATTTTATAAAAGATACAAAGTTATTTTAAGTATTTTATTATTCCTTCATTTTTTATTTATAATAATTAATTAAAAAAATTAACAGTTAAGATAAAAAAATGTTAAAAACATAGTAAAAGGAAGTTATAGGACAAAGAAAGAAGAACATCAATGAAAAAAAAATTTTGATCTTGCCAAAAATAAAATAAAAATATACAAAAACTAAATATAATTATCAAATAAAAGAAAGTAAAAAAAAAATTGACTTTTACATAAAATTTAATTAATAAAAAGTGTTTAAAAGAACTTAAAGTAAAAAAAGCGACCATAAAATAATTTTATACATAATAGTATTATCATAGTTTAAAAACCTTCGGGAACCATTGCCCCAATAGGCTCCCACTCCCTCCGCCTCTGCTTCGCTGCATTCTATACTTGTTTTGGAACTTTTATCAAGGTTTTAAATATTGTCCGTATCATCAAGGTTTTTGCGATTTTCTCGATCGCCAATATCAAGGACCGCAATGAAATCACACACTAATTGTAATTTAAAACCATGTTTTTATCTAATATAGATGAGAATAGCATCAAAATAAGATAAATTATATTCTCTTTGGTCCTTAATATAAGCCAATTTTAATAGAATTACACATACCAACAAAATTTAGTTGGCCTTATATTCAGGAACAGAGGGTAGTATTTTATTACTCGCGTGATGACTTATGCTGGCTTTTGGAAACATTGATTCCTCTTTTGAGACAGAACCTGTATTGTGTTAATTTTGTACTGATTTTATATGTTGTATTGCAATAAGGTGGTCGTGTTCTATAATTTTAAAGATTATCTATGTGCTTGCGAATCATGTTGTCATTATTCTACTTGATAAAATATTTTCATTGACAGTAAGGCTGCAACTACGGCACTGATTGTGACCCTAGATGGGACTATGCACTTGGTGGACCAATTGGAGAGTGGTTCCATGAGAGTCATATGGTCGTTCTCGACAGGATCACCAATCTATCAATCACATCGAGCACCAACCAAAAAGGATAATGGTAAAGAAAATGCATCTGCAGCACTAACGAGTGGGTTCATGGAATGCGGGGAAGGGAATGACTGGTCATTGTATATGCACGACAAGCACTTTGGTAAAATGGTATTTGTCTTAAGATATATCTGAGCATTGTAATTGTTGTGTAATTGATGCTTTTCTTAAGTGAAAGAATTTTGATTGTGCTTTAAGGACATGTTTTGGGTAAATTTTTTTAGAAGTACTTTTAAGGGAAAAAAAATAAAAAATAAAAAAAAGATGAATTTTTTTATAAATTAAATGAGTTTTTAATTAGTGTAAATATTCTTTCATCTTTTAGAAAAATTATATAAAAGAACTTCTATAAATTAACTAATAGAAAATTCATTTTAATTTATAAAAAAAATCATTTTATTTTTTTCTTTTTAGAAGTGTTTTCAAAAAACTTACGCAAACATATCCTAAGACAAATTTTTTAATTTAACTCTTGGTTGGAAGTTACTCTTGTTCTTTATTGGATGTGGTTGAAAATTTTGCAAATATGCATTGGCACTTTATGGGACTAACGTAGAATGATACCTTATTAGAAGAATATCATAAATGAATACATGGACTTAGAAGTCATTTCATTGATGTACAAATGTTTTGGTTTGAGTGAAATGTTCTGGACATGACTAAGTGCATAAAATATCACCGACCGAAATATATTATGTTTGTGATGGTTTATATTTCATCTCCCCCACCACCACACACACCCCACCCCAAAATAAATAAATAAATAAATAGAGATTGTTTTGTAACTTACCAATTACTGAATTCTAGAAGCGATACTTGCTTTTTGACAGAGATACTGCTAATTTTATGTGATATAATTCCTTTCATGGTAGTTGAAGATTGAGACTGAAATTTGAGAAATGCTCCAGTGTAGCATAAATGCAAGAGCTACCTCCTAAGAACATGGGATAAGACCCCATGCATGTATCTGAAAAATTCATGAACCTAAACTTTAAATTGATCTATTCCCAAAAATGGTTTTCAGGGAGACTAAGATAGGTCTCAGGTTGTTCCTGTGGCATGTTGGTTTTGAGACATGCTGTGGTTGTTCCAACCCTATGTAGCTAAATGTTTTGTTCTTTCTTTATCACAGTTTCATACCTATAACTGCAAAATCAAAATGAGAGATAATTTTATTGGTATCCTGCATTATTTAAATATTTTCTGCCATGGTGTGTAATCAACAATTACATATGCTAAAATTTCTTATGATTGATAAAAAACGTAGGGTGTTCCTTGTTTCTTTTTAATTAGAAAAGTATAATATTTAATGTGACCTATGGTGTTTTCAAATATTGTTTATCTAAGTGCTGTTATTATTTTAGGAATACCGAACTTGCTGTTTTGTTGATTGGTTTGTCATATCTGCAGAGAATCTCAGAATCTATTGCAGAATATGTAGCTCGTACACCTACCTTTTCAGATGATGGAGCAGTAACACTTGGATCCAAAAGAAGCACTTTGTTTGAAGTTGATGCTAAAACTGGATCAATCATTAAAATCCATGCGATGTCTGATATTGATAATGCTTCTGCACCTTGGAGTGATGGCAACCAAGGTGTTACAAATATCCTCAACGTAAACGATAAGGATCTTGCTGATCCTATGAAGCTTAATTCACCACAGCCGCTGCTTAAGATTTTTAGGACAGATTATTCTCTTAAATCTGTTGGTCCTAGCTCAGGAATAGTTTTGTGGACTATGGCAGTAGCTGAATTAGAGGCTGTCTTATTATGCCAACATACCTCTTTTGATCTAGAGGATGAGTATGCTTCTGACAGTAGCCTCAACTTTAGGATGCCATACCCATGTCAAGAGATAAACCAAGTCATTCGCCTGAAAAAGAATTTTCAGTTTGAACCTTCACTAACTGAAAGATTACTTGTGGATTATCATGAAAATGATATGCTCTCAATTCCTAACTCAAATCTAATACTTCCTTCACAGCCAAATATTGATAGATTATTCAATGGTCATGATGATAATATAATGCTCCCTCAACAGCCTCTTGTGGAGATTACAACACCAGGGGAAGTTTATCTGAACAGGACAAGTGAATGGCCAACTCCATTACCTCTTATATTGTTTACGGTCTTTCTTGTGGCCTTTTCAGTCATCTATCCTCTAGTGATTAAGAATCAAGATGTAATGAAGGACCAAAACAGTGAGTCTGAATTAAAAAGCTCGCCTGCTAAGAAAAAGAAAACACGAAAATCAGGGAAGAAAAATGACACTATCGATAAAAGGGAAAAGCACCTGTCTCCAGAGAATAAGGATGTTCTGACACAAAAGGGTAATTATAGAGAAGTATGGAAGCACTTCAACCAAGTTGATGAAAGTGTTGATGGACGAAGGATTGGTAAATTATTTGTTTCAAATAAAGTGATTGCTAAGGGCAGCAACGGTACCATTGTCCTTGAGGGAATATATGAAGGCCGAGCAGTTGCTGTTAAACGTCTCGTTAAGGCTCATCATGATGTAGCTTATAAAGAAATCCAAAATCTTATTGTGTCTGATCAGCATCCAAATATTGTCCGATGGCATGGGGTGGAGTATGATAGCGATTTTGTTTACCTTGCTTTGGAACGTTGTACATGCAATTTAGATGATTTGATTCAAATTTATTCAGATATATCAGAAAACTCTGTGCTTATGAAGGACCAAGGTTTCAGATGTTTGATAAAGTCCCAAATGGAGATGGAGAAGTATAATACACAATGTCTTTGGAAGGAAAACCGCTATCCATCGCCTCTATTACTAAAACTAATGAGGTTGGTATTATGTTTTTTGACAATTTATTAATAGACATATAATATAAAATATCCTAAAACGTATCTCATGAGGTGAAAGTTGACCAGGCCTTTATTAGCTTTACTTTGATCATATCAATTGGTCATATCTATAGTTGATGTGGAATCTCAAAGCACTGCCTCCCTCCTAGATTGGACATCTGGAATGTGGAGATTGGAGAGAACATAATTTTTTTATTGCACTAGGAAAACTTTTAGTTCGGATAGATTTGTGGATAGTTGAGGGTGACTTAATATTAGATTTGTGATAGACTTTGATATCATTTTAAAATTGGATTGAGTCTAACTCAATCCCCAAAACTAACTCAAAACTTATGAGATAAGGATTGCGCAAGTCCTTTGTTGATGTGAGATCTCATCAGACAATTTGGTTTTAGGCTAAGTGTACCTTGTTGGTATTGATGTGCAAGACAAAGGTTGTCAAACTCTAGAGTTTATGTAAACTTGTAGAGATTTTGTAAACTTGTAGGAATTTACTTAATATAAAAAAAATATACCAATAAATAACATAATAATTTAACATCTCAACTCCATAATAAAGTAAAATAGAAAATTACAATAATAAAGTAACAAAGTTTGCTAGTATTACCTCCAAACTTGAAATATAAGCAAAAGAAAAATTTGTGTGATGGACTAAGTAAATTTTAATTACTATTTCCCTATTTAATGTTACCATCTCCAAAATATCCTTTATTTAATTAAAATTTTATTTCTAATAACCTTCTGTTTTTTTTTGTCCTATGCAATTAAATCATTAGAAAATGAATTAGTTTTTTTCATTTAGACTATCAAATGTGGAATGCTTGATTTAACATCTAAGGTTGAGGTAGATTCAGTAAGTTGAAGATCAGATATAATTTACTAGAATAAATTTAGCATTTCAATGCAATGGGAGGAGAAACCTAGGGGATGAAATGAGTACCAAGGGTGACACAATCATAAAATATAGTTAAGAAGTTATGATGGTAAAAGGTTGGAGGAAAACATAGTAGTGAATAATAAAGAATGCCCAAGAGTAAACATGTTTAGTTACAATTTGGATTCACGTAGTTGATCCAACTAACTTGAGGACTGAGGTTGAGATAAATCTATGAAAGCTCGTACGTGCATGGAAGTTGACTTTCTAAGTTTATAATATATTTTTTTTAATAAATTAACTTTCATTGTTTGTATGGCAACACAGGGACATTGTGTCTGGGGTTGTTCATTTGCATGAATTGGGAATGATACATCGGGATTTGAAACCACAAAATGTTCTAATAATCAAGGAAAAATCCTTATGTGCAAAGCTTTCTGATATGGGGATTAGCAAATGTCTTTTGGAAAATATGTCTTCTTTGGGTAATAATGCTACTGGTAAGTACTCCTCAGAAGAATAACGAGTTTGTCTTTTTAGCTATGGCTTATGGGGCCAACATTATTTTCTAAAATTATTTTATTTTTATATTTTTATTTGTAACAAGCTGAAAGCTTATTAAGTTTTAACTCCAGGGGAGGGTTAGAATATATATCTCTAAACATCTTCAATATATCTCATGAACTCATTATAATTTATGGTGGGATCAATTAATCCTATTTAGGATGTAATTTTAGGAGTTGTTTCCTAATTTTGTTTTCTTTCCCAATTTGTTTCCATATCAATCCAATATCATTATTCAGATTTTAGACTCAACTTTAACATTGATATGTGAAGTCCGTCCATTCACTTTTTCCTTTTTTGGTTCCTTTTTCATGTCAGCTTAATTGAGTAGCTTGTCTTTTGTTGAATCCTACATTTTAATCTGCAATACTTTAATTAGTTTATTATTCTCGTACTAAGGTTTACTGGCTTATTGCAGGTGGTGGCAGTTCAGGTTGGCAAGCACCAGAGCAACTTGTTGAAGGACGTCAAACACGGGCAGTAGATATATTTAGTTTAGGTTGTGTCCTCTTTTTCTGTGTTTCTGGGGGAAAACATCCATTTGGAGAACGTATTGAACGGGATATCAATATTTTGAAAAATAAAATGGATCTTTTCCTAGTGGAGTTCATTCCTGAAGCCAAAGATCTTATTAGTCGTCTATTAAACCCTAACCCTGATGTAAGGTAAACCATTCTCATTCTCATATACCTTCATAATTTTTCATCTAGTGATGACTTGCTTGATTGCTATGTGGTATAAAATGGTGAAGTCTCAAAGTCCAAATTATGAATAATAAGATAAGATGGAAGAGTGTACCCTATTTTGATAATATGTAATGATCAATCTATTGAAGTATTTATGTGAGTTTATGAAGATCAGCCGATATCAGTATTCAGGAGGGTCTTTCCACAACTCTTATTTTGTGCCCCTTCACTCTCTGTTTTAATTTAATTACACATTTCTTTTTTATTTTATTATTAAAAACAATGCATACAGCTGTGGCCTAGTCAATGAGGCATGGTTAACTTATTCTTTTCCAAAAGTCTTCAATTTACAAATATGAGAAAAACAAAGGGTGGGTGAAGGTGCTTTGCCTTGCATGCACATACATGTGAAGGTTCAGTCAGTAGTGCAAAGGATATTTTATCATCATGCAATAATAATAAAGAAATGGTATTAATTATTTTGGTAGCCACTTTAGGGAACTCCACAACTAGGTGTCATGAACCTCTGGACTTCCATTTCCCCTATTGTTAAGGAGTTTCAAAGGCTATCATTTGCACATGATTGACAAAACTTGACAAATATGAAACATTTGATTGCATATTAAAATTAGAGGGACTGTTTGGTAGCTCCTATAATATGAGGGACTGGAAGTATATATATGTGCTGCCATATATCAACTCTCTTAAAAGCTTTAGCTTTTAGATAGAGGCCCATGAATGTTGTTATATCTCTAGCATTTATATTAGTAATCTTCTGGTTACAGGCTAGCAATTTCATTTAAAAATTTATTTCCTTTATTTGCAGGCCAAAGGCAACTGAGGTATTGTACCATCCTTTTTTCTGGAGTTCTGAGATGAGACTTTCCTTTTTACGTGACACCAGTGACAGGGTGGAACTGGAGAATAGAGAGACTAATTCTGATCTTTTGGTGACATTAGAAAGCATTGCTACAGTGGCCTTGGGTGGAAAATGGGATGAAAGGATGGAACCAGCTTTCATTGCTAACATCGGTTATTACCGGCGATATAATTTTAACAGTGTTCGAGACTTGTTGCGAGTTATGAGAAACAAACTAAATCATTATAGAGAAATGCCTCGAGAAATCCAGGTTCTTTTTTGGTTAACATTTATTCGATGAATTTGTTCTTTCATTTTTATTTTGGTTGGATAGGCTTGGCAACATGGTGGGTTGGGGTGGGATTTTGCTAACTTACCCTATACTGCATTCTTTGGTCTGAAATTAATGCTTGCCTCCTATCTACTCACCTTGTGGGTCTTGTGGGACCAAAATCTCATACCCTCCTTTATAAAAGAATAATAAATAGGCACCCTACATGCCTTGCTCAACCTCATTATAATGCAGACCAACATCTCATGTTTGAAAATATGAAGTTTACCAAGTATAAAGACAATTAGTTTTTTATTTATTGGATGTGAGGCAGATTGGCCCTAAACTCACATCCCATGTTTTTGCAAGAGTATAATCCCAAACTTCTCCATACCCCATGGACCAGGTTTGGAACACTCGGGGTGGTTACAAGTGGCCTAGCAGATGATTGGCTTAGGTGAAAGTTGAAACTTTTGTGCCTGATTGGTTTAGATGTTCATTATCAGAACCATATTTAGAACACAGCAACCCATATCATTTTAGTAAATTGCATTCTCGACAAATTAGCAAATATTGATTTACATGATTTTCAAGGTGCCTTCTGTATGTTGAGCAAAAGTGAAAAAATATAGCAAGACGAACAGGTTGATCCACTTATTTTCCAAAAATGTCCTTCATGTCAAATATTCTGAGTTGGTTCCTCAATATATCATGATATGTTTTTCGTAAATTGATATTCTCAAAGTGATTTTGCATTACAATACTCGGCAAACTACTCTTTTATTTATTTTGCAAATTGCAATCAATTTCTAAAAAATTAAGTATCTAGTATCCAAACCTGTTATATCTTACATGGTAGTGATACAATCAAACTCCCTATATTGCATAACATAGGTGGTTTGTGACCAAAATGTTCAAGGCAGCATTCTGCCCTGTGTAGGCATTGACAGAACAAAATAGGGGTTCATGCCTGAAATATTAAGATGGAATGAATGGTCAAAGAACCTAACATAGCTAGGTTAATAGATAATTGAGCATACCATGACATTGTTAGGATCTCATATAGACCTTTATGACCCTGGCCCGTCAATGGACCTTTATGTGCCTCTAATATTGTCTTTTATACTGTGACCAATACCCTCAGATTTAGGTATTGAATTCTCTGAGGGATAGTTAGACTTCTTGTTTTTTGAGAACTTGAGTGACCTCGAAGTCCTGTAGCATGTAGCTGTACTCAAAATCTATCGAACCTAATCCCAATCCATATAACATTAATCTAAGCCTAACTAGACATTAATTTTAACCGAAACCACATTTAATCTTTACATCACCAGACATCTCTTCTGTTCAACCATATGCTACTATGTGATATTACGTGGAACTGTATCTGTTTGGAAAACATATAATTGTAAAATAATTTGTATATGATGAAGCATATTGTGTATTGAATCATAAGATAAATACAACTCAATCTCCAATCTTAACTCCATATGATAAGTTAATTGAACAAATGATTGGTTATTAAATGGGGTGGTTGCTATCATAATATTTCCACTTTGTTGTCTCCGAAGATGACAGTGTGTGTGTGATGATTAGGAAGTGTCATAGCTGGATCTTATAGGGATGCCTTTGTTGATTTAGTTTCCAGATAATGTCTTTACATTTTTCTTTTACCTTGATATGCTTGACAAGCATGATTGAATTTTCAATATTTATTATACTGTTCACTGAAATTGTAAGACCTCCTACGAGTAGGAGTTAATATTTAATATGTTTAATTATTTATTTAATCTTTATAGTTTTTAAACTTATCTTTTTTAATTTTGATGGATTTTTTAGTTCTGAAGTTTACTAAAGTTTACATTTTAATTTTTATAAGGATTAAAAAATTCACTTTAACTATAGAAATTAAAAGGAATTTGTTTAAAAATTATGAAAACTAAATAAGTCATTAAACCTATTTAATATGCGCTGATAATGGTCTGTAACATAAAATTTCAACATGCATCTTTGTTAACACATGACATCTATAATCTTCTAGGCATAAACTTCAAGGATAGAAAATAATTAAAGAATGATAATAAGTCGTGCATAAGCTGGATATCTTTAATCTTAACAACATGACAGCTTTCTTCATCCATCCATAAATATATGGTTTCTAATTTTGCTCTGGTTTTTCAGGAACTTGTAGGACCTGTTCCCGAAGGATTCTTCAATTACTTTGCAAGTCGATACCCAAGACTCTTGATTGAAGTGTATAAAGTTATACTCCAATACTGCAAGGAGGAAGAATGTTTCCTAAGATATTTTAAAAATGTTGATTAGTGCCTTGTCATCGTTTGGATGGCTTGAGAATATAAAGGCAAAAGACTGTTGCAGCATGAAGCAGATTATGTTGGTATTTTATAAAATGTAATAATGTATATGTATGTATAGTATCATAATATTAATCTAACCTAAAGTTACATGTCTCTGACACATATAGTTATATAAATACGTCGTCTCATTCAGGATTATGCTATCATTAACTGTTCATCAAATGTAATCAGTAGCATACTAAGGATTCAACATTTCACAAAAACATTATTCTGCAATAATAGGTTAAAGATCATTTTGATTTGATTATACACGCTTATAAGTTGGATATAATTGAATTGTGTAATAAAACAAATAATAATAAAAAGGCCGTGAATTGTAAAATTGTAATGATTTAATTACTAATTTAGTCTGTATTTATCTGTACTTTATTGTTTTAACCTAAGCAATAATTTGTAAATTTTCATTTCTTAGATGAGGAAGTTTAATGCATTTTGGTCACTGGTCATTATTAACAAAATTACTATAGTTACTGGTAATACTGCTAGAAAATATTTCTGGTGCAGTAAAATTTTTAGAACATTTTTTTTTGGCAATTGTAATAGTTTATTTATTAATTTAATCTCTGCATGTTTGCACTTTACTATTTTGATCCTGTACGAAATAATGACAAGGCTTAGTCCCTAGACAAAGTTTGTTATTAAGAATGCAAAATTTTTCTAGCGTTAAACTGCCAGAAATATCTCAAAATAGAGAATTTTTGTAGTTTGACAATCATTAGAATTTTTTATTTTTTTTATGGTTTTACACTACCAGAAAAGTTGTGATTTCCCACATGTATCCTTCAAAGGCAATACGTACAAAATATTCAGACATTATACGTAGACAACTATCCCAACAGGGATTCAAACCTTGATTCACTAGAAAAAAATTGTAGCAGTGTTACAATAACCTAAGTTAACGAAATTAAAAGACAACTATCAAGAGGAACTAAAATCATTAAATTTACTCATTCAGGACATCAAAAATTACAATTAGATCATTTCATTCAATAATGTATCCTACACAAACCATAAGTATGAACAAAAATTGCAAGGTCACCTTGTCCCCACACTTAGATCACAATCCGCCACAAGTTGATATATATCTTACAATTATATGTACTGAAAAAGAAAAAGAAAATGTAGTAGGAAGCCAACAGTTACAGTATGGAATGAAGAATGAAGGGTGATGCACAAGTAGTACAAGAGGCCACAAAATTACGAGGAGCAAATAAATATGCAACGGTTAGATTTCATTAACTGAATCAATTCTGTTTAATGATGCCTGGGAATATGCTTTGTTGAAGATGATGGATGATCCAGCCTCACTTGTGCTTCTTTATGATATCCCCTCCATTTTCTTTCTCTTGGAGCGGCTCTTAACTATCTCTTCCTTTTCATCTATGAATGTAAGGAATGTGCGCAGACACGAAGATCCTGAGCCATGGCCAGAAGACTCAAGCTCCTCGGGGCGGTGCTTGGAGTACTGCCTCATGGTCTGAATACAATATATGAGGAGAGCAAGCACACATGCTAATCCACACACCAGATAGAGGCCCCAAAAGCTTCTCAGGTTGAGTCTGTCCACTTCAAGCTTTGCACCTTGTGATAGGCAAGCACTGCTCAAAAGCCATTTGTCATGGATCCTTTGCAAGTCTCCATTCTCTGCCAACTCCAATATTGCAGTTGAAAGGTCAACTGCTAATGGCGAGTCTCGCGGAAAGGCCTGAAGAAAAATGAAAAGGACAAGAAATAGTGAAATTCTACCTACCAATTGTTTTCCACTACTTACAACTTCATTTTCACTATCTTGATCAGGTACAACTTCAAGTGTCAAGAGCTGGGATTTGATAACTTACAGTACCAGCAGTTAAGCATGGTATATTAACCTTGAGCTAGATTACGTGCTAACAAACTTAAAAATGCAGAGAAGGTAACATCCTGTCAACTTTTTTTTCTGTTTTAGAATAACAAGTTTAGCTTGGTACTTGATAGGCAAAAGAACATGCTCAGGAAAAAAAAAATCAAGTAAAAGCTCCATTATTTTCCCCCCTAATGCTTACCCTTTATTGTTGCATGGTTACAGGCTTCAAAGAACTATACACAGACCAAAGCATGTTCAGTTAAATTCTTGAGTTGACTTAGGAAAGTTGCTGAGTAACATCAAACATGGAAGAAAGAATCTGGAGAAAACATTGAAAATTTGCTACATATATGATGATATAACTAACCTTATATATGCAAGTATTATTTTGTGCCTGTGAAGCATTTCAGTTACACCACAAAAATGGAGTCTATTTAATAGAGTTAGGAAAAAGCTTGTACGTTATGATTTGGCAGTAAAATTATCTCTGGATTTAGTATAGATAAATCATTCAATCCCATTTCCCCAGTGCTTTATGTTTGACTGAGTATTACTGTAGTGGACAATGTAAATGGCAGATTGAAGTTTCAATTAGAATAGTCGAGAAAATGCATCTACACTTTCTTTAGGAAAAAAAGAATAGAAAAGAATGCCAGGTTCCAAATTACATTTAAAGACAAAAAAAACTAAAGAATATCTGGACCAATGGAAAGGAGATACTTACAAATCCCCAACCATTTCTGGTAAACTCTTGACCTACAATGCTATAATCACACCGGCTTGAAAGGAAGAGCTCTATGTAAGCACGCTCGTCAACATATGCAGCAACACCACCCTTCTGGGGACCTTTCTTAAGTGCTTCTGCAGTTTCTTCTGGTGTTTTCAGAGGAACTAGTCTGGATTCATCAATACCAATTTCATCAATTAAATAATTTCGAGTAAATGAACCCTGCAAGTAGCCAATAGGCTCTTTGCTACTTCTTAAACTTTCAATGCCTTTGACAGGTGAAGAAAGTTGTTTAACTGTGAGGATTGATGTCAAACTTGCTGTGTAACTTGAGTTAATTATTAGAACTACAAATAACCATATAAGCAGCACAAAGCGACCGAGAGTGCTCACTGTATTTTCCCCTACATAGTACAGAAAAGAGCAAGTTGATAAACTCAAAATAGCCACCACTTATACATGAACCATACATGTCACAGAAGACAAAGATATGGTACTTACTGTGAGCAAAGAACATGGTTGAAAAACTAAACCTGTCAAATAAAACAAATAGAAGTTACAAACATATTGAGAGCTAAGTGATCCAGAGTGAAAACCCTAGCATTGGTTGATATGATTACTGAATGTATCACCAACATGGGTAGACTCAATATAGTGAGCTTGAGAAAGGGAGGAGAGAGAGAATGACCAGATTTCCTTACCACAAAATTGTGACCATTTGTTGTTTGGGAGGTCCCCTAAAATCATCATTCAGCCTATGCTCTAAAATCCAAACAACAGCTCCCACTAGTAGAAAAAAGACAGCTGTGACAGTCCACATCATTGGTGTAAACGGCATAAAAAATGCCCAAGCATTGGAATCTGTCTTCTTAACTGATGCAACTACCACTAGACCAGACTCGATGTATGGCTGAGTAAAATCCACCATCTTTGTTCTTTCTGTAGTAATTGTAATGTCACCTACTGCAGCATCAAAGACCTGTATGGAAAGAAAAAAAAAAAAAAACTGGTCTCAGAAAGTACCATAAAACATCCAAGCTCTACAAAAGTAATTGGAATGATACTCACACCCGCTGTGATAAGACGGGCAAGCTCAGTGTTACTAGGATTGCTGTCACCATCCCCATATGAAACAAATTTATAGGGTACAGCATAGGGCAACAAGTTCACTGCAGAAAGAAATACATCAATGCAAAATCCCTTGAACATGTCAGTGCCTTGTACTTGAGAGACAAATTCTCGGTAACTAACCCTTTTTGGAACTCCAATTTTTAACATCCTTCCATTGTTTGGAAAAACCCAACCACGGGGCTTATGGGTTGTTTCTCCTGGCCAAAGCACAGGGAGTAGCTTTTGGCTTGCACTGGATCGATTAGGTGGTTTTGAATAAAGTGCTTCTGGAGGAACAATTGATAATCCAGTGTAATTTGACCAATAACCAACCCTCCGAGTCCCAGTTCCAATTACATTGATGATTTCATAAGCAGGATTAACAAGGTCTCCATCAGATGTAAACTTGAATAGACCTGATACA
The DNA here is from genome assembly GCF_004193775.1 of Glycine soja. Classification (NCBI taxonomy): domain Eukaryota; kingdom Viridiplantae; phylum Streptophyta; class Magnoliopsida; order Fabales; family Fabaceae; genus Glycine; species Glycine soja. The sequence continues at coordinate 24,732,496 of NC_041017.1, read as the reverse complement.
CCAGTCATGTTAACCTCATAAATATATTTATGCAACAGCTTTCCTTCATTGAATATTTTCACAGCATCAAGATGAATGTTGTCTCCACGTAGTTGAGATAACTTTGGATCACGTGAAAATGTAATTTGGTTCCCTTGTTTGAAAAATGCATCAAGTGCATGAGCAAGAGCGTAAACAGTATCATATGCAAAGATACCATAAGTACTCAAACCCTGGGAACCATTAGCAGTCTTTCCAGTAGTCAAGTTTTTCCACCTAGAAAAAAACCATCTTTTGCGCTCTGAATCTGGTATATACATTCGAAGTGTAATAACTCCTTGCATGTCATCCGTTGCATCTGAAGATAGGGGACTACCTATATCCAGCCAAGTAGACAGAAAAGTAGTTGTTATCCAGACATACCCGTTTTCCATCATTCCTAGAGACTTTGCCACACTTAACACTTTTGGGCCCCAAGCAGTACTTGTGTGAAGAACTACAACCCGGGATTCTTCCAAGGCCGCCTGAACAAGCACATCCGTAATCTCCTCCCTAGTTGCCTCAGGAGTCATAGGTGCTTTAAATGAGATCTTGCAACGTCTCTCGGAAAGCTTATCCCCTAATGCACCTATTCCATTCCTCCCATGGTCATCATCACCATAAACTGCAATAACCTCTCTCCATCCAAAGTAGTTAACAAAGTCTGCTATTGCAGTCATTTCATAAATGTCACTAAAAGCAGTTCTAATAAAGAATGGGAATTGAAGCGAAGAAAGAGTAGGGTCAGTGGCTGTAAATGATAGCAGAGGAACTTGGAGCTCGTTCGCTATATGAGATATGACATGAGCTGTTGTAGAGGTCTGGGGACCGATTATAGCCACAGTTTGTGTTGCCATGAGCTGCAAGGCTATTACACATAATTTATGTAAAACAAGAGTTATAATCTGCCAAAACTTAGTAACTTGTCTAATAGAAAAAGATTCTTTTAAAGTTTTAACACAAAAAGGATGGGAATATTGTGAAGGACGTACCCTCGGCAATGCTCAGAAAACCTCTGTATTTAGTATCTTCTTGCAGTGAGGCCTTCAACTTAGTGTTAGCAAGAATAGATGGATCAGAATTTACATCGTCAACCGCAGCTTGTACAGCAGTTTTCACCATTCTACCAACACTAGTATTGAAAGAATAGAGAACCCCAATATTTACAAAAGAAGGTATAGTGAAATTATCTGGTACAACCCCTGTTGAAGATAACCCTTTGGAGAGAACCATCAACACCACAAGCCAAACTCCAATCATGGTTGTAGTTTCCCTTTGGAAAGCCATTATCGATCACACTGCTAAATCAACAAGTAAAGCAACATTCTAAGGGAATTAAAAAAAGGGGGATATTAAGAAAGTAAAAAGTTAAACATTCATCCCCAAAACTGTGACTTTTAAAACATTAAGCATAAACTGGACTTCACAATCAAGACCTTATTAGGCATGTTAAGCTAGTTCCAGGCAAAGTAACCCAAAAGAGAAACACAGGCACAAAGTTGCAAAGTGAATCTTAAACAAAACCATGACGAGAAAGAATAAAGATATAAAGTCCCTCCCATTAAAGCAAAAAAGAAGCAGATTGCAAGGGGAAATAACAACATGTGAATAACATAGGACTTTAATCAAAGAGATGAATGTACCTGAAGTTTGATTCACAGTATAGTAGCCGACATCTATATTCAGCAGCAAAGTGGTCCAGAAAACCTGGTGTTTAGTTCAATTTGAGAATAAAAACATTAACTTTACATGTGCCCAGAAAGAAAGAAAGAAAGAAAAAATCAACTTTTTAATCAGGAGTAGTGTAAGACCATTGAAGATTTTGGAGAATCAGATAAAAACTGTGAAGAAGGAAAAAAAGGGCAGATCTTAAAAGGAAATTTTATTGATGGTATGGTAAGAGTGAGAATAATGTTCATAAAACGAAGGCTATTCACCTGGGGATGCTATTGGTAATGGTATTGCTTTTTCTTTCTTTTTATTTTGCTTTTCTAGTATAAAGCCAAAAACGACATTTGTGGCATCAATATAATATCTTTGTAGTGGCGAAAGTTCTTGAAGGACAAACTCTTCATTACATTTTAAATACTACTGTTCCTGTTTCTGTTCCTTGGGGACTCTCTGACCTCAACCCACCATAACTGTGAAATGGGTCAATAGTCAATTACATTAGTGAGAGAAGTGAGTGGGAGGCAAGGACCTAATATTAGTATCCACGTAGGAAAAAGACAATGAAACAACATCACTCATCTAGGGAAACCGATTTAAAGGAGCTGAGTGAAAACTACAAATTGATTAGCTTCTTTTGCTTGATAGATAGGAATAGAAGATAATGTTAGAAAAATTACAATAAGTCACTATCCTGTTTAGTCAATTAATTTAGATCCTGAAAATTCATTAGCTTCTCTAATCAAACGTTATTCATAAATAAAAAATAAATAAATTTCTCAAGCAAACTATTCCGAGAGAATATTGTGACATGTGAAGCGTGAAAATGAAAACACGTGATTGGTGAACACGACGCTAATTGACAACACTTTCCCACATGATTGATGGGGCAAATTTTCCCAGATGGGATTCTTTTAAAAAGTATTTCCCCAAATGGGGTGGTTTTGAAAAATTTTACATGAGGGGGTTGTTTTTTACGTAAAATGTATGGGGCTCTTAGCAAACCGCCATTGCCAATAGCGAGTTTGCTGAGCATCTCCCACGTGGCAAGGAAAACGCCACTCGTGATGGCGATTTGATAGGAGCTTGAACTCGCCACCTTTGCTGGCGATTCTGTGCATGGTTTTGGAAATCGCTACTTTGACTGGCGGGTTGGCTTTGCAGGGGGAGGTTCAGGCGTAGGCTAGGCGGTGCAGCTACGGTGCAGGCTGCCGCAGGCGCAGAAGGACTAGAAATCGCCAGTCATGGTGGCGATTTGGTTGTTCAAAAATTTTCTGGCCTATAAAGCAATGTAGGAGGTGCTCCCTTATGTCTGCTTCGTGTTTGAATCCCTTCCCTTCACTCTTCAGTGCATTGCTTCTTCCTTCTCCTGTCATTGTTGTTTGCTTCCAGTGAACTCATTTTATTTTCTTGCTACGGGTTTGTGTTATTGGTAAGTATGCTGTTAACTGATTTTTTTTTGTGATATATATGTTTAAGTATAATTGATATATTAATATTAATTGATAAATTTTTTATGTTGTAGGTGAAGTTTTTGTTCTTCTTTGGCCTACACTTTTTGGTTGCTTTTCTTTAGTACGTATTTGAGGTAAGTTAATTTATTTTTATCTTGTTTGCTATATACTTATATGTTATATACATATATGTTAAATTAATTTTAGTTGAGATATTAATGTTATTTAGGTTATATTTTTGTAAGTTGTAAGTTATTAGCTGTGTTATATATATATGTTAGGTTAGTTTTAGTTAATTTATAAATATTATTTTAAGAATATTAGTTAGGTTAATATACATATGTTAAGTTAGTATTAATTGTGCTTTAGGTTAGTTTTTGATAATATTATTTTGTTTATATTTTATAAATTAGTATGGTATTATTTGTTTTATATATGTGTAGATTTTGGTTAGTATATATATAGTATGTTTGTTTAGTTTAGGTAATAATTTTAAATTTTAAGTAGTATCCTAAAATAATAAAATTATTTGTGTTATAAATATATGTTATAATTTTAGTTGGTATGCAATTATTTGTGTTATAGGTACATTAGTTGTAGTTAATTTGTTAATAGGAATTTGTTTAAGTTTTTTTAATTGATATGTTATTATTATTTGGTTTAGATTTTTTAGATTTGTATGACATTATTTATGTTATATATATAGTATGTTAGGTTTAGTTAGAATGTTGATATTATTTAGTTTATTTTTTTTAATTTTTATTGGAATATATGATACGTTGTTAATAATATATATATATATATATATTGTTTAAATTTTTGTTTCCATTGTATTTTTTGGATTTTTTTAATTTATTTGTGTAATATATGTAATTTAATTTAACTTTTATTTATCGGAAAATAAATTGGTAATTTATTTAAATTTATGTATGTATTTAAATTTTTAATTTTTTTATTTGTATAGTATTTTAGTTAATAATTTAGTTAGTATTTTATGTTTTTTATGTAATTTAATTTATAATTTTGTTAGAATTTTAATATTATTTAGTTTATTTATTTTTAATTTTTATTGGAATATATGATATGTTTTTAATTTTATATATATATATATATATATATATATATATATATTTTTTAAATTTTTGTTTCCATAGTATTTTTTGAATTTATTTTAATTTATTTGTGTAATATATGTAATTTAATTTAAATTTTATTAATTGGAAAATAAATTGGTAATTTATTTAAATTTATGTATGTATTTAAATTTTTAATTTTGTTATTTGTATAGTATTTTAGTTAGTATTTTATGTTTTTTATGTAATTTAATTTATAATTTTTTTAGAATGTTAATATTATTCAGTTTAAAGATTTTTAATTTTGTATATAGTATTTTGTTGTTCAAATTTATGTATTTTGTTATTTAGTGACATTTTAATTAATTTGTTGTAAGTCAAATTAATTTTTTTATGTTAAATTTTTGTTGTCAATTTTTTTTATTATATTTTTTTACAGTATCAATGACATCTTTGTCGTCGTCTTCATCAAGTATACAAATTAAGTCTGGTCCAATAGAAGGAGACGTTTTATGGATGCAACCTAAACATGTTTCAGAACATGTTTGGAATGGGGAACCAGACAGAAAATTACATATTCGACGAGCTGTCCCGATTTATCAAGGTCAAGAAGAGATACCAGAGGAAATTATTTCTCTGCTTTGACAATCTGACTTTTACTGGATAATGAAGATGGGCTACCTCAAAATAAATTCGTCATTAATTACTGCCTTGATTGAAAGATGGAGGCCCGAAACCCATACATTTCACATGAGATGCGGAGAGTATACAATTACTCTTCAAGACGTCTCTGTATTATTAGGTCTGCCTGTTGATGGGGCACCATTAATTGGTCAGACTAATCTTGATTGGAGCGAATTGTGTGAAGAATTGTTGGGCGTCAGACCACAGGAAGGTGAACTTCAAGGCAGTGTGGTAAAATTAAGTTGGCTGACTCACCATTTCTTAGAAATAAATATCCATGATGGTAACGTAGAGCATCTACAAAGATTTACCCGTGCATGGATCCTCAGATTCATAGGAGGTGTTCTATTTGTTGATAAAAGCAGCAGTAAAATTTCCCTAAGGTACCTTCAATTTTACGGAACTTTGAACAGTGCAGCACGTATGTATGGGGACATGTCATGCTTGCTTATTTATTTAGAGAGATGTGCAGCGCAACCGATTACAAAATTAAATCAATCGGAGGTATGTGCATCTTAATCCAAATGTGGGCATGGGAATGCTGCACGACTTTGGCTCCAAAGAGGACTCCTCCTGTACTAGAAAATAAACCACTGGGGCACAGGTTAGTTGTTTTAAAAAAAAATTCATTTGAAAATAATCAATAATGTAACGCGTCGCCACTAATTATTTCATATTTTTTTTTGTAGGTGGCTGCGACGTGGAAACCAACATATTGGCAATGATGATCTAATAGTTTTCCGTCGCAAATTAGATATCATGAAACGACATAAGGTAAGAAGATCATTATGTATTCGTTAAATAATAAATAAAATGTCAAGTTTAAGTCAAAATTAACAATTGTCTTATTGTATGCAGTTTCTGTGGGAGCCTTACACAACAACTGTTTTGTCAATGGTTCCTCCCATTTGTTTGGTTGGTAGTGTGGCGTGGTGCACAGTGGGGCCACTCATTTGTTTCCATGTTGTAGAGTGGCACCAATCCGATAGAGTGTTGCGACAATTTGGAATGCAATAACCTATTCCGGAGTCTCCTTCGCAACCACAGAATATCCATGGGCTAACGCTGAAAGACAAACAAGATGAAAATTGGTTCCAGCTGTTGGCCCTAATGATCAGTCAGTGGAATAATCGAGCTGACTTTAGGGTCGACATTTATCCTCGACAGGAGGGCCTATTGAGTTTTAACTCAGATTACATGGTCTGGTATAGGCGAAAAACAAAGATGTTTGTCGACCAAAACAATGCAAAGACAGCTGCATTGGTATTTATTTCTTTTTAAATATTTAACTTCAATTTTTTTAAAGCATTGACATTAATTTGCTGACCCTAATAATTCCAGGGTGAAGTTGCAGAGACATTGCAGTATATGGTGTCACCACAAGGGCGGAACACATGGACAGTTGATGATTTCGTGCCTTATGTGGAGAAGCTGACAATTTTATCCGAAGAGCAAGAGAGGATCACTGAGCCTGTGGCACATGGTCCAGCATCAGAGCGTCGATTTCCGCCACAACAGTTTCACATGCTTCCGTCCAGTGTCGAAACTCGAGGTTTTGACAGACGAAGGGAGATTGTTCAAGCGGAAGATTTTTCCCAACAAATGGAGCAGCGTGGCCATGGAATGTACTATAGGCCACCAACATTTTCTCAGTATCCTTCTCAGATGTATCAATATCCTTTCGAAGGTCATGACACTGATATGTCTGCAAGCGAACATTCGTATGGTGGTGTTGCGGAAACACCCTCATTTTTCATGGCCGATCATGACCCCTTCGCAGCAACATGATGCCCCAATGGCAACACCTAATGCCCCATTAGCTCCGCAATGGAATGTACCCGGAGCAATACCTGATATGGGTGATTTATTAGGTGTTGATTTGCGTCATGAGTTTTCTGTTGAGGCTGAGCAACAAGGGCGGCGACAGCGGGCAAGAAGAAATCCTGATCGCGAAGCCCGAAGGTGGGATCGACCATGTGGCACAGGCTCACACCATCACGGACACCATAATGACTGATTTTGATGTTTCTATTTAAAATTTGTGTTGTATCTTTGTAATTTGAATTTCAGACTTAATTTATGGTATCTCATAGTACTTGTTATGGAATGTCTTATGGAATTTCATTTTCAATGACTATTTGTTATGGAATCACCATCGCGGACACCATAATGACTATTTTTAAAGTAGACAAATCAAAATAAGTAATGGTACTAACTAACGAAAAACACTAATTTGAACTTCTAAATGAAAAATTAAAGTAGACAAATGAAAATAATTAATGGTACTAACCATAATGACTATTTTTATGTCGCCCATCAAACTAAGTAATGGTTTAGGTTTAGGGGTTAGGGTTAGTGGTTAATGTTTATGAGTTAGGGTTTAGGTTTAGGGGTTAGGGATTAGGTGTAGGGTTTAGCTTTAGGGTTTAGGGTTTAGCTTTAGGGATTAAGGTGTAGGGTTTAGGAGTTAGGGTTTAGGGTGTAGCTTTAGGGGTTACGGTTTAGGGTTTATGGTTTAGCTTTAGGGGTTAGGGTCTAGGGTGTAGGGTTAGGGTGTAGGGTGTAGGGTTAGGGTTTATGGTTTAGGGTTTGGGTTTAGGGTTTACCTTTAGGGGTTAGGGTTTATGTTTAGGAGTTAGGGTTTAGCTTTAGGGGTTACAGTTTAGGGTTTAGGGTTTAACTTTAGGGGTTAGGGTTTGGGGTTTAGATTGAGGGGTTAGGGTTGGGGTTGGGGTTTTGTGTGAGGTGTTAGGGTTTATGGTTATTGTTTAGGGTTTGGGGTGTTAGGGGTTAGGGGATAGGTTTAGGGGTTAGGGATTACCTTTAGGGATTAGGGTTTAGCGTTAGGGATCGACCATGTGGCACAGGCTCACACCATCACGGACACCATAATGACTGATTTTGATGTCTCTATTTAAAATTTGTGTTGTATCTTTGTAATTTGAATTTCAGACTTAATTTATGGTATCTCATAGTACTTGTTATGGAATGTGTTATGGAATTTCGTTTTTAATGACTATTTGTTATGGAATCACCATCGCGGACACCATAATGATTATTTTTAAAGTAGACAAATCAAAATAAGTAATGGTACTAACTAACGACAAACACCAATTTGAACTTCTAAATGAAAAATTAAAGTAGACAAATGAAAATAATTAATGGTGCTAACCATAATGACTATTTTTATGTCGCCCATCAAACTAAGTAATGGTTTAGGTTTAGGGGTTAGGGTTAGTGGTTAATGTTTATGAGTTAGGGTTTAGGTTTAGGGGTTAGGGATTAGGTGTAGGGTTTAGCTTTAGGGTTTAGGGTTTAGCTTTAGGGATTAAGGTGTAGGGTTTAAGAGTTAGGGTTTAGGGTGTAGCTTTAGGGGTTACGGTTTAGGGTTTATGGTTTAGCTTTAGGGGTTAGGGTCTAAGGTGTAGGGTTAGGGTGTAGGGTGTAGGGTTAGGGTTTATGGTTTAGGGTTTGGGTTTAGGGTTTACCTTTAGGGGTTATGGTTTAGGTTTAGGAGTTAGGGTTTAGCTTTAGGGGTTACAGTTTAGGGTTTAGGGTTTAACTTTAGGGGTTAGGGTTTGGGGTTTAGATTGAGGGGTTAGGGTTGGGGTTGGGGTTTTGTGTGAGGTGTTAGGGTTTATGGTTATTGTTTAGGGTTTGGGGTGTTAGGGGTTAGGGGATAGGTTTAGGGGTTAGGGATTACCTTTAGGGATTAGGGTTTAGCGTTAGGGATCGACCATGTGGCACAGGCTCACACCATCACGGACACCATAATGACTGATTTTGATGTCTCTATTTAAAATTTGTGTTGTATCTTTGTAATTTGAATTTCAGACTTAATTTATGGTATCTCATAGTACTTGTTATGGAATGTGTTATGGAATTTCGTTTTTAATGACTATTTGTTATGGAATCACCATCGCGGACACCATAATGATTATTTTTAATGTAGACAAATCAAAATAAGTAATGGTACTAACTAACGACAAACACCAATTTGAACTTCTAAATGAAAAATTAAAGTAGACAAATGAAAATAATTAATGGTGCTAACCATAATGACTATTTTTATGTCGCCCATCAAACTAAGTAATGGTTTAGGTTTAGGGGTTAGGGTTAGTGGTTAGTGGTTAGTGTTTAGGTGTTAGGGTTTAGGTTTAGGGTTAAGGTTTAGGGGTTAGGGATTAGCTTTAGGGTTTTGGGTTTGCGGTTAGGGTTTAGGGATTAGGTGTAGGGTTTAGATTTAGGGGTTAGGGTTTGGGGTTTAGTGTTTAGGGTCTAGCTTTAGGGGTTAGGGTTTAGGGTTTAGGAGTTAGGGTTTATGGTGTAGCTTTAGGGGTTACAGTTTAGGGTTTAGGGTTTAGGGTTTAGCTTTAGGGGTTTGGGTTTAGGGTGTAGGGTGCAGGGTTAGGGTTTAGGGTTTAGGTTGTATGGTTTTGGCTTATGGTTTAGGGTTAGGGTTTACCTTTAGGGTTTAGGGTTTAGGTTTAGGAGTTAGGGTTTAGCTTTAGGGGTTACGGTTTATGGTTTAGGGTTTAGGGGTTAGGGTTGGGGTTTAACTTTAGGGTTTAGGGTTTAGCTTTAGGGGTTTGGGTTGGGGGTTGGGGTTTAGTGTGAGGTGTTAGGGTTTAGGGTTATTGTTTAGGGTTTGGGGTGTTAGGGGTTAGGGGATAGGTTTAGGGGTTAGGGATTACCTTTAGGGGTTAGGGTTTAGCATTAGGGACCGACCGTGTGGCATAGGCTCACACTATCACGGACACCATAATGACTGATTTTGATGTGTCTATTTAATATTTGTGTTTTATCTTTGTAATTTGAATTTCAGACTTAATTTATGGTATCTCATAGTACTTGTTATGGAATGTGTTATGGAATTTCATTTTCAATGACTATTTGTTTTGGAATCACCATCGTAGACACCATAATGACTATTTTTAAAGTAGACAAATCAAAATAAGTAATGGTACTAACTAACGACAAACACCAATTTGAACTTCTAAATGAAAAATTAAAGTAGACAAATGAAAATAATTAATGGTACTAACCATAATGACTATTTTTATGTCGCCCATCAAACTAAGTATTGGTTTAGGTTTAGGGGTTAGGGTTAGTGGTTAGTGTTTAGGAGTTAGGGTTTAGGTTTAGGGTTTATGGTTTGCGGTTAGGGTTTAGGGATTAGGTGTAGGGTTTAGCTTTAGGGGTTAGGGTTTGGGGTTTAGTGTTTGGGATTTAGCTTTAGGGGTTAGGGTTTAGGGTTTAGGAGTTAGGTTTTAGGGTGTAGCTTTTGGGGTTACGGTTTAGGGTTTAGGGTTTAGCTTTAGGGGTTTGGGTTTAGGGTGTAGGGTGTAGGGTAGGGTTTGGGTTTAGGGTTAGGGTTTAGGGTTTACCTTTAGGGGTTAATGTTTAGGTGTAGGAGTTAGGGTTTAGCTTTAGGTGTTACGGTTTAGGGTTTAGGGTTTGGATTTAGGGGTTTAGTGTGAGGGGTTAGGGTGGGGGGTTGGGGTTTAGTGTGAGGTGTTAGGGTTTAGGGTTATTGTTTAGGGTTTGGGGTGTTAGGGGTTATGGGATAGGTTTAGGGGTTAGGGATTACCTTTAGGGGTTAGGGTTTAGCGTTAGGGGTTATGGTTTAGGGTTTAGGGTTTGGCTTTAGGGGTTAGGGTTTGGGGTTTAGTGTGAGGGGTTAGGGTTGGGGGTTGGAGTTTAGTGTGAGGTGTTAGGGTTTAGGGTTATTGAGTAGGGTTTAGGGTGTCAGGGGTTAGGGGATAGGTTTAGGGGTTAAGGATTAGCTTTAGCGGTTAGGGTTTGGGGTCTAGTCGTAGGGTTAGGGTTTAGGTTTAGGTTTTAGGGTTTATGGTTTGGGTTGATGTTTATATTTTTAACTAAGTCCATAGTTCATCATTGTAGATAGTTCTCCTTTAGTATCAATTTGATTACCCTTAAACAACTAAGTCCATAGTTCATCATTGTAGATAGTTCTCCTTTATTATCAATTTCAATACCCTTAAACAACTAAGTCCATAGTTCATCATTGTATATAGTTCTCCTTTAATATAAACAATAATTAAAGTAGACAAATGAAAATAAGTAATGGTACTAAATAACGAAAAATTCAATACATTGATGAGAACTTAAACAAATACAAGTCACTCGACTAACATACATAAATCAATGATTTGAACAACTCCCATGCTCAAATTGCATTGGACAGCGACGCCTGTTATGCCCTTCGGCTCCACATCTACTACATTTTGTTCGGTGCTCAGATGGTTCGACCCAATCCATCTCATTCCTTATCCTTGTTGATTTTGGGCGACCTTTCGCACGAATTGTAGTTGGGTCAGGGATAAGTGTCCATGCCTCATCAGAAGGAGGAATAGCCGCTTCATTCCCAAGAGGCCACCATTGTGCGGTGTAAGCTTTTAAGATGTGCTCATTTGTGTAAACAACATCTATATATTGGTAGTAGTTCATGCTCACGTAACCACAAGCTGCAATAATGTGTGAACATGGATAGTGAAGCGTAGAATACCTTCCGCATTGACAATGATGACCATTCATGTTAACTGCCCACTTTTGTCCGCCATGTTGCGTTATAGGGTTGAAGGTCTCCTCTACTTCAAACCTTATGGAGTATATATCATACACGTGAACGATGTGCGTACAAGCTTGTTCTTGATTTTTCCTCAGTTCTTTAACAAGCTTTGAACAATATACTTGTCCTTCATTTAACTGTCTCAGGGCTTGGAGGCCACACTCAACAAAGTACTTTCGACACCTACTGTACGTTGATTTCACCAATGCTGTTATGGGAATGTTGCGACAATCCTTTAAAACCTTATTGATGCATTCTGAGAGGTTCGTTGTCATGTGGCCATATCGACATCCTTCTCTATCGTAAGCCATCGACCATTTTTCCTTAGAAATGCGATCAATCCATGTTGCTATGGCTAGACTCAGTTCATGAAATTTTTCTAAATTTTGATAAAAAAATATGCTTGCAAGGAGTGTAGGCTACATAAAATTAGTTATGAATAACAATTTTAAGTATAAATGAAAGTAAAATAAACGTGACCATCAAATATGAAATCTTACCCAATTTCTTCAACATTTCTTTTTGTTTGGCATTATTGAATTTTCGATTGAAGTTGCTTGCTATGTGTCGCACGCACTAGACATGATAACCGTGGGGAGGTTGCCAGCCAAGTGCTTCGTTAGCGACAACGAACTTTATACTCGCGTGCCGATCAGATATCAGACAAATACCATTTTTATCTGTGACATGTTCACGAAAGTGTGCCAAAAACCATGACCACGCTGTCAACGTCTCACCTTCGACCACCGCGAATGCTAGAGGAAGGACACCACCATTTCCATCTTGTGAAGTGGCCATTAAGAGGGTCCCACAGTATTTGTCGTACAAAAGTGTGCCGTCAACTTGTATGATTGGCTTACAGTACTTGAAAGCCTTTTTACATTGGCCAAAAGTCCAAAAAACTCTATGAAATTGGCGGTGTTCGCGACTAACCGTATTTCCAACGATAAAATCGTCATGTAGTATTTGAAAATACGATCCAGGAGAATGATTTTGCATGTGTGTTAGCCACGACGAAAGTTTCGCATATGACTCATCCCAATCGCCATATTTAATAGCAATGGCTTTCTGTTTCGCCAACCAAGCTTTTTTGTACGACACCTTGTACGCAAATTGACTATTAATCCTCTCTTGAATCAATGAAATTTTGATCGATGGATCTTCTCTGATCATGCCTGTGAATAGAATAACAAAATTTAAATGACAATTAAGGCTAAACAATAACATAATATGAACATAAAATACGTACCTACTACACAAGTGGCAATTAAATCTGAATCAAGTTTCTCATGATCTTGCATCATGGTCATATTGAGACATGTGTGTGGTCCACCCCATTGAGTGACTTTCCATGAATCATTTTTTTTAGATAGAATTGCCCTCATATAGAAAGGGCAAGGACAATCTGCATTTTTATTCAAGCAACAAACCACATACTTGTCCCATTTGCTTTCAACCACTTTGAAACTTTGATGCACCTTCATAACATATTGTTTGACCGCATTCTTGACCGCATCTTTACTATCAAATTCCATGCCAACATATAATTCTTGGCCAACATTAAAACTGGATGGCATCTCCAAACCACAAATGTCCTCCTCATCAGGATGACTCCAGTTGATATTATTATAATACAAAGCATCATTCCAAAATGGATTCTGAATTCCTTGTACACCTTATAGTCCAAAAAAATAATTCAAATCATACTTATTTGGCCTTTAATACAATTGTCGTGAAATAATAAATGTATGGACATATTTTTTAAGAGGAAATTATACCTTCTGTTGGGTGAATAATTCTTACTGGTGGAATCATGTTGGGGACTTCATTGTCTGTATCTGATATACCGTCAACACTATCATCTTCGTCTAAAGACTCTTCAACGTATGAGTTAGACACAAGATAATCATCATCATCATGATCATCATCTTCGTCAAGATGTAAATTGCTCATATTTGTTGGCGGTTATGTGTCATCATTAGATAAATAATTTCCACATGATATAAGGGAATTTGCAGAATGAAACATTGAACCACCAGCCACATCCTTTTCTATGTACAATTCTAGAATTGACATTTCTTGTTGTTGTTTAAAACTTTCCAGCATCGTTTCAATGTCTTCGTCATCGCAAATTTGCAAGGCAATATATTTTCTTGACACTAAAAATCTACAACTGATAGCAGAAATAATTTCATTATTTTGTAACTTTACCTTGTCTCCAATTTTTTTCTTCAAAGCATTGAAACTAATTCCACGTTTAATCTGAATCGCTTTTTTACTGCCTTCAAATATTACACCATCATTATCTTCATATACCCTTCCATTGAAATACAACACTGTTATAACCGAATTCATCGTGTACCTACAAAAACAATATTTTAATTAATTATTCATAATAAATTCAAAATAGTAAAATGTAATGACAAAAAGTCTCATGAAGCAAATTTCAACCTTATGCAGACAAATTTAAATCTCAAGAACGCTCACACTTTTTCAAAGCTGAAATCTAGTTTTTAATATACACCAACACTGAAGAAATTTAATTAAAAATTTCATGACACAAATCATTTTACTGGAAACTAGTTTTAATTAAAAATTACTTAAAAAAATTATAATACAAATTATTTTATTGGAAACTAAGAAATAAAATAAACTTACTTAAAAAAATTACTTGAAAGCTGAAATCTAGTTTTAATTAAAAATTACTTAAAAAAATTATAATACAAATTATTTTACTGCAAACTAAGAAATAAAAAAAATTACTTAAAAAAAATTACTTGAAAGTTGAAATCTAGTTTTAATTAAAAATTACTTAAGAAAAATTATAATACAAATTATTTTACTGCAAACTAAGAAATAAAAAAAATTACTTAAAAAAATTACTTGAAAGCTGAAATCTACTTTTAATTAAAAATTACTTACAAAAATTATAATAAAAATTATTTTACTGCAAACTAAGAAATAAAAAAAATTACTTCAAAAAATTACTTGAAAGCTGAAATCTAGTTTTAATAAAAAATTACTTAAAAAATTATAATAAAAATTATTTTACTGCAAACTAAGAAATAAAAAAAATTACTTAAAAAAATTACTTGAAAGCTGAAATCTACTTTTAATTAAAAATTACTTAAAAAAAATTATCATACAAATTATTTTACTTGAAACTACAAAATAAAATATAAAACTAATTTAATTATAAAACTAATAAAAACTATACATTCAAACTGCTATAAAAAATTACTTACATAAAATTATAACACAAATTATTAATTTCGAAAAATGAACGTATTATTTTGACTTTCAAAAAAGGAACGTATTATCAATTATAATTTTTTTGAATACATATAAGAACATATTATTTTTACTTCCAAAAAAGGAACGTATTATTTTTTAAGTAATAATATAATTAATTTACACTAATAATGTTTTCATATTTAATTTATTAAAAAAACTTTAGTAACCTATAAATAAAGTAGTATGTTTAAATTTAACATAACTTCAAAATGCACGTTTTTATTCTAGTCAGACATAACCTATATTAATGATACTAAAAAATTTGTTGTATGGTAAGTATTATTGTTTTTTTTCCTCCTTGTGAATAACACAATAAACGAATTTATTATGAAAATTTTAAAATAATGCAAACATGGATAGTAACTGTGTGAAGTTGAGCGCAAAATCAAACAAGGGCATCTGCATGTGTAATGGGCACCAATCGTTATGGATGGATTCAAATCTTTAAGCCTCAAATATCAAACCTTATGCAGATAAATCCCTAAACACTCACAGTTTTGAAAAAAAAATTATAACACAAATTATAGCCTGATTCAAATATTTAAAACTGAACAAGCAAATACAAAACTTTATGCGGAATTCCTAAACACTCACAATTTTAAAAACTGAAATCTCAGTACACAGCAACGTTGAGATGAATTTCGCGTATATAAAGCTCTTAAATCTGAGTACACAGCAACGTTGAAGAAGCAAATACAAAGCGAAATTCCTAAACACTCACAATTTTAAAAACTGAAATCTGAGTACACAGCAACGCTGAGATGAATTTTGCATATATATAGCCCTTAAATCGCCATCAGCAGTGGCTAATCCTTGTGCCCTAACTCGCTGATGGGAGTTGCAACTTGCCCTTAACTCGCCAATGGCAGTTGCAACTCCCCTTTATCTGAAAAAGCTGAAAAAACATGCCTCCTGAAAGCAAACCTCATGAAAAGAAAACCTGCAAAAGCAAAACCGTCAGTTTGACTGGCGGTTTACTTACCCGTGCCCAGACTCGCCAGCAGAGGTGGCGAGTTCAAGCTCCTATCAAATCGCCATCACGAGTGGCGTTTTCCTTGCCACGTGGGAGATGCTCAGCAAACTCGCCATTGGCAATGGCGGTTTGCTAAGAGCCCCATGCATTTTACGTAGAAAACAACCCCCTCACGTAAAATTTTTCAAAACCACCCCATTTGGGGAAATACTTTTTAAAAGGACCCCATCTGGGGAAATTTGCCGATTGATGGCAAATGACTAATGCCCCCCCCCTTGTGTCACTACTTGGCAAATTTCCAAAAATGGTTCCATTTTGTAAACTTATTCCCTCAAATGGGGTCCTTTTGGAACAATTTCTGGCATGGTGCTCTTTTCTACGTGGGTTGCATGCATTTTGGATGTAAAACGCAAGTTCGAATGTCGACTTCGTGGGCAGAAGACACGTGGAAGCCCAACCCGCCAGTGCTGCTGGCGACTTCACGTGGAAGCGTGTCCCGCCAGCTTTGCTGGCGACTTCATCCCTGTGCTGAAATCGCAGCTTTGACTGGCGATTTCCGAGGCTACCAGGCTAGGGTGCAGGACGCACAGAAGCCATTTCCGAGGGAGCTACAGACTGCAGCTGCAGGGCGCAGAGAAGCAGGGAATCACCAGTTTGACTGGCGATTTTGCTGAGGTCCCTAAACCGCCAACACCACCTGCGATTTGCTTTCCTTAAATCCCCCCTTCTCCCGTAGACCATCACGCGAAAAAAACGCAGAAAAAACATAAGTGTTGTTGCTGTTCGTGTGTCTTAGAGCATCCACGCATGAAAGAAAGAGGAAGCTAGAGGAAGCTGTTGGCGTTTCTGTTTGAGAAGCTTTCTCCCAAAACAAATTGAGTTGTAGTGTTTTCAGAGTTAGTAAGTTTGTTTAATTAAAATTTTATTTTATTTATATTCTGATTATAATTAGTAATGTATGTTATTAGTTTTGTATCTTAAGCTAGCTTTAGTTAGAAATAGTTTTGTACAATAAATTTATTTTTATTTTTAGTTTTAGTTTTAAATAATATTAGGTTTAGGTTTAGTTAAATATATTTATTTTATTTGTATTCTGATTATAATTAGTAATGTATGTTATTAGTTTTGTATTTTAAGTTAGTTTTAGTTAGAAATGATAAATTAAGTTTAGTTTGATAATTAGGTTTAGGTTTAGGTTTAGTTAAATATATTTAAATTTTCTATGCTAATTTAGGTTTATATGATACATTGTATAAATTTTTTATGTTAGATTACATTAGATTAGTTGTAGGTTTAGTTTTAGTGAAATATATTTAAATTTTTTATGGTAGATTATGTTAGATTAGTTTTCTATGATAGATTAGTTTTCTATATGAGATTTATATGATATTAGGTTTAGTTCTAATTTTACATGATAAATTACATTAATTTTGTATATATATTATGTTGATCATTAATTTTGTATATATATTATGTTGATTTTTGTTGGTAAATATATATATTACGTTATATATTACATTACATTAAATATATATATTATGTTATATATTTAAAGTTATAGTTAGTTAGTTTTTGTAGGTAAATATATATTACGTTATATATTACATGATATTAAATATATATATTACGTTATATATTTATATTTAGTTAGTTTTATTTTTAAATGATAATCTATGTTATTTATTTAAATTTGTCTTTACTTAGTTTTAATTAAAAATGATAAATTATGTTATTTAAAAAAAATTGTGTTTAGTTAGTTTTAGTTTTAAATGCTAAATTAGGTTTAATTTGATAATTTAAATTATTTAGTGTAGGTTTAGTTTTAATTACAAATATTTAAATTTGCTATGCTAGGTTAGTTATATAATTTTGTATATATATATATTATATAAATTTATGGCTGTAAATATATATATATATATATATATATATATATATATATATGATGTTATTTTTTAAAATTTATTTTTGCATGTAATTTATTTTATTTACGGAATAGATTTAAATAATTTTTTATATATTTAAATAAATTTTTATATTTCACTTATGCTATATATTTAAATTTTGTTATATATTTAAATAAATTCTTTATATATTTTGTTATTTATTAAAATTTAAATTGTGTGGGATATATAATTAATTATTTTATTGTAAATGTAGTTAGTTTTATTTCTTTATAACTAATGTATAAATTATTAAGTGAATTTATTGTATTATATTTTTTTTGCAGTATCAATGGCATCTTCGTCATCATCTTCATCAAATATTAAAATTAAGTTTGGTCCGATTGATGGAGACGTATTATGGATGCAAGCTAAGTATGTTTCAGAACATGTTTGAAACGGGGAAGAAGACCGCAAATTACTCATAAGACGAGTTGTCCCCACGTATCAAGGGGAAGAAGAAATTCCAAAGGAAATTAGTCCTCTTCTTCGGCAATGCGGTTTTTATTGGATAATCAAGATGGACTATTTAAAAATAAATGTTTCATTAATTACTGCTTTGATTGAAAGATGGAGGCCCGAAACACATACGTTTCACATGAGATGTGGAGAGTGTACGATTACCCTTCAAGATGTCTCAGTATTATTAGGTATGCGTGTTGACAGGACACCATTAATTGGTCAAACTAATCTTGATTGGGCTGAATTGTGTGAAGAATTATTGGGAGTCAGGCCACAGGAAGGTGAACTCCAAGGGACTGTCGTTAAATTAAGCTGGCTGGCTCATCATTTTTCACACATCAATAACCATGACGGGAACGTAGAACAATTACAAAGGTTTACCCGTGCATGAATTCTTAGATTCATAGGAGGAGTCCTATTTATTGACAAAAGCAGCAGCAAAGTTTCCCTACGGTATCTACAATTTTTACGGGACTTTGAGCAGTGCAGCACGTATGCATAGGGACCTGCCGTGCTTGCCTATTTATATAGAGAGATGTGCAGCGCCACCGATTACAAAATTAAATCAATCGGAGGTATGTGCATCTTAATCCAAATGTGGGCATGGGAACGATGCACGACTTTGGCTCCAAAGAGGACTCCTCCCGTGATACAAAATAAGCCACTCGGACACAGGTTAGTTGTTTTAAAAATAAGATTTCATTTGAATAGGTCTAATAATGTAACGCGTGTCCACTGATGATTTCATATTTTTGTTAGGTGGTTGCGACGTGGAAATCAGCATATTGGGAATGATGATCTAATTGTATTTCGTCGCAAGTTGGATATCATGAAACGACATGAGGTAAGAAGATCGTAATGAATTCGTTAAACAATTAATAATATGTCATGTTTAAGTGAAAATTAACAACTTTGTTATTGTATGCAGTTTCTGTGGGAGCCTTACACAGCAACTGTTATGTTGTTGTTGCCTCCGATATGTTTGGTTGGTAGCGTAGTGTGGTGCACGGTGGTGCCACAAATTTGTTTCCATGTTGTTGAGTGGCACCAACCTGATAGAGTGTTGCGACAATTTGGAATGCAACAACCTATTCCGGAGTGTCCTTCGCAACCACTAAATATCCATGGGCTAACACTGAAAGGCAAACAATCTGAAAATTGGTTCCAGCTGTTGGCCCCAATGATCAGTCAATGGAATAATCGAGCTGAGTTTAAGGTCGACGTGTATCCTCGACAGGAGGGCCTATTGAGTTTTAACTCCAACTACATGGTGTGGTATAGGCGAAAAACAAAGATGTTTGTCGACCCAAACAATGCTAACACAGCTACATTGGTATTAATTTTTTTTTTCAATTTTTCACTTCAATTTATTTTTTAAAGCATGGGAATTAATGTGTGAACCCTAATAATTGCAGGCTGAAGTTGCGGAGACATTACAGTATATGGTATCACTGCAAGGGAGGAACACATGGACAGTTGATGATCTCGTGCCTTATGTGGAGAAGATCACGATTTTATCGGAAGAGCAAGAGAGAATCATTGAGCCGGCGGCACATGGTCCAACATCAGAGCGTCGATTCCCACCGCAGCAGTTTCACATGCTTCAGTCAAGTGTTGAAACTCGTGGATTTGATAGACGAAGGGAGGCTGTGGAAGCGCAAGAATATGACAAACAAATTGAGGAGCATGGCCATGGAATGTATTACACGCCACCAACATTTGCGGAGTATCCTTCACAGATGTATCAGTATCCATTCCAAGGTCATCACACTGATATGTCTGCAAGCTCACATTCGTTTGGTGGTGTTGTGGAAACACATCCTCATTTTTCATGGCCGACTATGACTCATACACAACAACATGATGCCCCAATGGCCACACTTGATGCCCCATTAGCTCCGCAATGGAATGTACCCGGAGCAATACCTGATATGGGTGACTTATTAGGTGTTGATTTGCGTCAGGAGTTCTCTGCTGAGGCTGAGGAAGTACAAGCAGCGAGGCATCGTGGCAGAAGAAATCCTGATCGTCAAGCGCGAAGATAGGATCGACCATGTGGCACATCCTCACGTCACCATGGACAAGATAATGAATGATTTTAATGTCTCTGCTTATATTTGTTGTTTTATGTTTGTGATTTGACTTTGACACTTAATGTATGGTATCATATTTATTAAGGTTTACTAATGTGTACACTTGGCTTTGGGGTTAGTTTTAGGGTTTAGGGTTTAGGGTTAGGGTTTATGGTTGTCTTTTTAACTAATGAATTCATTGAACCCCACAAATAAGTAATGTATACAAACCAAAATAAGTAATGTACACAAACCAAAATAAGTAATGTTATTAACTAACAAATTCATTCAACCCGACAAATTTAATACATTTAAGAGAACTTAAACAAATACAAGTCACTTCACTAACATACATAAATCAATGATTTAAACAACTCCCATGCTTAGATTGCATTGGACAGCGATGCTTGTTATGCCCTTCGGCTCCACATCTACTACATTTTTGTCGGTGCTCAGATGGTTCGACCCAATCCATCTCATTCCTTATCCTTGTTGATTTGGCCGACCTTTCGCACGAATTATAGTTGGGTCAGGGATAAGTGTCCATGCGTCATTAGAAGGAGGAATAGCCGCTTCATTCCCAAGAGGCCACCATTGTGCGGAGTAAGCTTTTAAGATGTGTTCATTTGTGTAAACAACATCTATATATTGGTAGTAGTTCATGCTCACATAACCACAAGCTGCAATAATGTGTAAACATGGATAGTGAAGCGCAGAATACCTTCCGCATTGACAATAATGACCATTCAAGTTAAATGCCCACTTTTGTCCGCCACGTTGCGTAATAGGATTGAAGGTCTCCTCAACTTCAAACCTTGTGGAGTGGATATGATACACGCGAACGATGTGCGAACAAGCTTGTTCTTGATTTTTTCTAAGTTCTTTAACAAGCTTTGAACAATAGACTTGTCCTTCATTTAACTGTCTTTGGGCTTGGTAGCCACGCTCAACAAAGTATTTTCGACACCTACTGTACGTTGATTTGACCAATGCTGTTATGGGAATGTTGCGACAATCCTTCAAAACCTTATTGATACATTCTGAGAGGTTGGTTGTCATGTGGCCATATCGACGTCCTTCTCTATCATAAGCCATCGTCCATTTTTCTTTTAAAATTCGATCAATCCATGTTGCTATGGTTGGACTCAGTTCACAAAATTTTTCTAGATTTTGATCAAAAATGTGCTTGCAAGGAGTGTAGGCTGCATAAAATTATTTATGAATAACAATTTTAAGTATATATCAAAGTTAAATAAACGTGACCATGAAATATGAAATCTTACCCAATTTCTTCAACATTTCTTTTTGTTTGGCATTATTGAATTTCCGATTGAAGTTGCTTGCTATGTGTCGCACGCAGTAGACATGATAACCGTGGGGAGGTTGCTAACCAAGTGCTTCGTTAGCGACAGCGGACTTTATACTCGCGTGTTGATCAGATATCAGACAAATACCATTTTTATCTGTGACGTATTCACGCAAGTGTGCCAAAAACCATGACTACGCTGTCAATGTCTCACCTTTGACCACCGCGAATGCTAGAGGAAGGACACCACCATTTCCATCTTGTGATGTTGCCACTAAGAGGGTCCCACGGTATTTTCCATACAAATGTGTCCCGTCAACTTGTATGATTGGCTTACAGTACTTGAAAGCCTCTTTACATTGGCCAAAAGTCCAAAAAACTCTATGAAACTGGCGATGTTCACGACTAACCGTATTCCCAACGATAAAATCGTCATGTAGTATTTGAAAATGTGATCCAGGGGAATGATTTTGCATGTGTGTTAGCCATGATCCAAGTTTCGCATATGACTCATCCCAATCGCCATATTCAATTGCAATGGCTTTTTGTTTTGCCAACCAAGCTTTTTTGTATGACACCTTGTAGGCAAATTCACTGTTAATCCTCTCTTGAATCAAAGAAATTTTTATTGATGGATCTTCTCTGATCATGCCTGTCAATAACATAACAAAATTTAAATGACAATTAACAAAAAAATAACATAATATGAACATAAAATACGTACCTACTACACAAGTGGCGATTGAATCAGAATCAAGTTTCTCGTGATCTTGTGTGATGGTCATATTCAGACATGTGTGTGGTCCACCCCATTGTATGACTTTCCACGTATCTGTTTTTTTAGATAAAATTGCCCTCATATAGAAAGGGCAAGGACACTCTGCACTTTTATTCAAGCAACAAACCATATACTTGTTCGATTTGCTTCCAACAACTTTAAAACTTTGATGCACCTTCATAACATATTGTTTGACTGCATTTTTGACCGCATCTTTATTATCAAATTCCATGCCAACATATAATTCTTGGCCAATATTAAAGGTCGACGGCATCTCCAAACCGCAATTGTCCTCCTCATCAGGATAACTCCAGTTGATAATGTTATAATGCAAAGCACATTCCGAAATGGATTTTCAATCCGTTGTGCACCTAACAGTTCAAAATAAAAATTCAAATCATACTTATTTAGCATTAAATAGAATTTCCATCAAATAATAAATGTATTGTCTAATTTTTTTGTACAGTAAATTATACCTTCTACTGGGTGAACAATCCTTACTGGTTGAGGAATGTTGGTGACTTCATCGTCGGTATCAGATATACCGTCAACACTGTCATCTTCGTCTAAAGACTCTTCTACGTATGAGTTAGACACAAGATAATCATCATCATCATCATCATCATCATCATCATCGTCTTCGTCAATATGTAAATTGCTCATATTTCTTGTCGATTGTGTCTCATCATTAGATAAATAATTTCCACATGATGTAAGCGAATTTGCAGAATGAAACATTGAACCACCAGCCACATCCTTTTCTATATACAATTCCAGAACTGACATTTGTTCTTGTTGTTTAAAACTTTCCAACATCATTTCAACGTCTTTGTCATCACAAATTTGCAAGACAATATATTTTCCTGACACTAAAAATCTACAACTGATAGCAGAAATAATTTCATTATTTTGTAACTTTACCTTATCTCCAATTTTTTTCTTCAAAGCATTGAAACTAATTCCACGTTTAATCTGAATGACTTTTTT
Source organism: Glycine soja (assembly GCF_004193775.1). Taxonomy (NCBI): domain Eukaryota; kingdom Viridiplantae; phylum Streptophyta; class Magnoliopsida; order Fabales; family Fabaceae; genus Glycine; species Glycine soja. The sequence goes on along the minus strand of NC_041017.1, from coordinate 24,709,192 downwards.
ACTGCCTTCAAATATTACACCATCATTATCTTCATATACCATTCTATTGAAATACAACACTGTTATAACTGAATTCATCGTGTACCTACAAAAACAATATTTTAACACATCAAATAATTTATAAAATGGGTATCACAAAAAAAATTTGCTGGAACTTCAAAATAAAACTTTATTTTAAAAAAATATTTCACTTCAAATCAATTTCACGTTAAGACACTTTAAATAATTAAGATGTAGTAATTTTAATGTAGTAATTTTAAACTAATCAAGATGTAATCAAAATTATTAATTTTAAATAAATTTAACGTCAACACACTTAAATAAGACACAATTTTATAAAACTTTAAATCCTAACTAATAAAATGTAATCACAAAAGGTTCCTTTATTGGAACTTCACATTCAATTTTTGTTTTAAAAAAATTTAATTAACCATTTCAAGATACTAATTTTAAAGACAAAATAAAATACATCATACTTCATATTGGAATTTTTTTCTGCCCTAACATACTTACTATAAATAAATATAATGCCAAAAAAAATTTATTTTAAACACCATTCAACTTCAACGCTTATAAATTTTTAACACACACCAACAAACCATAAACATAAACCTAATCTAATTAAAAAATTACTACAACTTCATATTAAAAAAAAATTACACTCAAAATACTTACTTCAAATAAATATGATGCTATAAATATTTTTTATTTTAAACACAGTTAAAAGTATAATATTCAATAATTTTTAACACACTAACAAAGCATCAACGCTAACCTAATTAAAAAGTACAGTATTAAGTTAAAAGTTAAAATATTTTTTCCGCACTCCAAATATTTTCTTGAAATAAAAATGATGACAGAAAATTTAGGGTTTTACATACAGTGGAACCCATACACAATATGACATATAAAACTAATTTATTTGAACCCATACACAAATTTTTAACATAGACAATATTGATAAAAATCATTTTATTTTACATACACAAATTTTTAACATAGAGAATATTGATAAAAAAAATTTATTTTACATACACAAATTTTTAACATAGAGAATATTGATAAAAAAAATTTATTTTACATACACAAATTTTTAACATACATAATATTGATCAATTTACTTAAACTCATACACAAAGTTTCAACACAAACGAATAGGCATATGACATATAAAACTGATTTATAAAAAAATTAATTCAACAAAATATTTGATGCTAGCAGTTGCTTGGTTGGGACTTTCAAACCTTCAATAAAACTTTGAAGATTGATAAATTTAAACAACGAGGCAAATTTCGACGATTTTGAAAACTTCTCAAGAACACGCACTGAAAACTGGAAGCAAATCACTGAAATGGTAAGTTTTATAAACACTGAGGACGTATATAAAGGCCTCAGCAATGTGCAAATCGCCATTGATATGGGCGATTTCCATGGCCTAAGTCGCTAGACCAACTGGCAACTCTCCCCTAAGCCCAAGAAGTCAAAAAGCACCTGCACCCACGTCCTGCACGTCCTGCACTGCGTTCTGCACCCCTAGCTGCTAGCCTCGGAAATCGCCAGTTAGAGCTGCGATTTTTGCACAGCCATGAAGTCGCCAACAGTGCTGGCGGGACAAGCTTCCACGTGAAGTCGCCAGCAGCACTGGCGGGTTGGGCTTCGACGTGTCTTCTGCCCATGAAGTCACCATTCGAGCTTGCGTTTTGCATGCAAAATGCATGCAGCCCACGTAGAAAAGAGCACCATGCCGGAAATTGTTCCAAAAGGACCCCATTTGGGGAATAAGTTTGCAAAAGGGAACCATTTTGGGAAATTTGCCTCACTACTTACCAAAACTAGAGAATGACTTTCGCATGGGATAACAACTCTCCAACTACAGTTCTTCATAATTTTCTCTTCACAATATTTCACACAAACGCACCAGTGCTCTGTGCTTATTTATAAGACATATGAATAAATTAATTTATTTTTTATTATAAAACTTTATTTCATTTCTTTCTTCATTAATTTTTTATTAAAATATTCTTATTTACTTTAATAATGAAATGTTACTTTGAATTGTCATTTTCTAAAATTAAAGAAGATAAATAATTTTCCATTAATGTTAAAGGCAAATTTAAGAAAATAGTATAGTTAAAGACAAATTTAATGTTAGCACACATATTAACTAATTTTTGTTAGTATGTAAAAGTATTAGATGTTGGGATAAATACCCACTTAGTCCCTGTATTTTGTAGGCACTGACAATTTCGTCCCTATAATATGAAAATAGTCAATTTAGTTCATAAATATGTAAATATATTCATAATTTAGTTTGACTGTCAAGTTATTTCCATTTCCATTACAATTAAAGTGCATAAGTGATATGTTGATGTTGACATGACAAATCCATGAGTGCAGTAGATGTTTCACATCAATCAATAGTATTTTGGACTAAATTGTCAATAAAACTTTTTTTTAAATTTCTAAAGATAACGGAAGTATTTTGAGAAGAATGTTGTTCTTCCTAATTTCGTGTTAATACATTCTTCTGCAACTACAAAATGGTTTCTAACAATATAACTTAATAACAAAATGATTCATGATAATTATGTGAATTTAAAAACAAGCATTCAACAAGGAGAAGCCTTATTTCTTTCACTTTCTCTCTCCTATGAAGATTAATAGTTTCCTATTAATGTTAATGGCAAATTTGAAAAAATATTACAGTTAAAAGACAAATTTAATGCTAATATATAAATTAACTAATTTTCTTAGTAAGTGTCATTTAGTCAACTATGTCTTATAATTAAGGATGAAGAGAGTATTCGATTTTGGGGTAAATGCCCACTTTGTAACACTTGTACCTTGGTCCCCTCGGAAGATGTTGATGTCTGTCTAGTTTGTGCCACTTGTCGGACTTGTGTGAGTAGGCCCTTGCGCTACTTTCTCCTTTCTCCCTCTTTCATCCAGCCTGTTGGACTTCCTTTATGAACCTCGATATTTCTTCCATCTGAATGTAACCTTTAGCTTGCTCGCTCGTGTAGCTTGTTCATATTGCTAGGAGGTTTTTTGCACAGGCTATCCACGAACTTGCCAGGTCGCAAGGCCAACAACATGGAGTGTAAGGCCACCTCAAGATTGAGATTCCTAATTTGGATGGCGATTCAACTAAACCTATCCATGAATTTTTGAAGTGACTCATCATCTTCCTGGTGTAAACTAGTCAGTGCTATAGATGTTAGGCGGTGTGACCGAATCATCGCATATTGGGAACTAAAGTGTTCAACAAGGGTGTCAAAGCTGTCAATGGACCGGAGAGGGAGTCCTCCATATCACGTCATTGCTGCCCCTTTAAGGGACATTGGAAAGACTCGACACAGGATCACATCGTCATTGGTGTAGAGATTAGCCTAGGTGAAGAATGAATCTAGATGTTTGTTTGGAATAGTAGTTCCGTCATAACGCTCTAGGTTGAGAGGTTTCCAACCTAAAGGCAAGTTGACCTTCATGATGCGATCGACAAAAGGGTGTCATCAAGTCATCCGTCCTTCATGGCGATGTACGTGTGAGATATGGTTGTCATCCAGGGTATTGGTCTGATGAGGGTTCAATTCACCCTGGGTGTGCTCGTTGATCGTGTGAGCGGAGTGTTTGTCCCCTTCGAGGTGTTTCACACAAGCCTCCAAATCGTCGTGGTCGGCCTTCAATTTTCTAAGTTCCTTCTCATGATGACGTTCCATCTCTGCGATGCATGCTTGAAGTTGACGAAGAGCATCATTGTCTGTCATGGTCATCGGAGGAGGATTGGAGTCTTTTGGGAGTGGCTCTTGCCAAAGGCTAGATCGTGCACTAACCATAAATACGAGTGGCCATGGGGGAAGTTTTACCGCAGCCCCATGGTGGGTGCCAAATGTACTTACCGAAATCTGGAGCAAGCTACCGTCAGAGTTGATCGTCGTCAAGTGGTGCTCCACGATCTCCTATGTCGGATTTGCAGGTGTCCTTCACCAAAGGAATGGGGGGGGGGGGGATACCTGCAAAAGAGACTCTGACGCTCAAGTAAATATGTGAGTGAGTTTAGAGTGAATGGAAAGGGAAGGTAAAACCTGATATTTATAACGTTGGACGAGAGCCCTGGGTCCTTCATTGTTGGGGTTGTTACAGTAGTGTAACAACCTTATAGATAATTTGTGGTTACTAGATAAGCGGGTACTTGCAATTTGATAAAAGGATAATGACATTATCATTAAAATTCAAATATATATTAATAGCTTATTTGCCCAACCAGTCGACTGCTGAGCGAGTACCATCCGTGCTCTTGTAGTAGGGCTGACGAGGGGGATGATGTGTATATTTTAAAGTTGTGTCATCAACCACGCCATTTGTGGACCCCGGACAATACACTCTTTATTTCACATTCTTTGTTTCTTCTAGACATTAGAGAAACCTCATTATGGTATCAACTTCTAATTTAACTCCTTACTTTTAAGGGTGCTCATAGTATAGGTTACCCGTAAACCCAAATTGATCTAAATCAATCCAAATAGTTTGAGTGAGATATTTTTTGTGTTTGGGTCAAAATCGGTCTTATCCATTCAAACCCGTTGAGTTTTGGGTTGAGTTATGAGTTTTGATATCTGAACCCGTTGAGTTGCTTACCCGACCCGCTAACCAGTTAATTTGTATTAAATTATTATTATTTATTTATTTATTTTTATATATAACATACATAATATATTTTTAAAATTTAAAAAATAATTGCTATTATGCTTCAAATTTTGTGGTTCAAATCTATTGTACCAAAGATAGTTGTAGAACATTTATTCTATGTTTAATTTATTTCAAACTATTTTAGATTTAGCTAAAGTTTCAGTTGACACTACTCATTTGACTATTTGAAAACATTAGAATTGTCAAACTATACTATAATAATTTTAGTTTTTGGATTTTCTTTCTTGCTTCGTGGGTGTGGTGCTTGTTTATTGTATTTTAATTTTTAAATCATGTTTAACATAGTATGTTAGCTTATTTGATGATGATGATAATGTGATTATTCCCTTGATTTTTTCCACTTTTTTTAATAACAATTATAAGTAATGTGTTTGGTATTCCATTTAATAAAAAATTTAGCTTATAAAAAATAGCAAACAAATTTAAATATTTTGATGCGTTTATCCAATTAAACTCAAATCGTTTACAAACGGGTTGATTTGAGTTGAGTTTTTAAATTTTTTCTTACAAAAATGACCCAAATTTTCCATTCAAATTTGATTAGATTGGATTATGAGTTTAACCAAATCTAACCCAAACCAACCCGCGTACATCCTACTCACTTTACATTACTTTCTAGCTTTCATTATTCTTTTATTTCATATTCTTTTTTTCTCTAAAACATTGCAAAAATTTTAAAAAAATAAGAGAAATCTAATAACATAAAAGTACCATTTCTCAATTAGACCCATCGGTTCAGTGCAGTTTTAACAACTTATGGTATTATCTACCAACCAATGGCACTTTCTTTTTCTTCCTTTTCCTGTTATCAGTAGTGAACACCAAATGCTTATCCAAATTTCTAACTTTATTTTGTTGTAGTTTTAAAATTCATCCTTGAAGATAATTGTTGCAGTACGGTGCGCCGATGCCCATTTTTGAGCAACTTTCTTTTGTGCTCACGCTGCCGTCTAATCCAACAACTTGCTATACCTAGAAAAGTATCGTGGATAACGTGCCAAAAAAGATATCATTGGATATTTTAGCGTGATTGATGAAATAAAGACTACTTTTATAAATACTAGGTGCGGGTCCATGCCTTCCATGATATTTTAGAAAATCAAATTGAGAAAAATAAAATAAAAAAGAGAAGTAATTTTTTTTTTAAAAAAAAATAGACTATCCATAGCAGCTGGATCATTTTTATAAATACATAGATAAGGCAGTTGTTCACTAGGGATGTAAGCATACCAGGCTGAGTCTCTCAAATCATCAAGTCAATCTAACCCAATTAGATTTTTGTGGATTGATTATTGGATTGAATTGATTTTAATTTGATAAACTGAATTAAAATTGGATTGAGTGAAAGATTTGAAATTTTGGATTCATCCAAAATCCATCCAACCTACATAATTAAATTACTAATATGTAAATCTTAAACTAAACACATTTTATTCTCAAAGAAAGACATTGTTCATCTTAAGGTAATACATTATTTTTTAGTTTATCTTTCTTTCTGTTTATTAAGGAAATATATTATTCTATGAATAATCCTGAGTATATATTCATATTTTATTTTATTTTATTTGTTTATCATATGAATAGTATAATATTTTATGAAAACTGATTTTTAAATATATCCCTACTAGTGTTCAAAAGCAAAAAATTCTTACTATTTTTTAGTTTGAGGATTTTTTTAAATTTTTTTTCCAAGATAGTTGACAAATTTTTAATGTCCAAATCCAATAACCAATCCAATTCAATCCAATTAAAGTTGGATTGAGTTGGATTGGGTTGACAAAATATAAAAAGTAAACTCAATCCAATTTAACCCAATTAAGTTTAATTGAATTAGATTGAAAAATAAACAAAACTTAATTCAACCCAATTAAGTATAATACATTTTTTTTACTATGCTTTTCATTTTTTTTTCATGTATAATGCCAACAGCAAAATTTGAATTGAAGATTTCATGTATACTATCTAAAGTCCCAACCATTAGATGGACTCTCATGAGTTTATTGAAAACTATTAAAATATAAGTGAAATTTATCGAATAAATTGTGAAATCTTAATCATTTAAGATTTCTAATTAATTTTAGTAGAAATTATCAGTGTCTCTAAACAAGTGTGAGTGAGTCTTATCATCAACAACCGAGGTAGTGTTGAGTCTAAAACTATTTGTGTTTTAATTATGATAAATCTTTTGAACACAAACAATAAGACTTATGAGTTTATGCCTACTGATGAGTTTGCTTATGTGTATTTAGAAAAGACAAGTTTTATAGTGAATAACAGTTAAAGTAAAACCAAGGTTGTCATGAGTCACTCAAAAAGGATGATAAGCTTGAAAGCTCAAAAGAAGACTCAAAGTGTCCTTGGTTGTATACTACAATGAAGTCAACATGTTCACTGGATAAAGAGAAAACTTCAAGCCATGAGGAAGAATCGACAATTAAAGGACAAGAAGAATATTTTGTTGAACAAGTGGCCTCAATAACTTAAGAGGGGGATGAATTAAGTTTTAAAGAATTTTTATATGAGCAAATTCTAATTTCCTTTTTAAAATATTTGTGAAAGGTTAAGAATATAAAAGATGAAGAAACAATTAATTCGATAATGTTCTTCTAATATGCAAGACAAAATAAGTGTAATAAAGATAACCGAGCTAAGGGAAGAGAGAATTGCAAACTCGTTTTATCCTGGTTCGGCCACTTCTCGTGCCTACGTCCAGTCCTCAAACAACCCACTTGAGATTTTTCACTGTCTGTGTAAACTCTTTACAACCTTTGAACACACCTTGGGATCCCTCACCCTTGTGTTCAAGATTCTCACAAGCCAAGAGACAAACAATCTCTTGATTACAACTGTGTTTATAAAATGTACAAAAGGAATTTCTCTCTTTTAAAGCAAATGATACAAATTGAAGATCTTAGAAGAATTCTCAATTGATTTCCAAGTGTTTGGCCAATAGTTTTTTTTTGGAGAGAATTTGACAATTAGGTTCTGATTTAAAAAACACTTAATATTTTCGAAGTCAAGACACATATATATAGGCCCTTGGTGGTTGTTCAAAAACAATTATGAAGAGATGTGTCTTTTCAAAATATTTTTCAAAATTCTTTCACTGGTAATCGATTAACAGTATTTTGGTAATCGATTACACAATTATATTTTAAAGGGTCATGACTTTTCAAAGTATTTTCTGAAGTGTCGCTACGGGTAATCGATTACAGACACTTGGTAATCGATTACAAGATTTAAAATTCAAATTTCGAAACCTTTTTTGAAAAACCCATTTGTAATCTGTCTCTGGTAATCAATTACAATACAAGGTAATCGATTACCAATGCCAAAAATATTTATTTTCAGCTGATAAAAACATTTGAAAATAATTGTTGAGGCTAAAACTTATCAATCAATGTGAGATTCTTTTAACAAATAGACTAAGGTCTTATCTATTTCTTGATCTTGTTTGTTTGACCTTGAATTAATATTGAAGCAATCTCTTTTTGCTTAACCTTGAATTTTTCTTGAAGCAATCTTGTTTGCTTATACCTTGGCATCATCAAAAACCTGTATACATACATTCACACATTGCTCTAGATAGAACCATTATGAACAATCATGAAGAACAACATTAGTGCAACACACTCAAAATAGAATTTCTCTAGCATGACGAGTTCATTCTAGACATCGTATCTGGAGTTACAAAAATGCAATTGAGTTGTTGTTGGTAGCTATGGAAAGCTTGAAGAAAGATATTCAACTTTCATGAACAAGTCATAACCAATGCTGATTTGTTTGGACAACTTGATATGTCTGCAGTAATTTGAAGACTGCTTGAGCTACAAAAGTGAATTTAAGATAATATTAGTGTCTGTGGAAAGTTAAGAGAAATATTTACATTTTCATGAAGAAGTCATAAGCTAATACAACTTTTATCTTAGAGGAAATTGGTGAACAAGATAAAGATGTCATTATATCCTCAAATATAACACAACTACAATAATTTGAAGATTGATTATGTTGTAGTGGTTTAATTGACATAATACTGGTGCCTAAATGTGAATGATAAAGTTCTATACAACTCTCCTGAAGACATCGAAAGCTAGATTGACCATTCATAAGGTCAAATAAATAAAAAATAGTAACAAACACAACATGCTACAACAAGCTAACACTAGAATGTTTGGAATACACGTTTGTCATGCCATCTCATCAAAGCATTCCCATAAGAAGAACATTTAGTGGCTTTTCATCTACGTTAGAGAATTTTCCCAAAGGAGAACATCATATGTAGGAAATCTATACAAGCCAACAGATATGCAAATGATACATATACAAAGAGCAGAACATAGCAAATGTTTTGATGAGTTCAGAACAAGCTTAGAATGAGTGTTTCAACTATGATTTCAAGTGAGAAGCTTAAGAAGATTTGAAAGAAGCCCATTTTCTGATGAAGTCATTTCTTCTCTCTGAAGGTATCAATTTTACCAAGTTGCAAAGACATCAAGAAGACCTTACATATAAAATTTATCAAAGGCTACAATGTGCACACAACATCAAAATGAAGTAGTGTTAGACTCAACATCAAAATGGTGTAATTGAGGACTCTGAGAACGAGAACACCAAAACGATACTTTGATGACAAACCAAAATCAAGACAAGAGAGATTCTTATATGGCTACATCAAAATGATGGATTAAAGTCAAGATTATACAATATTTATGCATTAGAATGAACAAACAACTACATGGCTTCCATATGAAGTCACAAAAGAGAGTTGACTCATCAAAAGATTAGAGTTGACATCAGAATGGTGTACAAAGCAACATCATGTCTTCCATATGTTGCCACTGATATGGAGGGAACATCAGAAGACTGAGGTTGATAGCATCTCATTTTCCATATGCTGCCACACACATTGAGGGAACATTAGAAAGTGAATGCTAACTACATTTGAAGAGGTATAAGTTGAAAGTTGAGAATGTCCTTAAGAAGATATGATGTGCAATATCAGAAAGAAAAACTGAAGAGACTTCGTGAAGCTTGAACCAAGGATAGAATGTAACGTCCTAATTATCAACTTCCCGATAGCTCTTATACTACGACACTTCACACGGTGATACTTCACTCAACATCCATTTTTGTTAGAACCCTCCACAAGTTAGAACCCTCCATAGGTAGTCCTTTTTCAGACCCTGAAAATTAGCTTTGACACCGATCAATTATTCTTAAGATCTTTGACTATCCCCACAAATCAACACGAGACTTTTCAGTATGGCTCACACACTTTCTAGGAAGCTTCCCAGAAGGTCATCCATCCTATAACTACTATAAGTCAAGCACACTTAACTATGGAGTTCTTAAGTGATAAGCTATCAAAAAGTAGATGTATGTTGTTGGTATAGGTAATACCAATTAATTCCTTTAAGTCATCCTCAATTGTATAGTCCCATACTTGTACAGCTTCTGCATCCCTCTCATTCTGATGTGATTTGTTTGGGGTGTTACATGCCTACCAACTTCTGCCTAGTTCATCCTCATACAAATATGTACGTGGAGAGAGTTATGCTCTCAATACCACTGATTGTCGACTTCTCGATGACTCTTACACTAAGGCATTTCACATAGTGACATTGCACTCAACATCCATGTTGGTTAGAACCCTCCACTGGTCAGAACCCTCTATTAGTAGCCCTTTTTGAGACCTCGACAACCAAATCTACTAGCCCTTTCCAAGACCTCGAAAATTAGTTTTGCCTGCTTCCAGGATCAATGACTAACCCCACAAACCAACACAAGACTTTTCAGTGTGTTTTGTCCTCACTTACATGCTTTCCAGGAAACTTCCCAGAAGGTCACCCATCCCATAACTACTCCAAGCCAAACACACTTAACTATGAAGTTCTTAAGTGATGGGCTAACGAAAAGTAGATGCATCTTGTTGGTATAGGTAGTATAAATTAATTCTTTTTAAGTCATCCTCAACTATATAGTCTCATACCTACACAACCTTTGGATCCCTCTGATCCTGGTGTGATTCGATTGAGGTGTTACATGCCTACTAGCTTTCACCTGGTTCATCCTCGAACCACACCGTACTGGGAGAGAGGTTTGTTCTAATATCATTTGTAACATCCATGATTTTCAACTTCTCGGTGGCTCTCACACTATGACACTTCATACGATGGCACTTCACTCAACATGATTTGTCCTCACTCGCACACTTTATAATAAACTTCCCAAAAGGTCACCCATCCCATAACTACTCCAAGTCAAGCACACTTAGTTATGAAATTCTTTAGTGAGAGGCTACCAAAAAGTAGATGCATGTACAATCTTCGCATCCCTCTCATTTCAATGTGATTCATTTAGGGTGTTACACAGAACACTAACACAACAACAACAATAACTTTCATATGTTACCTGTTAGGAAACCTACTTTAGAATAATTTGTGTTGTGATGAAGTGTTTGGATTGATGGAGTTGAGCTATCTACGATGTCATATCATCATGTTATCTTCATAAAAAAGAACCTGCAATATAATAGGTCATTTCTCAGCAAAATCATAATGCAATTGTGATGTAGCTTCAAAAGCACACTAGATTTGTTTTTAAGAATGAAAAACTTCAAAACAAATTCAAATTTGTCAAGTCATTTACAACTGACTCATTTTTACTTCTTTAAGAAGTTGTTGTGGAGCTAATGGTCCCACTTCAAAATGCATACATAAGAAGGTTTTCATAAGAATCTTAATTGTTTTGTAAAATGATATATTTGAACTAATTCATTTTTGAAAAGAGAGAAAGGGAGAGAGAGGAAAAGCCCAACTGTCATATAACAACTAATTTGGCCTATGGGCCCTATAAACTGATAGAGGAAAACTGCAAAACATGAGAGAAAATGTAGGAGACAACATAAACAATGCATAAAACAAAAAAAATATCCTCTCTACCCTCTATATTCCTTCTATGTCTAGAAAGGAAGAAAATATAGTGAAGAACAACTAAAGCATCAATGAAGATCTGACCCATGAGTGTTGTTTTATTGTAAAATCCCCTCAAACACAATCTCCATGTATTTAATTTGTATGTATCCCAAATTAACCATGTGGGTTAAGTTTGGTTGAGAGAAATGTGACAGGGAGAACCAATGGAAGGTGGGTAGCTTAAAGAGAGTCTCTAAGAGTATAGATTGAAGAGGCTAGAGTGAAATAATACTTATGTAGCCTGAAGAGGTGAAAGTAAATACTTGAATTATCTTTCCCATGATCAAGTGGGTGATGTGGTTGAGTGGGTTATCTCCAAGCAAAGACCTGGTGTGGTATTGTGGTGACGAGATGTTGAAATTCTAGTAGGTGATTGACATCGTGAAAATTAATTTAGTTTCTAGTCTAACATCTAGCTAGTTTGGAAATCCTACAGGTGGCTACCAGTTGTAGAAATCTAGTGGTCCAACATGTTGCTGGTTGTGTTAGTGGAAATCTCTTTAGTTTTGGTGAGGACTAGACGTAGCCCAAGGTTGGGGTGAATCAATATAAAAATTGGGGTATTGAATCCTCTCTTCCCTTCCTTTTACATTATGTTACTTTGTTGTCTTATATACGACATGTGCATCAGAGCATTTTGAGAATTAGCATGACACATATCAAAATGCATACATAAGAAGGTTTTCATAAGAATCTTAATTGTTTTGTAAAATGATATATTTGAACTAATTCATCTTTGTGATCATAAGATTTGTTTTAAACTAGCTTAATTATATGGATCAAATTGTGAAAGCTTTCATAAAAAATGAAAACAATTTTGTGCACGAAAAGTTAGAAAGAGCATTCTGTACACAACATTCTGAGTATTGCATTTGCATAACATAAACTGAGTTTTTCATAATAATAGTAATCTAAGAAATGCTTTTATTTAAGTAATGATCTTCTGAACATGAGCAAATATGCATTAACATTAGCTTCACATAATCATATCAAACATTTAATAATAAGTGTTGTTACTAACCACGTAGAGAACTTAGCTATCTAAGTGTTTGAACCTTTATGTCAAGACTTTATGAATTCCAAAGTAATCTTGAGTAAAAGTTCAAAAAGGTTAAAGTTTTAGGAAAAGTTGGCAAAGCCACAATTCAACCCCCCTCCCCCATTGTTATTTTCATCACTTCAGGTAGAAGTAGCTTCGAGAGCTGCAGGTTAAAGAGTTCCATTGATCCTTGCATGCTGTTGCAACCTATCTTTTAGCGGGAGAGCGCGGAAAAATTCCAAAGAAGCGTATTCTCATGAAGGAAAATGGGTGGGAGTCGCCACCAACGTTTATTCGAGGAAAACGTTAGAAAAACCAAAAAGGGGTCTGCAAAATTTGGGAATAAGGGTTCGAGAGTTGTTTACGCATGGAGAGGATATTATCACTCCACGCGTCCGTCACAAGGGAAAACAACCTTCAATCGAGTGTGCAACATGACTTTAGAATTATTTATTTTCCCTTTTAATATTTTTATTTTTTGGGGGTCAACAAGGGTGTTGCCCTTACTCCTACATATCCTCAGGTGCGATGAGGAATTCAAACCTATGTAGTTCTTTAAGTCTAAATGTTTGTGTGTTAAATTGATTTTTATGTTTTTGAAAGATTCATTTTAAAAAGCTGTTTAAGGCGTTGGACCTTGAAACGATGTTTTAAACTTTGAAAAGCGGAGAGAGAATCGTTAAGGCGTTGGACCTTGAAACGATCTTTTAAATTTAAAAAATAGAGAGAGTCATTAAGGCGTTGGACCTTGAAACAATCTCAAGTGATATTTGATAAAAACAAATTAGTTATGAGTTGGTTTTATCTTGGTTTTGTTTATTAACTTTCAATTTCTTTAAAGATAACTTTACAACACTAGTGATCGATTAAGATTGAACTTTACAAAGAAAAATGAGATCATCGATGATAGATGGAGAAGATGAATGTGCACATAATAACAAGGGGAACCCCTATGGGTACATAGATCACATTCAATCCTCAAAATAAAAACTAACCAACAGTCGCATGAAGAACACAGAACAAGAAAACGACATAGGGAATGATCACGGTCGCGATTTGGTAGCGCCTCGACTTCGTTTCCTCTCCTTTCTTCTTCTTCTTTCTCTCTTCTCTCAATTCCCTCACCTTTTGAACCTTTGAACCCTTCCTTAGCCTCCCTATCATGCCTATTTTTAGGAAAATGGGCACTTGGGGCAAAGGCAGCTCGCCCAGGCGAGCTGGAACTTAGTGCTGAAGCAATAAGCTCGCCCAGGCGAGTTGGTTTCTTCACCATGAAGTTATTTGGTGGCCCAGGTGAGCTAGAGGCTAGCCTTTTGCCCCCCCCCCCTTTTTGGTATTTTTCGCATTCTTGATTAAAACACTGAATGATCCTCTGTTTTGTACTGTAACTGGTGTTCAACACCGTATGTCGACTAGAAAGGATCATAAGATCAACGAACAATAGTCCCCAAATGAAATTAGGGTATGACACATGCTAAACACCTTTAAGAATAACATACTTGGGATCACAATGGGCAAGGCTAAGATACATATCTCGGTTTAGATACTTAACCTGAGCAATGGCATTTTCAATAAACTCCTGGGTAATCTACATAAAAAGGTCCTCCCATTCAACAACCTTCTCCTCAGTCATGGTAAGCTCTTCATTAACCTCAACAAGCTTTTGGTCAATAGAGCCTCCTTATCCTCAATAACCTTCCTCTCCTTCTCAAGGTCAAAAGTTATCTTACTGTTAAATTCTCTCAAAGTCCATAGCTCCTCATAGTGTTTTGCAAAAGAGGACTTATGGAGGTTCAAGTCAATTTGAATCTACTTCAAAGTATCCTTCTTCTCTTGCAAAAGAGTTAAAGGATCCAAGCCTCCACAACACTTTTTCAATTCCAAGAAACTTATGTATCCCGAAGAAACACGTCTAACATAGTGCTTTAGCCCCTTGAGAACACCAATGGCAGAAATAATATCCTTCATAACCTTCTTCTCGATGTTAGCCCCATTCCCAAGGTAAGGGTCTTGTAAATTTCCTCACCAGAAGTAGTTCAAGATGGGACAACAGGTACACTAGTGTTGGATCAAGTGGCCTCGGAATAATTAAGAAGGGGGAGGGGTTGAATTAATTATGAACGTGTTTTTACTAATTAAAAAAATAATCCTTCTTAATGTTACTAGATTCAATTTGGCTTTACTATTAAGTTATGAGAAAGTAAAGAACAAAAATAATAACTTAGACAAAAGTAAAGCGGAAATAAAAAGTGCACAACGGTAAAATAAAGAGTGTAGGGAAGAAGAAAGCAAACACAAGATTTATATTGGTTCGGCCTCAACCCGTGCCTATGTCTAGTCCCTAAGCTACCATCGGTTCTTGAGATTTCCATAAGGGATGTACCCTTCCTTGTTCTCTTTGAACAATCAAGTGGATGTACGCTCCACTTGAACTGATCCACAAGAGATGTACCCTCTCTTGTTCTCAGTATTACAACCCAAGTAGATGTACGCTCTACTTGTACCACAAAGGATGTACGCTCCAATGTGTTAAGACAAAGAATTCTTAGGCGGTTAGTCCCTTGAATCTTTGTAAGGGAAAACAAAAGATATCTCAGGCGGTTAGTCCTTTGAAATCTTTTGTTCAGAGGGAGGAGGAAGAATCAAAAGAATTCTTAGACGGTTAGTTCTTTGAATTCTTTTGGCAAGAGGGAGAAGGAAAGAATCAAAAGAATTCTCAGGTGGTTAGTCCTTTGAATTCTTCTGGCAAGAGAGAGAAGGAAGAAAACACTTTTTTTTTCTGCAGAATTTCCACTTGCAGAAAAGCAAAGTTTTGAAACCGAAGTTTAGAAAGCTTTTTGGCAAGAGTTTTTGCAAAGAAAGACAATGGGCAATGGTCAAAAAAGATTTGAAAGAAAATATGTTTTTTTGGATTCTTTGGATACTTGTAAAATATGTGTCAATGTTTTGCTTTTATAGACTCTTCATGTATGGTAAAAAAAAACCATTGAAAGAGTTATGTCTTTTGAGAAAATCATGTTAAGAGTTATAACTCTTAACTTTTTCTTCAAAGCTATTCACTGGTTATCGATTACCACAATGGTGTAATCGATTACACAATGTATTTTATGAAAAGTTGTGACTCTTCACAATTGGATTTGAATTCCAACATTCAGATTCACTTGTAATTGACTACTAATATAGTGTAATCGAGTACACTATTTGAAAATCATTTTGGAACGTTACAAATCATTTGAAAATATTTTGAAAACCAATCTGGTCACTAGTAATCAATTACTGCTAACTGGTAATCGATTACCAGAGAGTAATCACTTTGGTAACTTAGAAAATTTGAGAAAATTCTTTTGTAAAACAAAATTGTGCTATTTGGTTTTTGAAAAATTCTTTTAATACTTATCCTATATGAAGTCTTGACTTGTTGCTTCTTGATTTCTTCTCTTGAATCTTGAATACTGGATTGGATTCTTGATGCTTGATCTTGAAGTCTTGAATCAAGCTTGAATCAATCACTTGGGCTTTTGGCATCATCAAAATTGCTTGGTTCATCATCATGAAGTTTGCTTCTACAACTAGAAATGAGGAAACACCCAAGTAGACCCCTAATTGACATAGTAGGTCCAACATCTTTTTTTGCCTCTTTGGAGGAGGGGCAGAATGACAAGTAGGTTATTTTGGAGGTAGAGCCTCTTTGGGAGGAGCTCTAGTAGAATCTAACCTTATCTGATTTGTAACCTTCATTGCTTTTTCTAAGTGCCCTCAACATTCTTATGAGATTCCTTAGCTTTCCTCTTAGCATCAACTTCTCACTTTTTTGTGAAGATGGCAACTAAAGCACTCTGAGCTCTACACTTTCCATGAATCCTTATGCAAAAAGAAAAGAAAACTATCATAATTCATGAATGAGGAACAAAAGATCATAGACGAAAATAAGACACAAAACATAATCTACAAACCTAAGTTTGCATTCCACCTCTCAGTGGAAGATATAAGAATTAACTTGTAGGGGACGTAATACTCAAATTCTTTTGATGGATCGGTGAGTCTTTTAAGAGCCTCTTTCTTCGTAGGGGTTAGGCTTTTCTCCTTTACCACATAAGAGTTAGTTGGCTGACATAATAAGAATAACTCCAATACAACTTAGAGCGACTTTTGAATTTTTGCTTCCCACTAAGGTCGATCTCAAAAAGATCACTCCACACATCCTTATTTGATCTTAAAAATATATAATTGTCTTTAAAGCCCTTGAAGGATTCTTCAAAGTTATAAAAAACCCGCCTACCCCTATAACCTCAGGGAATATTTAGAATATTCATTGTCCTTCGATTTCTGCTGCATGGCTCAAAGATATAGTGAATACATTCTTCAAACAAGGGATCCCTTCCAACTCACAATGGTTCTCAAAACACAAAATCAAGGCCTTACTATTGGGATACTATTGATAAGGACACACTTTAGGTTTCAAAACTTCTACCTGAAAGTAAAAAAGAAAAGAAAAAGAAACACAAACATCGACAAGTTCAAAGAAAGAAGTGTACATTGGTAGGAAGTCATTGTAAGATCAACCTAAGATTGCCACTTCAACATCACTAAGGGGCTCACACATTCTCCTTCCAACCTTGGGAGCATATCCTATCGTCATCACCTGGGTATTCAACAGAGCAACTCCCAATGTTGTCAGCCCTGGTAATAGGGAAAGAATACCCCAGCTGCGTAATCACACCTGACATTATTAGAGACCAAATGCCCCAAACTACTTCATCATTCCAATGTAGTTCCCTAAGCCCGAGTACTTTCCCCAATGGATACAACTCCATTTCCTTGACAATAATAAGGAATTCATCATTAAACTTAAACCA